>NC_090266.1:915221640-915524056 GCF_040414725.1 Anabrus simplex | reverse complement strand
TACAGTGCCCGTACTGCCGTGTAGTACTGAGTGGAGTACTGTGTGTATAGTGCCGTGTAGTACCGAGTGGAGTACAGTGCCTGTACTGCCGTGTAGTACTGAGTGGAGTACAGTTCCTGTACTGCCGTGTATTACTGAGTGGAGTACAGTGCCTGTACTAACGTGTAGTCCCGAGTGGAGTACTGTGTGTTTAGTGCAGTGTAGTACTGAGTGGTGTACAATGCCTGTACTGCCGTGTAGTACTGTGTGGAGTATAGTGCCAGTACTGCCGTGTAGTACCGAGTGGAGTACTGTGTGTATAGTGCCGTGTAGTACCGAGTGGAGTACACTGCATGTACTGCCGTGTAGTACCGAGTGGAGTACTGTGTGTATCGTGCGGTGTAGTACCGAGTGGAGTACATTGCATGTACTGCGGTGTAGTACCGAGTGGAGTACTGTGTGTATAGTGCCGTGTAGTACCGAGTGGAGTACAGTGCCTGTACTGCCGTGTAGTACTGAGTGGAGTACTGTGTGTATAGTGCCGTGTAGTACCGAGTGGAGTACAGTGCCTGTACTGCCGTGTAGTACTGAGTGGAGTACAGTGCCTGTACTGCCGTGTATTACTGAGTGGAGTACAGTGCCTGTACTGCCGTGTAGTTCCGAATGGAGTACTGTGTGTATAGTGCCGTGTAGTACGGAGTGGAGTACAGTGCCTGTACTGCCGTGTAGTACTGAGTGGAGTACAGTGCCTGTACTAACGTGTAGTCCCGAGTGGAGTACTGTGTGTTTAGTGCAGTGTAGTACTGAGTGGTGTACAATGCCTGTACTGCCGTGTAGTACTGAGTGGAGTACAGTGCCTGTACTTCCGTGTAGTCCCGAGTGGAGTACTGTGTGTATAGTGCCGTGTAGTACTGAGTGGAGTACAGTGCCTGTACTGCCGTGTAGTCCGGAGTGGAGTACAGTGCCTGTACTGCCGTGTAGTCCTGAGTGGAGTACTGTGTGTATAGTGCCGTGTAGTACCGTGGGGAGTACAGTGCCTGTACTGCCGTGTAGTACTAAATGGAGTACAGTGGCTGTACTGCCGTGTAGTCCCGAGTGTAGTACTGTGTGTATAGTGCAGTGTAGTGCTGAGTGGTGTACAGTGCTTGTACTGCCGTGTAGTACTGAGTGGAGAACAGTGCCTGTTCTGCCGTGTAGTACTAGGTGGAGTACAGTGCCTGTACTGCCGTGTAGTACCGAGTGGGGGACTGTGAGTATACTGCTGTGTAGTACCGAGTGGAGTACAGTGCCTGTACTGCCGTGTAGTACCGAGTGGAGTACTGTGTGTATAGTGCCGTGTAGTACCGAGTGGTGTACAGTGCCTGTACTGTCGTGTAGTACCGAGTGGAGTACTGTGTGTATAGTGCCGTGTAGTACCGAGTGGAGTACAGTGCCTGTACTGCCGTGTAGTACCGAGTGGATTACTGTGTGCATAATGCCGTGTAGACTGTGTGGAGTATAGTGCCTGTACTACCGTGTAGTACCGAGTGGAGTACTGTTTGTATAGTGCCGTGTAGTACCGAGTGGAGTACACTGCATGTACTGCCGTGTAGTACCGAGTGGAGTACTGTGTGTATCGTGCGGTGTAGTACCGAGTGGAGTACATTGCATGTACTGCGGTGTAGTACCGAGTGGAGTACTGTGTGTATAGTGCCGTGTATTACCGAGTGGAGTACAGTGCCTGTATTGCCGTGTAGTACCGAGTGGAGTACTGTGTGTATAGTGCCGTGTAGTACCGAGTGGAGTACTGTGTGCATACTGCCGTGTAGTAATGAGTGGAGTACAGTACCTGTACTGCCGTGTAGTACCGAGTGGAGTACAGTGTGTATAGTGCCGTGTAGTACCGAGTGGAGTACAGTGCCTGTACTGCCGTGTAGTACTGAGTGGAGTACAGTGCCTGTACTGCCGTGTAGTCCTGAGTGGAGTACAGTGCCTGTACTGCCGTGTAGTAGTGAGTGGAGTACTGTGCCTGTACTGCCGTGTAGTACCGAGTGGAGTACGGTGTGTATAGTGCCGTGTAGTACTGAGTGGAGTACATTGCCTGTACTGCCGTGCAGTCCCGAGTAGAGTACTGTGTTTATGGTGCCGTGTAGTACTGAGTGGAGTACAGTGCCTGTACTGCCGTGTAGTCCCGAGTGGAGTACAGTGCCTGTACTGCCGTGTAGTAGTGAGTGGAGTACTGTGCCTGTACTGCCGTGTGGTACTGAGTGGAGTACTGTGTGTATAGTGCCGTGTAGTACCGCGTGGAGTACAGTGGGTGTAGTGCCGTGTAGTACTGAGTCGAGTACTGTGTGCATACTGCCGTGTAGTACTGTGTGGAGTATAGTGCCTGTACTGCCGTGTAGTACCGAGTGGGGGACTCTGTGTATACCGCCGTGTAGTACTGAGTGGAGTACAGTGTGTATAGTGCCGTGTAGTACCGAGTGGAGTACAGTGCCTGTACTGCCGTGTAGTACTGAGTGGAGTACAGTGCCTGTACTGCCGTGTATTACTGAGTGGAGTACAGTGCCTGTACTGGCGTGTAGTCCCGAATGGAGTACTGTGTGTATAGTGCCTTGTAGTACGGAGTGGAGTACAGTGTGTATAGTGCCGTGTAGTACCGAGTGGAGTACATTGCCTGTACTGCCGTGTAGTACAGTGCCTGTACTGCCGTGTATTACTGAGTGGAGTACAGTGCCTGTACGGCCGTGTAGTACCGAGTGGGGGACTGTGTGTATACCGCCGTGTAGTACTGAGTGGAGTACAGTGTGTATAGTGCCGTGTAGTACCGAGTGGAGTACAGTGCCTGTACTGCCGTGTAGTACTGAGTGGAGTACTGTGTGTATAGTGCCGTGTAGTACCGAGTGGAGTACCGTGCCTGTACTGCCGTGTAGTACTGAGTGGAGTACAGTGCCTGTACTGCCGTGTAGTACCGAGTGGTGTACAGTGCCTGTACTGCCGTGTAGTCCCGAGTGGAGTACAGTGCGTGTACTGTCGTGTAGTACTGAGTGGAGTACTGTGTGTATAGTGCCGTGTAGTACCGAGTGTAGTACCGTGCCTGTACTGCCGTGTAGTACTGAGTGGAGTACAGTGCCTGTACTGCCGTGTAGTACTGAGTGGAGTACAGTGCCTGTACTGCCGTGTAGTCCCGACTGGAGTACAGTGCCTGTACTGCCGTGTAGTACAGAGTGGAGTACTGTGTGTATAGTGCCGTGTAGTACCGAGTGGAGTACCGTGCCTGTACTGCCGTGTAGTCCCGAGTGGAGTACAGTGCCTGTACAGCCGTGTAGTACTGAGTGGAGTACTGTGTGTATAGTGCCGTGTAGTACCGAGTGGAGTACAGTGCCTGTACTGCCGTGTAGTACTGAGTGGAGTACAGTGCCTGTACTGCCGTGTATTACTGAGTGGAGTACAGTGCCTGTACTGCCGTGTAGTCCCGAATGGAGTACTGTGTGTATAGTGCCGTGTAGTACTGAGTGGAGTACAGTGCCTGTTCTAACGTGTAGTCCCGAGTGGAGTACTGTGTGTATAGTGCAGTGTAGTACTGAGTGGAGTACTGTGTGTATAGTGCCGTGTAGTACTGAGTGGAGTACAGTGCCTGTACTGCCGTGTAGTACTGAGTGGAGTACTGTGTGTATAGTGCCGTGTAGTACCGAGTGGAGTACAGTGCCTGTACTGCCGTGTAGTACTGAGTGGAGTACAGTGCCTGTACTGCCGTGTAGTACTGAGTGGAGTACAGTGCCTGTACTGCCGTGTAGTACTGAGTGGAGTACAGTGCCTGTACTGCCGTGTAGTCCTGAGTGGATTACAGTGCCTGTACTGCCGTGTAGTACTGAGTGGAGTACTGTTTGTATAGCGCCGTATAGTACCGAGTGGAGTACCGTGCCTGTACTGCCGTGTAGTACTGAGTGGAGTACAGTGCCTGTACTGCCGTGCAGTACTGAGTGGTGTACAGTGCCTGTACTGCCGTGTAGTCCCGAGTGGAGTACAGTGCCTGTACTGCCGTGTAGTACTGAGTGGAGTACTGTGTGTATAGTGCCGTGTAGTACCGAGTGGAGTACCGTGCCTGTACTGCCGTGTAGTACTGAGTGAAGTACAGTGCCTGTACTGCCGTGTAGTACTGTGTGGAGTACAGTGCCTGTACTGCCGTGTAGTCCCGACTGGAGTACAGTGCCTGTACTGCCGTGTAGTATCGAGTGGAGTACTGTGTGTATAGTGCCGTGTAGAGCCGAGTGGAGTAAAGTGCCTGTACTGCCGTGTAGTACTGAGTGGAGTACAGTGCCTGTACTGCCGTGTAGTACTGAGTGGAGTACAGTGCCTGTACTGCCTTGTAGTACTGTGTGGAGTACAGTGCCTGTACTGCCGTGTAGTACTGAGTGGAGTACTGTGTGTATAGTGCCGTGTAGTACCGAGTGGAGTACCGTGCCTGTACTGCCGTGTAGTCCCGAGTGGAGTAGAGTTCCTGTACTTCCGTGTAGTACTGAGTGTAGTACTGTGTGTATAGTGCCGTGTAGTACCGAGTGGAGTACAGTGCCTGTACTGCCGTGTAGTACTGAGTGGAGTACAGTGCCTGTACTGCCGTGTATTACGGAGTGGAGTACAGTGCCTGTACTGCCGTGTAGTCCCGAATGGAGTACTGTGTGTATAGTGCCGTGTAGTACGGAGTGGAGTACAGTGCCTGTACTGCCGTGTAGTACTGAGTGGAGTACAGTGCCTGTACTAACGTGCTGTCCCGAGTGGAGTACTGTGTGTTTAGTGCAGTGTAGTACTGAGTGGTGTACAATGCCTGTACTGCCGTGTAGTACTGAGTGGAGTACAGTGCCTGTACTCCCGTGTAGTCCCGAGTGGAGTACTGTGTGTATAGTGCCGTGTAGTACTGAGTGGAGTACAGTGCCTGTACTGCCGTGTAGTACTGAGTGGAGTACAGTGCCTGTACTAACGTGCTGTCCCGAGTGGAGTACTGTGTGTTTAGTGCAGTGTAGTACTGAGTGGTGTACAATGCCTGTACTGCCGTGTAGTACTGAGTGGAATACAGTGCCTGTACTCCCGTGTAGTCCCGAGTGGAGTACTGTGTGTATAGTGCCGTGTAGTACCGAGTGGAGTACAGTGCCTGTACTGCCGTGTAGTACTGAGCGGAGTACAGTGCCTGTACTGCCGTGTAGTCCCGACTGGAGTACAGTGCCTGTACTGCCGTGTAGTACCGAGTGGAGTACTGTGTGTATAGTGCCGTGTAGTACAGTGTGGAGTAATGTGCCTGTACTGCCGTGTAGTACTGAGTGGAGTACAGTGCCTGTACTGCCGTGTAGTACTGAGTGGAGTACAGTGCCTGTACTGCCGTGTAGTACTGAGTGGATTACAGTGCCTGTACTGCCGTGTAGTACTGAGTGGAGTACTGTGTGATTTGTGCCGTGTAGTACCGAGTGGAGTACAGTGCCTGTACTGCCGTGTAGTCCCGAGTGGAGTACAGTGCCTGTACTGCCGTGTAGTACTGAGTGGAGTACTGTGTGTATAGTGCCGTGTAGTACCGAATGGAGTACAGTGCCTGTACTGCCGTGTAGTACTGAGTGGAGTACAGTGCCTGTACTGCCGTGTATTACTGAGTGGAGTACAGTGCCTGTACTGCCGTGTAGTCCCGAATGGAGTACTGTGTGTATAGTGCCGTGTAGTACGGAGTGGAGTACAGTGCCTGTACTGCCGTGTAGTACTGAGTGGAGTACAGTGCCTGTACTAACGTGTAGTCCCGAGTGGAGTACGGTGTGTTTAGTGCAGTATAGTACTGAGTGGTGTACAATGCCTGTACTGCCGTGTAGTACTGAGTGGAGTACAGTGCCTGTACTCCCGTGTAGTCCCGAGTGGAGTACTGTGTGTATAGTGCCGTGTAGTACTGAGTGGAGTACAGTGCCTGTACTGCCGTGTAGTCCGGAGTGGAGTACAGTGCCTGTACTGCCGTGTAGTCCTGAGTGGAGTACTGTGTGTATAGTGCCGTGTAGTACCGAGGGGAGTACAGTGCCTGTACTGCCGTGTAGTACTAAATGGAGTACAGTGGCTGTACTGCCGTGTAGTCCCGAGTGTAGTACTGTGTGTATAGTGCAGTGTAGTGCTGAGTGGTGTACAGTGCTTGTACTGCCGTGTAGTACTGAGTGGAGAACAGTGCCTGTTCTGCCGTGTAGTACCGGGTGGAGTACAGTGCCTGTACTGCCGTGTAGTACCGAGTGGGGGACTGTGAGTATACTGCTGTGTAGTACCGAGTGGAGTACAGTGCCTGTACTGCCGTGTAGTACCGAGTGGAGTACTGTGTGTATAGTGCCGTGTAGTACCGAGTGGAGTACAGTGCCTGTACTGTCGTGTAGTACCGAGTGGAGTACTGTGTGTATAGTGCCGTGTAGTACCGAGTGGAGTACAGTGCCTGTACTGCCGTGTAGTACCGAGTGGATTACTGTGTGCATAATGCCGTGTAGACTGTGTGGAGTATAGTGCCTGTACTACCGTGTAGTACCGAGTGGAGTACTGTTTGTATAGTGCCGTGTAGTACCGAGTTTAGTACACTGAATGTACTGCCGTGTAGTACCGAGTGGAGTACTGTGTGTATCGTGCGGTGTAGTACCGAGTGGAGTACATTGCATGTACTGCGGTGTAGTACCGAGTGGAGTACTGTGTGTATAGTGCCGTGTATTACCGAGTGGAGTACAGTGCCTGTATTGCCGTGTAGTACCGAGTGGAGTACTGTGTGTATAGTGCCGTCTAGTATCGAGTGGAGTACTGTGTGCATACTGCCGTGTAGTAATGAGTGGAGTACAGTACCTGTACTGCCGTGTAGTACCGAGTGGAGTACTGTGTGTATAGTGCCGTGTAGTACCGAGTGGAGTACAGTGCCTGTACTGCCGTGTAGTACTGAGTGGAGTACAGTGCCTGTACTGCCGTGTAGTCCCGAGTGGAGTACAGTGCCTGTACTGCCGTGTAGTAGTGAGTGGAGTACTGTGCCTGTACTGCCGTGTAGTACCGAGTGGAGTACTGTGTGTATAGTGCCGTGTAGTACTGAGTGGAGTACATTGCCTGTACTGCCGTGCAGTCCCGAGTGGAGTACTGTGTTTATAGTGCCGTGTAGTACTGAGAGGAGTACAGTGCCTGTACTGCCGTGTAGTCCCGAGTGGAGTACAGTGCCTGTACTGCCGTGTAGTAGTGAGTGGAGTACTGTGCCTGTACTGCCGTGTGGTACTGAGTGGAGTACTGTGTGTATAGTGCCGTGTAGTACCGCGTGGAGTACAGTGGGTGTAGTGCCGTGTAGTACTGAGTCGAGTACTGTGTGCATACTGCCGTGTAGTACTGTGTGGAGTATAGTGTCTGTACTGCCGTGTAGTACCGAGTGGGGGACTGTGTGTATACCGCCGTGTAGTACTGAGTGGAGTACAGTGTGTATAGTGCCGTGTAGTACCGAGTGGAGTACAGTGCCTGTACTGCCGTGTAGTCCCGAATGGAGTACGGTGTGTATAGTGCCGTGTAGTACGGAGTGGAGTACAGTGTGTATAGTGCCGTGTAGTACCGAGTGGAGTACAGTGCCTGTACTGCCGTGTAGTACAGAGTGGAGTACAGTGCCTGTACTGCCGTGTATTACTGAGTGGAGTACAGTGCCTGTACTGCCGTGTAGTACCGAGTGGGGGACTGTGTGTATACCGCCGTGTAGTACTGAGTGGAGTACAGTGTGTATAGTGCCGTGTAGTACCGAGTGGAGTACAGTGCCTGTACTGCCGTGTAGTACTGAGTGGAGTACTGTGTGTATAGTGCCGTGTAGTACCGAGTGGAGTACCGTGCCTGTACCGCCGTGTAGTACTGAGTGGAGTACAGTGCCTGTACTGCCGTGTAGTCCCGAGTGGAGTACAGTGCGTGTACTGTCGTGTAGTACTGAGTGGAGTACTGTGTGTATAGTGCCGTGTAGTACCGAGTGTAGTACCGTGCCTGTACTGCCGTGTAGTACTGAGTGGAGTACAGTGCCTGTACTGCCGTGTAGTACTGAGTGGAGTACAGTGCCTGTACTGCCGTGTAGTCCCGACTGGAGTACAGTGCCTGTACTGCCGTGTAGTACAGAGTGGAGTACTGTGTGTATAGTGCCGTGTAGTACCGAGTGGAGTACCGTGCCTGTACTGCCGTGTAGTCCCGAGTGGAGTACAGTGCCTGTACAGCCGTGTAGTACTGAGTGGAGTACTGTGTGTATAGTGCCGTGTAGTACCGAGTGGAGTACAGTGCCTGTACTGCCGTGTAGTACTGAGTGGAGTACAGTGCCTGTACTAACGTGTAGTCCCGAGTGGAGTACTGTGTGTATAGTGCAGTGTAGTACTGAGTGGAGTACTGTGTGTATAGTGCCGTGTAGTCCTGAGTGGAGTACAGTGCCTGTACTGCCGTGTAGTACTGAGTGGAGTACTGTGTGTATAGTGCCGTGTAGTACCGAGTGGAGTACAGTGCCTGTACTGCCGTGTAGTACTGAGTGGAGTACAGTGCCTGTACTGCCGTGTAGTACTGAGTGGAGTACAGTGCCTGTACTGCCGTGTAGTACTGAGTGGAGTACAGTGCCTGTACTGCCGTGTAGTCCTGAGTGGATTACAGTGCCTGTACTGCCGTGTAGTACTGAGTGGAGTACTGTTTGTATAGCGCCGTATAGTACCGAGTGGAGTACCGTGCCTGTACTGCCGTGTAGTACTGAGTTGAGTACAGTGCCTGTACTGCCGTGCAGTACTGAGTGGTGTACAGTGCCTGTACTGCCGTGTAGTCCCGAGTGGAGTACAGTGCCTGTACTGCCGTGTAGTACTGAGTGGAGTACTGTGTGTATAGTGCCGTGTAGTACCGAGTGGAGTACCGTGCCTGTACTGCCGTGTAGTACTGAGTGAAGTACAGTGCCTGTACTGCCGTGTAGTACTGTGTGGAGTACAGTGCCTGTACTGCCGTGTAGTCCCGACTGGAGTACAGTGCCTGTACTGCCGTGTAGTATCGAGTGGAGTACTGTGTGTATAGTGCCGTGTAGTGCCGAGTGGAGTAAAGTGCCTGTACTGCCGTATAGTACTGAGTGAAGTACAGTGCCTGTACTGCCGTGTAGTACTGAGTGGAGTACAGTGCCTGTACTGCCTTGTAGTACTGAGTGGAGTACAGTGCCTGTACTGCCGTGTAGTACTGAGTGGAGTACTGTGTGTATAGTGCCGTGTAGTACCGAGTGGAGTACCGTGCCTGTACTGCCGTGTAGTCCCGAGTGGAGTAGAGTGCCTGTACTGCCGTGTAGTACTGAGTGTAGTACTGTGTGTATAGTGCCGTGTAGTACCGAGTGGAGTACAGTGCCTGTACTGCCGTGTAGTACTGAGTGGAGTACAGTGCCTGTACTGCCGTGTATTACTGAGTGGAGTACAGTGCCTGTACTGCCGTGTTGTCCCGAATGGAG
Organism: Anabrus simplex; assembly: GCF_040414725.1. NCBI lineage: Eukaryota > Metazoa > Arthropoda > Insecta > Orthoptera > Tettigoniidae > Anabrus > Anabrus simplex. Next base: position 915,514,638 of record NC_090266.1, on the reverse strand, counting down.
TACTGTGTGTATAGTGCCGTGTAGTACGGAGTGGAGTACAGTGCCTGTACTGCCGTGTAGTACTGAGTGGAGTACAGTGCCTGTACTAACGTGCTGTCCCGAGTGGAGTACTGTGTGTTTAGTGCAGTGTAGTACTGAGTGGTGTACAATGCCTGTACTGCCGTGTAGTACTGAGTGGAGTACAGTGCCTGTACTCCCGTGTAGTCCCGAGTGGAGTACTGTGTGTACAGTGCCGTGTAGTACTGAGTGGAGTACAGTGCCTGTACTGCCGTGTAGTCCGGAGTGGAGTACAGTGCCTGTACTGCCGTGTAGTCCTGAGTGGAGTACTGTGAGTATAGTGCCGTGTAGTACCGAGGGGAGTACAGTGCCTGTACTGCCGTGTAGTACTAAGTGGAGTACAGTGGCTGTACTGCCGTGTAGTCCCGAGTGTAGTACTCTGTGTATAGTGCAGTGTAGTGCTGAGTGGTGTACAGTGCTTGTACTGCCGAGTAGTACTGAGTGCAGTACAGTGCCTTAACTGCCGTGTAGTACTGGGTGGAGTACAGTGCCTGTACTGCCGTGTAGTAGCGAGTGGGGGACTGTGTGTATACTGCTGTGTAGTACCGAGTGGAGTACAGTGCCTGTACTGCCGTGTAGTACCGAGTGGAGTACTGTGTGTATAGTGCCGTGTAGTACCGAGTGGAGTACAGTGCCCGTACTGCCGTGTAGTACCGAGTGGAGTACTGTGTGCATACTGCCGTGTAGTACTGTGTGGAGTATAGTGCCAGTACTGCCGTGTAGTACCGAGTGGAGTACTGTTTGTATAGTGCCGTGTAGTACCGAGTGGAGTACACTGCATGTACCGCCGTGTAGTACCGAGTGGAGTACTGTGTGTATCGTGCGGTGTAGTACCGAGTGGAGTACATTGCATGTACTGCGGTGTAGTACCGAGTGGAGTACTGTGTGTATAGTGCCGTGTAGTACAGAGTGGAGTACAGTGCCTGTATTGCCGTGTAGTACCGTGTGGAGTACTGTGTGTATAGTGCCGTGTAGTACCGAGTGGAGTACTGTGTGCATACTGCCGTGTAGTAATGAGTGGAGTACAGTACCTGTACTGCCGTGTAGTACCGAGTGGAGTACTGTGTGTATAGTGCCGTGTAGTACCGAGTGGAGTACAGTGCCTGTACTGCCGTGTAGTCCCGAGTGGAGTACAGTGCCTGTACTGCCGTGTAGTAGTGAGTGGAGTACTGTGCCTGTACTGCCGTGTAGTACCGAGTGGAGTACTGTGTGTATAGTGCCGTGTAGTACTGAGTGGAGTACATTGCCTGTACTGCCGTGCAGTCCCGAGTGGAGTACTGTGTTTATAGTGCCGTGTAGTACTGAGTGGAGTACAGTGCCTGTACTGCCGTGTAGTCCCGAGTGGAGTACAGTGCCTGTACTGCCGTGTAGTAGTGAGTGGAGTACTGTGCCTGTACTGCCGTGTGGTACTGAGTGGAGTACTGTGTGTATAGTGCCGTGTAGTACCGCGTGGAGTACAGTGGGTGTAGTGCCGTGTAGTACTGAGTCGAGTACTGTGTGCATACTGCCGTGTAGTACTGTGTGGAGTATAGTGCCTGTACTGCCGTGTAGTACCGAGTGGGGGACTGTGTGTATACCGCCGTGTAGTACTGAGAGGAGTACAGTGTGTATAGTGCCGTGTAGTACCGAGTGGAGTACAGTGCCTGTACTGCCGTGTAGTACTGAGTGGAGTACAGTGCTTGTACTGCCGTGTATTACTGAGTGGAGTACAGTGCCTGTACTGCCGTGTAGTCCCGAATGGAGTACTGTGTGTATAGTGCCGTGTAGTACGGAGTGGAGTACAGTGTGTATAGTGCCGTGTAGTACCGAGTGGAGTACAGTGCCTGTACTGCCGTGTAGTACAGAGTGGAGTACAGTGCCTGTACTGCTGTGTATTACTGAATGGAGTACAGTGCCTGTACTGCCGTGTAGTACCGAGTGGGGGACTGTGTGTATACCGCCGTGTAGTACTGAGTGGAGTACAGTGTGTATAGTGCCGTGTAGTACCGAGTGGAGTACAGTGCCTGTACTGCCGTGTAGTACTGAGAGGAGTACTGTGTGTATAGTGCCGTGTAGTACCGAGTGGAGTACCGTGCCTGTACTGCCGTGTAGTACTGAGTGGAGTACAGTGCCTGTACTGCCGTGTAGTACCGAGTGGTGTACAGTGCCTGTACTGCCGTGTAGTCCCGAGTGGAGTACAGTGCGTGTACTGTCGTGTAGTACTGAGTGGAGTACTGTGTGTATAGTGCCGTGTAGTACCGAGTGTAGTACCGTGCCTGTACTGCCGTGTAGTACTGAGTGGAGTACAGTGCCTGTACTGCCGTGTAGTACTGAGTGGAGTACAGTGCCTGTACTGCCGTGTAGTCCCGACTGGAGTACAGTGCCTGTACTGCCGTGTAGTACAGAGTGGAGTACTGTGTGTATAGTGCCGTGTAGTACCGAGTGGAGTACCGTGCCTGTACTGCCGTGTAGTCCCGAGTGGAGTACAGTGCCTGTACAGCCGTGTAGTACTGAGTGGAGTATTGTGTGTATAGTGCCGTGTAGTACCGAGTGGAGTACAGTGCCTGTACTGCCGTGTAGTACTGAGTGGAGTACAGTGCCTGTACTGCCGTGTATTACTGAGTGGAGTACAGTGCCTGTACTGCCGTGTAGTCCCGAATGGAGTACTGTGTGTATTGTGCCGTGTAGTACTGAGTGGAGTACAGTGCCTGTACTAACGTGTAGTCCCGAGTGGAGTACTGTGTGTATAGTGCAGTGTAGTACTGAGTGGAGTACTGTGTGTATGGTGCCGTGTAGTACTGAGTGGAGTACAGTGCCTGTACTGCCGTGTAGTACTGAGTGGAGTACTGTGTGTATAGTGCCGTGTAGTACCGAGTGGAGTACAGTGCCTGTACTGCCGTGTAGTACTGAGGGGAGTACAGTGCCTGTACTGCCGTGTAGTACTGAGTGGAGTACAGTGCCTGTACTGCCGTGTAGTACTGAGTGGAGTACAGTGCCTGTACTGCCGTGTAGTACTGAGTGGATTACAGTGCCTGTACTGCCGTGTAGTACTGAGTGGAGTACTGTGTGTATAGTGCCGTGTAGTACCGAGTGGAGTACCGTGCCTGTACTGCCGTGTAGTACTGAGTGGAGTACAGTGCCTGTACTGCCGTGTAGTACTGAGTGGTGTACAGTGCCTGTACTGCCGTGTAGTCCCGAGTGGAGTACAGTGCCTGTACTGCCGTGTAGTACTGAGTGGAGTACTGTGTGTATAGTGCCGTGTAGTACCGAGTGGAGTACCGTGCCTGTACTGCCGTGTAGTACTGAGCGAAGTACAGTGCCTGTACTGCCGTGTAGTACTGAGTGGAGTACAGTGCCTGTACTGCCGTGTAGTCCCGAGTGGAGTACTGTGTTTATAGTGCCGTGTAGTACCGAGTTTAGTACAGTGCATGTACTGCCGTGTATTACCGAGTGGAGTACTGTTTGTATAGTGCGGTGTAGTACCGAGTGGAGTACAGTGCATGTACTGGCGTGTAGTACCGAGTGGAGTACTGTGTGTATAGTGCCGTGTAGTACCGAGTGGAGTACAGTGCCTGTATTGCCGTGTAGTACCGAGTGGAGTACTGTGTGTATAGTGCCGTGTAGTACCGATTGGAGTACTGTGTGCATACTGCCGTGTAGTACTAGTGGAGTACAGTACCTGTACTGCCGTGTAGTACCGACTGGAGTACTGTGTGTATAGTGCCGTGTAGTACCGAGTGGAGTACAGTGCCTGTACTGCCGTGTAGTACTGAGTGGAGTAGAATGCCTGTACTGCCGTGTAGTCCCGAGTGGAGTACAGTGCCTGTACTGCCGTGTAGTAGTGAGTGGAGTACTGTGCCTGTACTGCCGTGTAGTACTGAGTGGAGTACTGTGTGTATAGTGCCGTGTAGTACCGAGTGGAGTACAGTGGGTGTACTGCCGTGTAGTACTGAGTGGAGTACAGTGCCTGTACTGCCGTGTAGTACTGAGTGGAGTACAGTGCCTGTACTGCCGTGTAGTCCCGAGTGGAGTAGAGTGCCTTAACTACCGTGTAGTACTGAGTTTAGTATTGTTTGTATAGTGCTGTGTAGTACCGAGTGGAGTACAGTGCCTGTACTGCCGTGTAGTCCCGAGTGGAGTACGGTGCATGTACTGTCGTGTAGTACCGAGTGGAGTACAATGCCTGTACTGCCGTGTAGTACCGAGTGGAGTACTGTGTGCATACTGCCGTGTAGTACCGAGTGGGGTACAGTGCCTGTACTGCCGTGTAGTACCGAGTCGAGTACTGTGTGCATACTGCCGTGTAGTACTGAGTGGAGTACAGTGCCTGTACTGCCGTGTAGTACCGAGTGGAGTACTCTTTGTATAGTGCCGTGTAGTACCGAGTGGAGTACAGTGCATGTACTGCCGTGTAGTACCGACTGGAGTACTGTGTGTCTAGTGCGGTGTAGTACCGAGTGGAGTACAGTGCATGTACTGCCGTGTAGTACCGAGTGGAGTACTGTGTGTATAGTGCCGTGTAGTACCGTGAGGAGTACAGTGCCTGTATTGCCGTGTAGTACCGAGTGGAGTACAGTGCATGTACTGCCGTGTAGTACCGAGTGGAGTACTGTGTGTATAGTGCCGTGTAGTACCGTGTGGAGTACAGTGCCTGTACTGCCGTGTATTCCCGAGTGGAGTACAGTGCCTGTACTGCCGTGTAGTACTGAGTGGAGTACTGTGTGTATAGTGCCGTGTAGTAACGAGTGGAGTACAGTGCTGTACCTCCGTGTAGTACTGAGTGGAGTACAGTGCCTGTACTGCCGTGTATTCCCGAGTGGAGTACAGTGCCTGTACTGCCGTGTAGTACTGAGTGGAGTACAGTGCCTGTACTGCCGTGTAGTCCCGAATGGAGTACTGTGTGTATAGTGCCGTGTAGTACCGAGTGGAGTACAGTGCCTGTACTGCCGTGTAGCACCGAGTGGAGTACTGTGTGTATAGTGCCGTGTAGAACCGAGTGGAGTACAGTGCCTGTATTGTCGTGCAGTACTGAGTGGAGTACAGTGCCTGTAATGCCGTGTAGTACCGAGTGGAGTACTGTGTGTATAGTGCCGTGTAGTACCGAGTGGAGTACAGTGCCTGTACTGCCGTGTAGTACTGAGTGGTGTACAGTGCCTGTACTGCAGTGTAGTCAAGAGTGGAGTACAGTGCCTGTACTTCCGTGTAGTACCGAGTGGAGTACATTGCTTGTACTGCCATGTAGTACTGAGTGGAGTACAGTGCCTGTACTGTCGTGTAGTGCCGAGTGGAGTACTGTGTGTATAGTGCAGTGTAGTACTGAGCGGAGTACAGTGCATGTACTGCCGTGTAGTCCCGAGTGGAGTACCGTGTGTATAGTGCAGTGTAGTACTGAGTGGAGTACAGTGCCTGTACTGCCGTGTAGTACCGAGTGGAGTACAGTGCCTGTACTGCCGTGTAGTCCCAGGTGGAGTACTGTGTGCATACTGCCGTGTAGTACTGAGTGGAGTACAGTGCCTGTACTGCCGTGTAGTACCGAGTGGAGTACAGTGCCTGTACTGCCGTGTAGTACAGGGTGGAGTACAGTGCCTGTACTGCCGTGTAGTCCCCAGTGGAATACAGTTTGTGTAGTGCAGTGTAGTACTGAGTGGAGTACAGTGCATGTACTGCCGTGTAGTACCGAGTGGAGTACTGTGTGTATAGTGCCGTGTAGTACCGAGTGGAGTACAATGCCTGTACAGCCGTGTAGTACCGAGTGGAGTACTGTGTGTATAGTGCCGTGTAGTACCGAGTGAAGTACAGTGCCTGTACTGCGTGTAGTACCGAGTGGGGTACTGCGTGTATAGTGCCGTGTAGTACCGATTGGAGTACATTGCATGTACTGCCGTGTAGTACCGAGTGGAGTACTGAGTGTATAGTGCCGTGTAGTACCGAGTGGAGTACAGTGCCTGTATTGCCGTGTAGTAAAGAGTGGAGTACTGTGTGTACAGTGCCATGTAGTACCGAGTGGAGTACTGTGTGCATACTGAAGTGTAGTACTGCGTGGAGTACAGTACCTGTACTGCCGTGTAGTACCGAGTGGAGTACTGTGTGTATAGTGCCGTGTAGTACCGAGTGGAGTACAGTGCCTGTACTGCCGTGTAGGACTGAGTGGAGTACAGTGCCTGAACTGCCGTGCAGTACTGAGTGGAGTACAGTGCCTGTACTGCCGTGTAGTCCCGAGTGGAGTACAGTGCCTGTACTGCCGTGTAGTACAGAGTGGAGTACAGTGCCTGTACTGCCGTGTAGTAGTGAGTGGAGTACTGTGCCTGTACTGCCGTGTAGTACTGAGTGGAGTACTGTGCGTATAGTGCCGTGTAGTACCGAGTGGAGTACAGTGCCTGTACTGCCGTGTAGTACTGAGTGGAGTACAGTGCTGTACTGCCGTGTAGTCCCGAGTGGAGTACAGTGCCTGTACTGCCGTGTAGTTCTGATTGGAGTACAGTGCCTGTACTGCCGTGTAGTACCGAGTGGAGTACAGTCCTTATACTGCCGTGTAGTACTGAGTGGGGTACAGTGCCTGTACTGCCGTGTAGTGCCGAGATGAGTACTGTGTGTATAGTGCAGTGTAGTACTGAGTGGAGTACAGTGCATGTACTGTCGTGCAGTCCCGAGTGGAGTACTGTGTGCATACTGTCGTGTAGTACTGAGTGGAGTACAGTGCCTGTACTGCCGTGTAGTAAAGAGTGGAGTACTGTGTGTATAGTGCCGTGTAGTACCGAGTGGAGTACAGTGCCTGTACTGCGTGTAGTACCGAGTGGACTACTGTGTGTATAGTGCCGAGTAGTGCCGAGTGGAATACAGTGCCTGTACTGCCGTGTAGTACTGAGTGGAGTACAGTGTGAATAGTGCCGTGTAGTACCGAGTGGAGTACAGTGCCTGTACTGCCGTGTAGTACCGAGTGGAGTACAGTGTGTATAGTGCCGTCTAGTACCGAGTGGAATACAGTCTGTATAGTGCCGTGTAGTACTGAGTGGAGTACAGTACCTGTACTGCCGTGTAGTACCGAGTGGAGTACAGTGTGTATAGTGCCGTGTAGAACAGAGTGGAGTACAGTGCCTGTACTGCCGTGTAGTACTGAGTGGAGTACACTGCCTGTACTGCCGTGTAGTACCGAGTGGAGTACAGTGTGTATAGTGCCGTGTAGTACTGAGTGGAGTACAGTGCCTGTGCTGCCGTGTAGTACTGAGTGGGTTACAGTGCCTGTACTGCCGTGTAGTACCGAGTGGGGGAATGTGTGTATACTGCCGTGTAGTACTGAGTATAGTACAGTGCCTGTACTGCCGTGTAGTACCGAGTGGAGTACAGTGTGCATACTGCCGTGTAGTACTGATTGGAGTACAGTACCTGTACTGCCGTGTAGTACCGAGTGGGGGACTGTGTGTATACTGCCGTGTAGTACTGCGTGGAGTACAGTGCCTGTACTACCGTGTAGTACCGAGTGGGGGACTGTGTGTATACTGCCGTGTAGTACTGAGTGGAGTACAGTGCCTGTACTGCCGTGTAGAACCGAGTGGGGGACTGTGTGTATACTGCCGTGTAGTACGGAGTGGAGTACTGTGTGTATAGTGCAGTGTAGTGCTGAGTGGAGTACAGTGCCTGTACTGCCGTGTAGTACCGAGTGGAGTACTGTGTGTATAGTGCAGTGTAGTGCTGAGTGTAGTACAGTACCTGTACTGCCGTGTAGTACTGAGTATAGTACAATGCCTGCACTGCCGTGTAGTACCGAGTGGAATACTGTGTGTATAGTGCCGTGTAGTACCGAGTGGAGTACTGTGTGCATACTGCCGTGTAGTACTGAGTGGAGTACAGTGCCTGTACTGCCGTGTAGTACCGAGTGGAGTACTGTGTGTAAGGTGCCTTGTAGTACCGAGTGGTGTATGGTGCATGTACTGCCGTGTAGTACCGAGTGGAATACTGTGTGTATAGTGCCGTGTAGTACTGAGTCGAGTACTGTGTGCATACTGCCGTGTAGTACTGTGTGGAGTATAGTGCCTGTACTGCCGTGTAGTACCGAGTGGGGGACTGTGTGTATACCGCCGTGTAGTACTGAGTGGAGTACAGTGTGTATAGTGCCGTGTAGTACCGAGTGGAGTACAGTGCCTGTACTGCCGTGTATTACTGAGTGGAGTACAGTGCCTGTACTGCCGTGTAGTCCCGAATGGAGTACTGTGTGTATAGTGCCGTGTAGTACGGAGTGGAGTACAGTGTGTATAGTGCCGTGTAGTACCGAGTGGAGTACAGTGCCTGTACTGCCGTGTAGTACTGAGTGGAGTACAGTGCCTGTACTGCCGTGTATTACTGAGTGGAGTACAGTGCCTGTACTGCCGTGTAGTACCGAGTGGGGGACTGTGTGTATACCGCCGTGTAGTACTGAGTGGAGTACAGTGTGTATAGTGCCGTGTAGTACCGAGTGGAGTACAGTGCCTGTACTGCCGTGTAGTACTGAGTGGAGTACTGTGTGTATAGTGCCGTGTAGTACCGAGTGGAGTACCGTTCCTGTACTGCCGTGTAGTACTGAGTGGAGTACAGTGCCTGTACTGCCGTGTAGTACCGAGTGGTGTACAGTGCCTGTACTGCCGTGTAGTCCCGAGTGGAGTACAGTGCCTGTACTGTCGTGTAGTACTGAGTGGAGTACTGTGTGTATAGTGCCGTGTAGTACCGAGTGGATTACCGTGCCTGTACTGCCGTGTAGTACTGAGTGGAGTACAGTGCCTGTACTGCCGTGTAGTACTGAGTGGAGTACAGTGCCTGTACTGCCGTGTAGTCCCGACTGGAGTACAGTGCCTGTACTGCCGTGTAGTACAGAGTGGAGTACTGTGTGTATAGTGCCGTGTAGTACCGAGTGGAGTACCGTGCCTGTACTGCCGTGTAGTCCCGAGTGGAGTACAGTGCCTGTACTGCCGTGTAGTACTGAGTGGAGTACTGTGTGTATAGTGCCGTGTAGTACCGAGTGGAGTACAGTGCCTGTACTGCCGTGTAGTACTGAGTGGTGTACAGTGCCTGTACTGCCGTGTATTACTGAGTGGAGTACAGTGCCTGTACTGCCGTGTAGTCCCGAATGGAGTACTGTGTGTATAGTGCCGTGTAGTACGGAGTGGAGTACAGTGCCTGTACTGCCGTGTAGTACTGAGTGGAGTACAGTGCCTGTACTAAAGTGGAGTCCCGAGTGGAGTACTGTGTGTATAGTGCAGTGTAGTACTGAGTGGAGTACTGTGTGTATAGTGCCGTGTAGTACTGAGTGGAGTACAGTGCCTGTACTGCCGTGTAGTACTGAGTGGAGTACAGTGCCTGTACTGCCGTGTAGTACTGAGTGGAGTACAGTGCCTGTACTGCCGTGTAGTCCTGAGTGGATTACAGTGCCTGTACTGCCGTGTAGTACTGAGTGGAGTACTGTTTGTATAGCGCCGTATAGTACCGAGTGGAGTACCGTGCCTGTACTGCCGTGTAGTACTGAGTTGAGTACAGTGCCTGTACTGCCGTGCAGTACTGAGTGGTGTACAGTGCCTGTGCTGCCGTGTAGTCCCGAGTGGAGTACAGTGCCTGTACTGCCGTGTAGTACTGAGTGGAGTACTGTGTGTATAGTGCCGTGTAGTACCGAGTGGAGTACCGTGCCTGTACTGCCGTGTAGTACTGAGTGAAGTACAGTGCCTGTACTGCCGTGTAGTACTGTGTGGAGTACAGTGCCTGTACTGCCGTGTAGTCCCGACTGGAGTACAGTGCATGTACTGCCGTGTAGTATCGAGTGGAGTACTGTGTGTATAGTGCCGTGTAGTGCCGAGTGGAGTAAAGTGCCTGTACTGCCGTGTAGTACTGAGTGGAGTACAGTGCCTGTACTGCCGTGTAGTACTGAGTGGAGTACAGTGCCTGTACTGCCTTGTAGTACTGAGTGGAGTACAGTGCCTGTACTGCCGTGTAGTACTGAGTGGAGTACTGTGTGTATAGTGCCGTGTAGTACCGAGTGGAGTACCGTGCCTGTACTGCCGTGTAGTCCCGAGTGGAGTAGAGTGCCTGTACTGCCGTGTAGTACTGAGTGTAGTACTGTGTGTATAGTGCCGTGTAGTACCGAGTGGAGTGCAGTGCCTGTACTGCCGTGTAGTACTGAGTGGAGTACAGTGCCTGTACTGCCGTGTATTACTGAGTGGAGTACAGTGCCTGTACTGCCGAGTTGTCCCGAATGGAGTACTGTGTGTATAGTGCCGTGTAGTACGGAGTGGAGTACAGTGCCTGTACTGCCGTGTAGTACTGAGTGGAGTACAGTGCCTGTACTAACGTGCTGTCCCGAGTGGAGTACTGTGTGTTTAGTGCAGTGTAGTACTGAGTGGTGTACAATGCCTGTACTGCCGTGTAGTACTGAGTGGAGTACAGTGCCTGTACTCCCGTGTAGTCCCGAGTGGAGTACTGTGTGTACAGTGCCGTGTAGTACTGAGTGGAGTACAGTGCCTGTACTGCCGTGTAGTCCGGAGTGGAGTACAGTGCCTGTACTGCCGTGTAGTCCTGAGTGAAGTACTGTGAGTATAGTGCCGTGTAGTACCGAGGGGAGTACAGTGCCTGTACTGCCGTGTAGTACTAAGTGGAGTACAGTGGCTGTACTGCCGTGTAGTCCCGAGTGTAGTACTCTGTGTATAGTGCAGTGTAGTGCTGAGTGGTGTACAGTGCTTGTACTGCCGAGTAGTACTGAGTGCAGTACAGTGCCTTAACTGCCGTGTAGTACTGGGTGGAGTACAGTGCCTGTACTGCCGTGTAGTAGCGAGTGGGGGACTGTGTGTATACTGCTGTGTAGTACCGAGTGGAGTACAGTGCCTGTACTGCCGTGTAGTACCGAGTGGAGTACTGTGTGTATAGTGCCGTGTAGTACCGAGTGGAGTACAGTGCCCGTACTGCCGTGTAGTACCGAGTGGAGTACTGTGTGCATACTGCCGTGTAGTACTGTGTGGAGTATAGTGCCAGTACTGCCGTGTAGTACCGAGTGGAGTACTGTTTGTATAGTGCCGTGTAGTACCGAGTGGAGTACACTGCATGTACCGCCGTGTAGTACCGAGTGGAGTACTGTGTGTATCGTGCGGTGAAGTACCGAGTGGAGTACATTGCATGTACTGTGGTGTAGTACCGAGTGGAGTACTGTGTGTATAGTGCCGTGTAGTACCGAGTGGAGTACAGTGCCTGTATTGCCGTGTAGTACCGTGTGGAGTACTGTGTGTATAGTGCCGTGTAGTACCGAGTGGAGTACTGTGTGCATACTGCCGTGTAGTAATGAGTGGAGTACAGTACCTGTACTGCCGTGTAGTACCGAGTGGAGTACTGTGTGTATAGTGCCGTGTAGTACCGAGTGGAGTACAGTGCCTGTACTGCCGTGTAGTCCCGAGTGGAGTACAGTGCCTGTATTGCCGTGTAGTAGTGAGTGGAGTACTGTGCCTGTACTGCCGTGTAGTATCGAGTGGAGTACTGTGTGTATAGTGCCGTGTAGTACTGAGTGGAGTACATTGCCTGTACTGCCGTGCAGTCCCGAGTGGAGTACTGTGTTTATAGTGCCGTGTAGTACTGAGTGGAGTACAGTGCCTGTACTGCCGTGTAGTCCCGAGTGGAGTACAGTGCCTGTACTGCCGTGTAGTAGTGAGTGGAGTACTGTGCCTGTACTGCCGTGTGGTACTGAGTGGAGTACTGTGTGTATAGTGCCGTGTAGTACCGCGTGGAGTACAGTGGGTGTAGTGCCGTGTAGTACTGAGTCGAGTACTGTGTGCATACTGCCGTGTAGTACTGTGTGGAGTATAGTGCCTGTACTGCCGTGTAGTACCGAGTGGGGGACTGTGTGTATACCGCCGTGTAGTACTGAGTGGAGTACAGTGTGTATAGTGCCGTGTAGTACCGAGTGGAGTACAGTGCCTGTACTGCCGTGTAGTACTGAGTGGAGTACAGTGCTTGTACTGCCGTGTATTACTGAGTGGAGTACAGTGCCTGTACTGCCGTGTAGTCCCGAATGGAGTACTGTGTGTATAGTGCCGTGTAGTACGGAGTGGAGTACAGTGTGTATAGTGCCGTGTAGTACCGAGTGGAGTACAGTGCCTGTACTGCCGTGTAGTACAGAGTGGAGTACAGTGCCTGTACTGCTGTGTATTACTGAATGGAGTACAGTGCCTGTACTGCCGTGTAGTACCGAGTGGGGGACTGTGTGTATACCGCCGTGTAGTACTGAGTGGAGTACAGTGTGTATAGTGCCGTGTAGTACCGAGTGGAGTACAGTGCCTGTACTGCCGTGTAGTACTGAGAGGAGTACTGTGTGTATAGTGCCGTGTAGTACCGAGTGGAGTACCGTGCCTGTACTGCCGTGTAGTACTGAGTGGAGTACAGTGCCTGTACTGCCGTGTAGTCCCGAGTGGAGTACAGTGCGTGTACTGTCGTGTAGTACTGAGTGGAGTACTGTGTGTATAGTTCCGTGTAGTACCGAGTGTAGTACCGTGCCTGTACTGCCGTGTAGTACTGAGTGGAGTACAGTGCCTGTACTGCCGTGTAGTACTGAGTGGAGTACAGTGCCTGTACTGCCGTGTAGTCCCGACTGGAGTAGAGTGCCTGTACTGCCGTGTAGTACAGAGTGGAGTACTGTGTGTATAGTGCCGTGTAGTACCGAGTGGAGTACCGTGCCTGTACTGCCGTGTAGTCCCGAGTGGAGTACAGTGCCTGTACAGCCGTGTAGTACTGAGTGGAGTATTGTGTGTATAGTGCCGTGTAGTACCGAGTGGAGTACAGTGCCTGTACTGCCGTGTAGTACTGAGTGGAGTACAGTGCCTGTACTGCCGTGTATTACTGAGTGGTGTACAGTGCCTGTACTGCCGTGTAGTCCCGAATGGAGTACTGTGTGTATTGTGCCGTGTAGTACTGAGTGGAGTACAGTGCCTGTACTAACGTGTAGTTCCGAGTGGAGTACTGTGTGTATAGTGCAGTGTAGTACTGAGTGGAGTACTGTGTGTATAGTGCCGTGTAGTACTGAGTGGAGTACAGTGCCTGTACTGCCGTGTAGTACTGAGTGGAGTACTGTGTGTATAGTGCCGTGTAGTACCGAGTGGAGTACAGTGCCTGTACTGCCGTGTAGTACTGAGGGGAGTACAGTGCCTGTACTGCCGTGTAGTACTGAGTGGAGTACAGTGCCTGTACTGCCGTGTAGTACTGAGTGGAGTACAGTGCCTGCACTGCCGTGTAGTACTGAGTGGATTACAGTGCCTGTACTGCCGTGTAGTACTGAGTGGAGTACTGTGTGTATAGTGCCGTGTAGTACCGAGTGGAGTACCGTGCCTGTACTGCCGTGTAGTACTGAGTGGAGTACAGTGCCTGTACTGCCGTGTAGTACTGAGTGGTGTACAGTGCCTGTACTGCCGTGTAGTCCCGAGTGGAGTACAGTGCCTGTACTGCCGTGTAGTACTGAGTGGAGTACTGTGTGTATAGTGCCGTGTAGTACCGAGTGGAGTACCGTGCCTGTACTGCCGTGTAGTACTGAGCGAAGTACAGTGCCTGTACTGCCGTGTAGTACTGAGTGGAGTACAGTGCCTGTACTGCCGTGTAGTCCCGAGTGGAGTACTGTGTTTATAGTGCCGTGTAGTACCGAGTTTAGTACAGTGCATGTACTGCCGTGTATTACCGAGTGGAGTACTGTTTGTATAGTGCGGTGTAGTACCGAGTGGAGTACAGTGCATGTACTGCCGTGTAGTACCGAGTGGAGTACTGTGTGTATAGTGCCGTGTAGTACCGAGTGGAGTACAGTTTCTGTATTGCCGTGTAGTACCGAGTGGAGTACTGTGTGTATAGTGCCGTGTAGTACCGATTGGAGTACTGTGTGCATACTGCCGTGTAGTACTAGTGCAGTACAGTACCTGTACTGCCGTGTAGTACCGACTGGAGTACTGTGTGTATAGTGCCGTGTAGTACCGAGTGGAGTACAGTGCCTGTACTGCCGTGTAGTACTGAGTGGAGTAGAATGCCTGTACTGCCGTGTAGTCCCGAGTGGAGTACAGTTCCTGTACTGCCGTGTAGTAGTGAGTGGAGTACTGTGCCTGTACTGCCGTGTAGTACTGAGTGGAGTACTGTGTGTATAGTGCCGTGTAGTACCGAGTGGAGTACAGTGGGTGTACTGCCGTGTAGTACCGAGTGGAGTACTGTGTGTATAGTGCCGTGTAGTACCGATTGGAGTACTGTGTGCATACTGCCGTGTAGTACTAGTGGAGTACAGTACCTGTACTGCCGTGTAGTACCGACTGGAGTACTGTGTGTATAGTGCAGTGTAGTACCGAGTGGAGTACACTGCATGTACTGCCGTGTAGTACCGAGTGGAGTACTGTGTGTATCGTGCAGTGTAGTACCGATTGGAGTACATTGCATGTACTGCGGTGTAGTACCGAGTGGAGTACTGTGTGTATAGTGCCGTGTAGTACCGAGTGGAGTACCGTGCCTGTACTGCCGTGTAGTCCCGAGTGGAGTACAGTGCCTGTATTGCCGTGTAGTACTGAGTGGAGTACAGTGCCTGTACTGCCGTGTAGTACTGAGTGGAGTATTGTGTGTATAGTGCCGTGTAGTACCGAGTGGAGTACCGTGCCTGTACTGCCGTGTAGTACTGAGTGGAGTACAGTGCCTGTACTGCCGTGTAGTACTGAGTGGTGTACAGTGCCTGTACTGCCGTGTAGTCCCGAGTGGAGTACAGTGCCTGTACTGCCGTGTAGTACTGAGTGGAGTATTGTGTGTATAGTGCCGTGTAGTACCGAGTGGAGTACCGTGCCTGTACTGCCGTGTAGTACTGAGTGAAGTACAGTGCCTGTACTGCCGTGTAGTACTGAGTGGAGTACAGTGCCTGTACTGCCGTGTAGTCCCGACTGGAGTACAGTGCCTGTACTGCCGTGTAGTAGCGAGTGGAGTACTGTGTGTATAGTGCCGTGTAGTACCGAGTGGAGTAAAGTGCCTGTACTGCCGTGTAGTACTGAGTGGAGTACAGTGCCTGTACTGCCGTGTAGTACTGAGTGGAGTACTGTGTGTATAGTGCCGTGTAGTACCGAGTGGAGTACCGTGCCTGTTCTGCCGTGTAGTACTGAGTGGTGTACAGTGCCTGTACTGCCGTGTATTACTGAGTGGAGTACAGTGCCTGTACTGCTGTGTAGTACTGAGTGGAGTACAGTGCCGGTACAAACGTGTAGTCCCGAGTGGAGTACTGTGTGTATAGTGCAGTGTAGTACTGAGTGGAGTACTGTGTGTATAGTGCCGTGTAGTACTGAGTGGAGTACAGTGCCTGTACTGCCGTGTAGTACTGAGTGGAGTACTGTGTGTATAGTGCCGTGCAGCACCGAGTGGAGTACAGTGCCTGTACTGCCGTGTAGTACTGAGTGGAGTACAGTGCCTGTACTGCCGTGTAGTACTGAGTGGAGTACAGTGCCTGTACTGCCGTGTACTACTGAGTGGAGTACAGTGCCTGTACTGACGTGTAGTACTGAGTGGAGTACAGTGCCTGTACTGCCGTGTAGTACTGAGTGGAGTATTGTGTGTATAGTGCCGTGTAGTACCGAGTGGAGTACCGTGCCTGTACTGCCGTGTAGTACTGAGTGGAGTACAGTGCCTGTACTGCCGTGTAGTACTGAGTGGTGTACAGTGCCTGTACTGCCGTGTAGTCCCGAGTGGAGTACAGTGCCTGTACTGCCGTGTAGTACTGAGTGGAGTATTGTGTGTATAGTGCCGTGTAGTACCGAGTGGAGTACCGTGCCTGTACTGCCGTGTAGTACTGAGTGAAGTACAGTGCCTGTACTGCCGTGTAGTACTGAGTGGAGTACAGTGCCTGTACTGCCGTGTAGTCCCGACTGGAGTACAGTGCCTGTACTGCCGTGTAGTAGCGAGTGGAGTACTGTGTGTATAGTGCCGTGTAGTACCGAGTGGAGTAAAGTGCCTGTACTGCCGTGTAGTACTGAGTGGAGTACAGTGCCTGTACTGCCGTGTAGTACTGAGTGGAGTACTGTGTGTATAGTGCCGTGTAGTACCGAGTGGAGTACCGTGCCTGTTCTGCCGTGTGGTCCCGAGTGGAGTACAGTGCCTGTACTGCCGTGTAGTACTGAGTGGAGTACTGTGTGTATAATGCCGTGTATTACCGAGTGGATTACAGTGCCTGTACTGCCGTGTAGTACTGAGTGGAGTACAGTGCCTGTACTGCCGTGTATTACTGAGTGGAGTACAGTGCCTGTACTGCCGTGTAGTCCCGAATGGAGTACTGTTCGTATAGTGCCGTGTAGTACGGAGTGGAGTACAGTGCCTGTACTGCCGTGTAGTTCTGAGTGGAGTACTGTGTGTATAGTGCCGTGTAGTACCGAGGGGAGTACAGTGCCTGTACTGGCGTGTAGTACTAAGTGGAGTTCAGTGGCTGTACTGCCGTGTAGTCCCGAGTGTAGTACTCTGTGTATATTGCTGAGTGGTGTACAGTTCTTGTACTGCCGAGTAGTACTGAGTGGAGTACAGTGCCTTAACTGCCGTGTAGTACTGGGTGGAGTACAGTGCTTGTACTGCCGTGTAGTACCGAGTGGGGGACTGTGAGTATACTGCTGTGTAGTACCGAGTGGAGTACAGTGCCTGTACTGCCGTGTAGTACCGAGTGGAGTACTGTGTGTATAGTGCCGTGTAGTACCGAGTGGAGTACAGTGCCTGTACTGCCGTGTAGTACCGAGTGGATTACTGTGTGCATAATGCCGTGTAGACTGTGTGGAGTATAGTGCCTGTACTACCGTGTAGTACCGAGTGGAGTACTGTTTGTATAGTGCCGTGTAGTACCGAGTTTAGTACACTGAATGTACTGCCGTGTAGTACCGAGTGGAGTACTGTGTGTATCGTGCGGTGTAGTACCGAGTGGAGTACATTGCATGTACTGCGGTGTAGTACCGAGTGGAGTACTGTGTGTATAGTGCCGTGTATTACCGAGTGGAGTACAGTGCCTGTATTGCCGTGTAGTACCGAGTGGAGTACTGTGTGTATAGTGCCGTCTAGTATCGAGTGGAGTACTGTGTGCATACTGCCGTGTAGTAATGAGTGGAGTACAGTACCTGTACTGCCGTGTAGTACCGAGTGGAGTACTGTGTGTATAGTGCCGTGTAGTACCGAGTGGAGTACAGTGCCTGTACTGCCGTGTAGTACTGAGTGGAGTACAGTGCCTGTACTGCCGTGTAGTCCCGAGTGGAGTACAGTGCCTGTACTGCCGTGTAGTAGTGAGTGGAGTACTGTGCCTGTACTGCCGTGTAGTACCGAGTGGAGTACTGTGTGTATAGTGCCGTGTAGTACTGAGTGGAGTACATTGCCTGTACTGCCGTGCAGTCCCGAGTGGAGTACTGTGTTTATAGTGCCGTGTAGTACTGAGAGGAGTACTGTGCCTGTACTGCCGTGTAGTCCCGAGTGGAGTACAGTGCCTGTACTGCCGTGTAGTAGTGAGTGGAGTACTGTGCCTGTACTGCCGTGTGGTACTGAGTGGAGTACTGTGTGTATAGTGCCGTGTAGTACCGCGTGGAGTACAGTGGGTGTAGTGCCGTGTAGTACTGAGTCGAGTACTGTGTGCATACTGCCGTGTAGTACTGTGTGGAGTATAGTGTCTGTACTGCCGTGTAGTACCGAGTGGGGGACTGTGTGTATACCGCCGTGTAGTACTGAGTGGAGTACAGTGTGTATAGTGCCGTGTAGTACCGAGTGGAGTACAGTGCCTGTACTGCCGTGTAGTACTGAGTGGAGTACAGTGCCTGTACTGCCGTGTATTACTGAGTGGAGTACAGTGCCTGTACTGCCGTGTAGTCCCGAATGGAGTACTGTGTGTATAGTGCCGTGTAGTACGGAGTGGAGTACAGTGCCTGTACTGCCGTGTATTACTGAGTGGAGTACAGTGCCTGTACTGCCGTGTAGTACCGAGTGGGGGACTGTGTGTATACCGCCGTGTAGTACTGAGTGGAGTACAGTGTGTATAGTGCCGTGTAGTACCGAGTGGAGTACAGTGCCTGTACTGCCGTGTAGTACTGAGTGGAGTACTGTGTGTATAGTGCCGTGTAGTACCGAGTGGAGTACCGTGCCTGTACCGCCGTGTAGTACTGAGTGGAGTACAGTGCCTGTACTGCCGTGTAGTACCGAGTGGTGTACAGTGCCTGTACTGTCGTGTAGTCCCGAGTGGAGTACAGTGCGTGTACTGTCGTGTAGTACTGAGTGGAGTACTGTGTGTATAGTGCCGTGTAGTACCGAGTGTAGTACCGTGCCTGTACTGCCGTGTAGTACTGAGTGGAGTACAGTGCCTGTACTGCCGTGTAGTACTGAGTGGAGTACAGTGCCTGTACTGCCGTGTAGTCCCGACTGGAGTACAGTGCCTGTACTGCCGTGTAGTACAGAGTGGAGTACTGTGTGTATAGTGCCGTGTAGTACCGAGTGGAGTACCGTGCCTGTACTGCCGTGTAGTCCCGAGTGGAGTACAGTGCCTGTACAGCCGTGTAGTACTGAGTGGAGTACTGTGTGTATAGTGCCGTGTAGTACCGAGTGGAGTACAGTGCCTGTACTGCCGTGTAGTACTGAGTGGAGTACAGTGCCTGTACTGCCGAGTATTACTGAGTGGAGTACAGTGCCTGTACTGCCGTGTAGTCCCGAATGGAGTACTGTGTGTATAGTGCCGTGTAGTACTGAGTGGAGTACAGTGCCTGTACTAACGTGTAGTCCCGAGTGGAGTACTGTTTGTTTAGTGCCGTGTAGTACCGAGTTTAGTACACTGAATGTACTGCCGAGTAGTCCCGAGTGGAGTACTGTGTGTATAGTGCAGTGTAGTGCTGAGTGGAGTACAGTACCTGTACTGCCGTGTAGTACCGAATGGGGGACTGTGTGCATACTGCCGTGTAGTTCCGAGTGGAGTACAGTGCCTGTACTGGCGTGTAGTACTGAGTGGAGTACAGTGCCTGTATTGCCGTGTAGTCCCGAGTGGAGTACAGTGCCTGTACTGCCGTGTAGTAGTGAGTGGAGTACAGTGCCTCTACTGCCGTGTAGTACTGGGTGAAGTACAGTGCCCGTACTGCCGTGTAGTACCGAGTGGGGGACTGTGTGTATACTGCCGTGTAGTTCCGAGTGGAGTACAGTGCCTGTACTTCCGTGTAGTACCGAGTGGAATACTGTGTGTATAGTGCCGTGTAGTACCGAGTGGAGTACTGTGTGCATACTGCCGTGTAGTACTGAGTGGAGTACAGTGCCTGTACTGCCGTGTAGTACCGAGTGGAGTACTGTGTGTAAGGTGCCTTGTAGTACCGAGTGGTGTATGGTGCATGTACTGCCGTGTAGTACCGAGTGGAATACTGTGTGTATAGTGCCGTGTAGTACTGAGTCGAGTACTGTGTGCATACTGCCGTGTAGTACTGTGTGGAGTATAGTGCCTGTACTGCCGTGTAGTACCGAGTGGGGGACTGTGTGTATACCGCCGTGTAGTACTGAGTGGAGTACAGTGTGTATAGTGCCGTGTAGTACCGAGTGGAGTACAGTGCCTGTACTGCCGTGTATTACTGAGTGGAGTACAGTGCCTGTACTGCCGTGTAGTCCCGAATGGAGTACTGTGTGTATAGTGCCGTGTAGTACGGAGTGGAGTACAGTGTGTATAGTGCCGTGTAGTACCGAGTGGAGTACAGTGCCTGTACTGCCGTGTAGTACTGAGTGGAGTACAGTGCCTGTACTGCCGTGTATTACTGAGTGGAGTACAGTGCCTGTACTGCCGTGTAGTACCGAGTGGGGGACTGTGTGTATACCGCCGTGTAGTACTGAGTGGATTACAGTGTGTATAGTGCCGTGTAGTACCGAGTGGAGTACAGTGCCTGTACTGCCGTGTAGTACTGAGTGGAGTACTGTGTGTATAGTGCCGTGTAGTACCGAGTGGAGTACCGTGCCTGTACTGCCGTGTAGTACTGAGTGGAGTACAGTGCCTGTACTGCCGTGTAGTACCGAGTGGTGTACAGTGCCTGTACTGCCGTGTAGTCCCGAGTGGAGTACAGTGCCTGTACTGTCGTGTAGTACTGAGTGGAGTACTGTGTGTATAGTGCCGTGTAGTACCGAGTGGAGTACCGTGCCTGTACTGCCGTGTAGTACTGAGTGGAGTACAGTGCCTGTACTGCCGTGTAGTACTGAGTGGAGTACAGTGCCTGTACTGCCGTGTAGTCCCGACTGGAGTACAGTGCCTGTACTGCCGTGTAGTAC
Source organism: Anabrus simplex (assembly GCF_040414725.1). Classification (NCBI taxonomy): domain Eukaryota; kingdom Metazoa; phylum Arthropoda; class Insecta; order Orthoptera; family Tettigoniidae; genus Anabrus; species Anabrus simplex. The sequence continues at coordinate 915,494,361 of NC_090266.1, read as the reverse complement.
AGAGTGGAGTACTGTGTGTATAGTGCCGTGTAGTACCGAGTGGAGTACCGTGCCTGTACTGCCGTGTAGTCCCGAGTGGAGTACAGTGCCTGTACTGCCGTGTAGTACTGAGTGGAGTACTGTGTGTATAGTGCCGTGTAGTACCGAGTGGAGTACAGTGCCTGTACTGCCGTGTAGTACTGAGTGGTGTACAGTGCCTGTACTGCCGTGTATTACTGAGTGGAGTACAGTGCCTGTACTGCCGTGTAGTCCCGAATGGAGTACTGTGTGTATAGTGCCGTGTAGTACGGAGTGGAGTACAGTGCCTGTACTGCCGTGTAGTACTGAGTGGAGTACAGTGCCTGTACTAAAGTGGAGTCCCGAGTGGAGTACTGTGTGTATAGTGCAGTGTAGTACTGAGTGGAGTACTGTGTGTATAGTGCCGTGTAGTACTGAGTGGAGTACAGTGCCTGTACTGCCGTGTGGTACTGAGTGGAGTACTGTGTGTATAGTGCCGTGTAGCACCGAGTGGATTACAGTGCCTGTACTGCCGTGTAGTACTGAGTGGAGTACAGTGCCTGTACTGCCGTGTAGTACTGAGTGGAGTACAGTGCCTGTACTGCCGTGTAGTACTGAGTGGAGTACAGTGCCTGTACTGCCGTGTAGTCCTGAGTGGATTACAGTGCCTGTACTGCCGTGTAGTACTGAGTGGAGTACTGTTTGTATAGCGCCGTATAGTACCGAGTGGAGTACCGTGCCTGTACTGCCGTGTAGTACTGAGTTGAGTACAGTGCCTGTACTGCCGTGCAGTACTGAGTGGTGTACAGTGCCTGTGCTGCCGTGTAGTCCCGAGTGGAGTACAGTGCCTGTACTGCCGTGTAGTACTGAGTGGAGTACTGTGTGTATAGTGCCGTGTAGTACCGAGTGGAGTACCGTGCCTGTACTGCCGTGTAGTACTGAGTGAAGTACAGTGCCTGTACTGCCGTGTAGTACTGTGTGGAGTACAGTGCCTGTACTGCCGTGTAGTCCCGACTGGAGTACAGTGCCTGTACTGCCGTGTAGTATCGAGTGGAGTACTGTGTGTATAGTGCCGTGTAGTGCCGAGTGGAGTAAAGTGCCTGTACTGCCGTGTAGTACTGAGTGGAGTACAGTGCCTGTACTGCCGTGTAGTACTGAGTGGAGTACAGTGCCTGTACTGCCTTGTAGTACTGAGTGGAGTACAGTGCCTGTACTGCCGTGTAGTACTGAGTGGAGTACTGTGTGTATAGTGCCGTGTAGTACCGAGTGGAGTACCGTGCCTGTACTGCCGTGTAGTCCCGAGTGGAGTAGAGTGCCTGTACTGCCGTGTAGTACTGAGTGTAGTACTGTGTGTATAGTGCCGTGTAGTACCGAGTGGAGTACAGTGCCTGTACTGCCGTGTAGTACTGAGTGGAGTACAGTGCCTGTACTGCCGTGTATTACTGAGTGGAGTACAGTGCCTGTACTGCCGAGTTGTCCCGAATGGAGTACTGTGTGTATAGTGCCGTGTAGTACGGAGTGGAGTACAGTGCCTGTACTGCCGTGTAGTACTGAGTGGAGTACAGTGCCTGTACTAACGTGCTGTCCCGAGTGGAGTACTGTGTGTTTAGTGCAGTGTAGTACTGAGTGGTGTACAATGCCTGTACTGCCGTGTAGTACTGAGTGGAGTACAGTGCCTGTACTCCCGTGTAGTCCCGAGTGGAGTACTGTGTGTACAGTGCCGTGTAGTACTGAGTGGAGTACAGTGCCTGTACTGCCGTGTAGTCCGGAGTGGAGTACAGTGCCTGTACTGCCGTGTAGTCCTGAGTGGAGTACTGTGAGTATAGTGCCGTGTAGTACCGAGGGGAGTACAGTGCCTGTACTGCCGTGTAGTACTAAGTGGAGTACAGTGGCTGTACTGCCGTGTAGTCCCGAGTGTAGTACTCTGTGTATAGTGCAGTGTAGTGCTGAGTGGTGTACAGTGCTTGTACTGCCGAGTAGTACTGAGTGCAGTACAGTGCCTTAACTGCCGTGTAGTACTGGGTGGAGTACAGTGCCTGTACTGCCGTGTAGTAGCGAGTGGGGGACTGTGTGTATACTGCTGTGTAGTACCGAGTGGAGTACAGTGCCTGTACTGCCGTGTAGTACCGAGTGGAGTACTGTGTGTATAGTGCCGTGTAGTACCGAGTGGAGTACAGTGCCCGTACTGCCGTGTAGTACCGAGTGGAGTACTGTGTGCATACTGCCGTGTAGTACTGTGTGGAGTATAGTGCCAGTACTGCCGTGTAGTACCGAGTGGAGTACTGTTTGTATAGTGCCGTGTAGTACCGAGTGGAGTACACTGCATGTACCGCCGTGTAGTACCGAGTGGAGTACTGTGTGTATCGTGCGGTGTAGTACCGAGTGGAGTACATTGCATGTACTGCGGTGTAGTACCGAGTGGAGTACTGTGTGTATAGTGCCGTGTAGTACCGAGTGGAGTACAGTGCCTGTATTGCCGTGTAGTACCGTGTGGAGTACTGTGTGTATAGTGCCGTGTAGTACCGAGTGGAGTACTGTGTGCATACTGCCGTGTAGTAATGAGTGGAGTACAGTACCTGTACTGCCGTGTAGTACCGAGTGGAGTACTGTGTGTATAGTGCCGTGTAGTACCGAGTGGAGTACAGTGCCTGTACTGCCGTGTAGTCCCGAGTGGAGTACAGTGCCTGTACTGCCGTGTAGTAGTGAGTGGAGTACTGTGCCTGTACTGCCGTGTAGTACCGAGTGGAGTACTGTGTGTATAGTGCCGTGTAGTACTGAGTGGAGTACATTGCCTGTACTGCCGTGCAGTCCCGAGTGGAGTACTGTGTTTATAGTGCCGTGTAGTACTGAGTGGAGTACAGTGCCTGTACTGCCGTGTAGTCCCGAGTGGAGTACAGTGCCTGTACTGCCGTGTAGTAGTGAGTGGAGTACTGTGCCTGTACTGCCGTGTGGTACTGAGTGGAGTACTGTGTGTATAGTGCCGTGTAGTACCGCGTGGAGTACAGTGGGTGTAGTGCCGTGTAGTACTGAGTCGAGTACTGTGTGCATACTGCCGTGTAGTACTGTGTGGAGTATAGTGCCTGTACTGCCGTGTAGTACCGAGTGGGGGACTGTGTGTATACCGCCGTGTAGTACTGAGTGGAGTACAGTGTGTATAGTGCCGTGTAGTACCGAGTGGAGTACAGTGCCTGTACTGCCGTGTAGTACTGAGTGGAGTACAGTGCTTGTACTGCCGTGTATTACTGAGTGGAGTACAGTGCCTGTACTGCCGTGTAGTCCCGAATGGAGTACTGTGTGTATAGTGCCGTGTAGTACGGAGTGGAGTACAGTGTGTATAGTGCCGTGTAGTACCGAGTGGAGTACAGTGCCTGTACTGCCGTGTAGTACAGAGTGGAGTACAGTGCCTGTACTGCTGTGTATTACTGAATGGAGTACAGTGCCTGTACTGCCGTGTAGTACCGAGTGGGGGACTGTGTGTATACCGCCGTGTAGTACTGAGTGGAGTACAGTGTGTATAGTGCCGTGTAGTACCGAGTGGAGTACAGTGCCTGTACTGCCGTGTAGTACTGAGAGGAGTACTGTGTGTATAGTGCCGTGTAGTACCGAGTGGAGTACCGTGCCTGTACTGCCGTGTAGTACTGAGTGGAGTACAGTGCCTGTACTGCCGTGTAGTACCGAGTGGTGTACAGTGCCTGTACTGCCGTGTAGTCCCGAGTGGAGTACAGTGCGTGTACTGTCGTGTAGTACTGAGTGGAGTACTGTGTGTATAGTGCCGTGTAGTACCGAGTGTAGTACCGTGCCTGTACTGCCGTGTAGTACTGAGTGGAGTACAGTGCCTGTACTGCCGTGTAGTACTGAGTGGAGTACAGTGCCTGTACTGCCGTGTAGTCCCGACTGGAGTACAGTGCCTGTACTGCCGTGTAGTACAGAGTGGAGTACTGTGTGTATAGTGCCGTGTAGTACCGAGTGGAGTACCGTGCCTGTACTGCCGTGTAGTCCCGAGTGGAGTACAGTGCCTGTACAGCCGTGTAGTACTGAGTGGAGTATTGTGTGTATAGTGCCGTGTAGTACCGAGTGGAGTACAGTGCCTGTACTGCCGTGTAGTACTGAGTGGAGTACAGTGCCTGTACTGCCGTGTATTACTGAGTGGAGTACAGTGCCTGTACTGCCGTGTAGTCCCGAATGGAGTACTGTGTGTATTGTGCCGTGTAGTACTGAGTGGAGTACAGTGCCTGTACTAACGTGTAGTCCCGAGTGGAGTACTGTGTGTATAGTGCAGTGTAGTACTGAGTGGAGTACTGTGTGTATGGTGCCGTGTAGTACTGAGTGGAGTACAGTGCCTGTACTGCCGTGTAGTACTGAGTGGAGTACTGTGTGTATAGTGCCGTGTAGTACCGAGTGGAGTACAGTGCCTGTACTGCCGTGTAGTACTGAGGGGAGTACAGTGCCTGTACTGCCGTGTAGTACTGAGTGGAGTACAGTGCCTGTACTGCCGTGTAGTACTGAGTGGAGTACAGTGCCTGTACTGCCGTGTAGTACTGAGTGGATTACAGTGCCTGTACTGCCGTGTAGTACTGAGTGGAGTACTGTGTGTATAGTGCCGTGTAGTACCGAGTGGAGTACCGTGCCTGTACTGCCGTGTAGTACTGAGTGGAGTACAGTGCCTGTACTGCCGTGTAGTACTGAGTGGTGTACAGTGCCTGTACTGCCGTGTAGTCCCGAGTGGAGTACAGTGCCTGTACTGCCGTGTAGTACTGAGTGGAGTACTGTGTGTATAGTGCCGTGTAGTACCGAGTGGAGTACCGTGCCTGTACTGCCGTGTAGTACTGAGCGAAGTACAGTGCCTGTACTGCCGTGTAGTACTGAGTGGAGTACAGTGCCTGTACTGCCGTGTAGTCCCGAGTGGAGTACTGTGTTTATAGTGCCGTGTAGTACCGAGTTTAGTACAGTGCATGTACTGCCGTGTATTACCGAGTGGAGTACTGTTTGTATAGTGCGGTGTAGTACCGAGTGGAGTACAGTGCATGTACTGGCGTGTAGTACCGAGTGGAGTACTGTGTGTATAGTGCCGTGTAGTACCGAGTGGAGTACAGTGCCTGTATTGCCGTGTAGTACCGAGTGGAGTACTGTGTGTATAGTGCCGTGTAGTACCGATTGGAGTACTGTGTGCATACTGCCGTGTAGTACTAGTGGAGTACAGTACCTGTACTGCCGTGTAGTACCGACTGGAGTACTGTGTGTATAGTGCCGTGTAGTACCGAGTGGAGTACAGTGCCTGTACTGCCGTGTAGTACTGAGTGGAGTAGAATGCCTGTACTGCCGTGTAGTCCCGAGTGGAGTACAGTGCCTGTACTGCCGTGTAGTAGTGAGTGGAGTACTGTGCCTGTACTGCCGTGTAGTACTGAGTGGAGTACTGTGTGTATAGTGCCGTGTAGTACCGAGTGGAGTACAGTGGGTGTACTGCCGTGTAGTACTGAGTGGAGTACAGTGCCTGTACTGCCGTGTAGTACTGAGTGGAGTACAGTGCCTGTACTGCCGTGTAGTCCCGAGTGGAGTAGAGTGCCTTAACTACCGTGTAGTACTGAGTTTAGTATTGTTTGTATAGTGCTGTGTAGTACCGAGTGGAGTACAGTGCCTGTACTGCCGTGTAGTCCCGAGTGGAGTACGGTGCATGTACTGTCGTGTAGTACCGAGTGGAGTACAATGCCTGTACTGCCGTGTAGTACCGAGTGGAGTACTGTGTGCATACTGCCGTGTAGTACCGAGTGGGGTACAGTGCCTGTACTGCCGTGTAGTACCGAGTCGAGTACTGTGTGCATACTGCCGTGTAGTACTGAGTGGAGTACAGTGCCTGTACTGCCGTGTAGTACCGAGTGGAGTACTCTTTGTATAGTGCCGTGTAGTACCGAGTGGAGTACAGTGCATGTACTGCCGTGTAGTACCGACTGGAGTACTGTGTGTCTAGTGCGGTGTAGTACCGAGTGGAGTACAGTGCATGTACTGCCGTGTAGTACCGAGTGGAGTACTGTGTGTATAGTGCCGTGTAGTACCGTGAGGAGTACAGTGCCTGTATTGCCGTGTAGTACCGAGTGGAGTACAGTGCATGTACTGCCGTGTAGTACCGAGTGGAGTACTGTGTGTATAGTGCCGTGTAGTACCGTGTGGAGTACAGTGCCTGTACTGCCGTGTATTCCCGAGTGGAGTACAGTGCCTGTACTGCCGTGTAGTACTGAGTGGAGTACTGTGTGTATAGTGCCGTGTAGTAACGAGTGGAGTACAGTGCTGTACCTCCGTGTAGTACTGAGTGGAGTACAGTGCCTGTACTGCCGTGTATTCCCGAGTGGAGTACAGTGCCTGTACTGCCGTGTAGTACTGAGTGGAGTACAGTGCCTGTACTGCCGTGTAGTCCCGAATGGAGTACTGTGTGTATAGTGCCGTGTAGTACCGAGTGGAGTACAGTGCCTGTACTGCCGTGTAGCACCGAGTGGAGTACTGTGTGTATAGTGCCGTGTAGAACCGAGTGGAGTACAGTGCCTGTATTGTCGTGCAGTACTGAGTGGAGTACAGTGCCTGTAATGCCGTGTAGTACCGAGTGGAGTACTGTGTGTATAGTGCCGTGTAGTACCGAGTGGAGTACAGTGCCTGTACTGCCGTGTAGTACTGAGTGGTGTACAGTGCCTGTACTGCAGTGTAGTCAAGAGTGGAGTACAGTGCCTGTACTTCCGTGTAGTACCGAGTGGAGTACATTGCTTGTACTGCCATGTAGTACTGAGTGGAGTACAGTGCCTGTACTGTCGTGTAGTGCCGAGTGGAGTACTGTGTGTATAGTGCAGTGTAGTACTGAGCGGAGTACAGTGCATGTACTGCCGTGTAGTCCCGAGTGGAGTACCGTGTGTATAGTGCAGTGTAGTACTGAGTGGAGTACAGTGCCTGTACTGCCGTGTAGTACCGAGTGGAGTACAGTGCCTGTACTGCCGTGTAGTCCCAGGTGGAGTACTGTGTGCATACTGCCGTGTAGTACTGAGTGGAGTACAGTGCCTGTACTGCCGTGTAGTACCGAGTGGAGTACAGTGCCTGTACTGCCGTGTAGTACAGGGTGGAGTACAGTGCCTGTACTGCCGTGTAGTCCCCAGTGGAATACAGTTTGTGTAGTGCAGTGTAGTACTGAGTGGAGTACAGTGCATGTACTGCCGTGTAGTACCGAGTGGAGTACTGTGTGTATAGTGCCGTGTAGTACCGAGTGGAGTACAATGCCTGTACAGCCGTGTAGTACCGAGTGGAGTACTGTGTGTATAGTGCCGTGTAGTACCGAGTGAAGTACAGTGCCTGTACTGCGTGTAGTACCGAGTGGAGTACTGCGTGTATAGTGCCGTGTAGTACCGATTGGAGTACATTGCATGTACTGCCGTGTAGTACCGAGTGGAGTACTGAGTGTATAGTGCCGTGTAGTACCGAGTGGAGTACAGTGCCTGTATTGCCGTGTAGTAAAGAGTGGAGTACTGTGTGTACAGTGCCATGTAGTACCGAGTGGAGTACTGTGTGCATACTGAAGTGTAGTACTGCGTGGAGTACAGTACCTGTACTGCCGTGTAGTACCGAGTGGAGTACTGTGTGTATAGTGCCGTGTAGTACCGAGTGGAGTACAGTGCCTGTACTGCCGTGTAGGACTGAGTGGAGTACAGTGCCTGAACTGCCGTGCAGTACTGAGTGGAGTACAGTGCCTGTACTGCCGTGTAGTCCCGAGTGGAGTACAGTGCCTGTACTGCCGTGTAGTACAGAGTGGAGTACAGTGCCTGTACTGCCGTGTAGTAGTGAGTGGAGTACTGTGCCTGTACTGCCGTGTAGTACTGAGTGGAGTACTGTGCGTATAGTGCCGTGTAGTACCGAGTGGAGTACAGTGCCTGTACTGCCGTGTAGTACTGAGTGGAGTACAGTGCTGTACTGCCGTGTAGTCCCGAGTGGAGTACAGTGCCTGTACTGCCGTGTAGTTCTGATTGGAGTACAGTGCCTGTACTGCCGTGTAGTACCGAGTGGAGTACAGTCCTTATACTGCCGTGTAGTACTGAGTGGGGTACAGTGCCTGTACTGCCGTGTAGTGCCGAGATGAGTACTGTGTGTATAGTGCAGTGTAGTACTGAGTGGAGTACAGTGCATGTACTGTCGTGCAGTCCCGAGTGGAGTACTGTGTGCATACTGTCGTGTAGTACTGAGTGGAGTACAGTGCCTGTACTGCCGTGTAGTAAAGAGTGGAGTACTGTGTGTATAGTGCCGTGTAGTACCGAGTGGAGTACAGTGCCTGTACTGCGTGTAGTACCGAGTGGACTACTGTGTGTATAGTGCCGAGTAGTGCCGAGTGGAATACAGTGCCTGTACTGCCGTGTAGTACTGAGTGGAGTACAGTGTGAATAGTGCCGTGTAGTACCGAGTGGAGTACAGTGCCTGTACTGCCGTGTAGTACCGAGTGGAGTACAGTGTGTATAGTGCCGTCTAGTACCGAGTGGAATACAGTGTGTATAGTGCCGTGTAGTACTGAGTGGAGTACAGTACCTGTACTGCCGTGTAGTACCGAGTGGAGTACAGTGTGTATAGTGCCGTGTAGAACAGAGTGGAGTACAGTGCCTGTACTGCCGTGTAGTACTGAGTGGAGTACACTGCCTGTACTGCCGTGTAGTACCGAGTGGAGTACAGTGTGTATAGTGCCGTGTAGTACTGAGTGGAGTACAGTGCCTGTGCTGCCGTGTAGTACTGAGTGGGTTACAGTGCCTGTACTGCCGTGTAGTACCGAGTGGGGGAATGTGTGTATACTGCCGTGTAGTACTGAGTATAGTACAGTGCCTGTACTGCCGTGTAGTACCGAGTGGAGTACAGTGTGCATACTGCCGTGTAGTACTGATTGGAGTACAGTACCTGTACTGCCGTGTAGTACCGAGTGGGGGACTGTGTGTATACTGCCGTGTAGTACTGCGTGGAGTACAGTGCCTGTACTACCGTGTAGTACCGAGTGGGGGACTGTGTGTATACTGCCGTGTAGTACTGAGTGGAGTACAGTGCCTGTACTGCCGTGTAGAACCGAGTGGGGGACTGTGTGTATACTGCCGTGTAGTACGGAGTGGAGTACTGTGTGTATAGTGCAGTGTAGTGCTGAGTGGAGTACAGTGCCTGTACTGCCGTGTAGTACCGAGTGGAGTACTGTGTGTATAGTGCAGTGTAGTGCTGAGTGTAGTACAGTACCTGTACTGCCGTGTAGTACTGAGTATAGTACAATGCCTGCACTGCCGTGTAGTACCGAGTGGAATACTGTGTGTATAGTGCCGTGTAGTACCGAGTGGAGTACTGTGTGCATACTGCCGTGTAGTACTGAGTGGAGTACAGTGCCTGTACTGCCGTGTAGTACCGAGTGGAGTACTGTGTGTAAGGTGCCTTGTAGTACGGAGTGGTGTATGGTGCATGTACTGCCGTGTAGTACCGAGTGGAATACTGTGTGTATAGTGCCGTGTAGTACTGAGTCGAGTACTGTGTGCATACTGCCGTGTAGTACTGTGTGGAGTATAGTGCCTGTACTGCCGTGTAGTACCGAGTGGGGGACTGTGTGTATACCGCCGTGTAGTACTGAGTGGAGTACAGTGTGTATAGTGCCGTGTAGTACCGAGTGGAGTACAGTGCCTGTACTGCCGTGTATTACTGAGTGGAGTACAGTGCCTGTACTGCCGTGTAGTCCCGAATGGAGTACTGTGTGTATAGTGCCGTGTAGTACGGAGTGGAGTACAGTGTGTATAGTGCCGTGTAGTACCGAGTGGAGTACAGTGCCTGTACTGCCGTGTAGTACTGAGTGGAGTACAGTGCCTGTACTGCCGTGTATTACTGAGTGGAGTACAGTGCCTGTACTGCCGTGTAGTACCGAGTGGGGGACTGTGTGTATACCGCCGTGTAGTACTGAGTGGAGTACAGTGTGTATAGTGCCGTGTAGTACCGAGTGGAGTACAGTGCCTGTACTGCCGTGTAGTACTGAGTGGAGTACTGTGTGTATAGTGCCGTGTAGTACCGAGTGGAGTACCGTTCCTGTACTGCCGTGTAGTACTGAGTGGAGTACAGTGCCTGTACTGCCGTGTAGTACCGAGTGGTGTACAGTGCCTGTACTGCCGTGTAGTCCCGAGTGGAGTACAGTGCCTGTACTGTCGTGTAGTACTGAGTGGAGTACTGTGTGTATAGTGCCGTGTAGTACCGAGTGGATTACCGTGCCTGTACTGCCGTGTAGTACTGAGTGGAGTACAGTGCCTGTACTGCCGTGTAGTACTCAGTGGAGTACAGTGCCTGTACTGCCGTGTAGTCCCGACTGGAGTACAGTGCCTGTACTGCCGTGTAGTACAGAGTGGAGTACTGTGTGTATAGTGCCGTGTAGTACCGAGTGGAGTACCGTGCCTGTACTGCCGTGTAGTCCCGAGTGGAGTACAGTGCCTGTACTGCCGTGTAGTACTGAGTGGAGTACTGTGTGTATAGTGCCGTGTAGTACCGAGTGGAGTACAGTGCCTGTACTGCCGTGTAGTACTGAGTGGTGTACAGTGCCTGTACTGCCGTGTATTACTGAGTGGAGTACAGTGCCTGTACTGCCGTGTAGTCCCGAATGGAGTACTGTGTGTATAGTGCCGTGTAGTACGGAGTGGAGTACAGTGCCTGTACTGCCGTGTAGTACTGAGTGGAGTACAGTGCCTGTACTAAAGTGGAGTCCCGAGTGGAGTACTGTGTGTATAGTGCAGTGTAGTACTGAGTGGAGTACTGTGTGTATAGTGCCGTGTAGTACTGAGTGGAGTACAGTGCCTGTACTGCCGTGTGGTACTGAGTGGAGTACTGTGTGTATAGTGCCGTGTAGCACCGAGTGGAGTACAGTGCCTGTACTGCCGTGTAGTACTGAGTGGAGTACAGTGCCTGTACTGCCGTGTAGTACTGAGTGGAGTACAGTGCCTGTACTGCCGTGTAGTACTGAGTGGAGTACAGTGCCTGTACTGCCGTGTAGTCCTGAGTGGATTACAGTGCCTGTACTGCCGTGTAGTACTGAGTGGAGTACTGTTTGTATAGCGCCGTATAGTACCGAGTGGAGTACCGTGCCTGTACTGCCGTGTAGTACTGAGTTGAGTACAGTGCCTGTACTGCCGTGCAGTACTGAGTGGTGTACAGTGCCTGTGCTGCCGTGTAGTCCCGAGTGGAGTACAGTGCCTGTACTGCCGTGTAGTACTGAGTGGAGTACTGTGTGTATAGTGCCGTGTAGTACCGAGTGGAGTACCGTGCCTGTACTGCCGTGTAGTACTGAGTGAAGTACAGTGCCTGTACTGCCGTGTAGTACTGTGTGGAGTACAGTGCCTGTACTGCCGTGTAGTCCCGACTGGAGTACAGTGCATGTACTGCCGTGTAGTATCGAGTGGAGTACTGTGTGTATAGTGCCGTGTAGTGCCGAGTGGAGTAAAGTGCCTGTACTGCCGTGTAGTACTGAGTGGAGTACAGTGCCTGTACTGCCGTGTAGTACTGAGTGGAGTACAGTGCCTGTACTGCCTTGTAGTACTGAGTGGAGTACAGTGCCTGTACTGCCGTGTAGTACTGAGTGGAGTACTGTGTGTATAGTGCCGTGTAGTACCGAGTGGAGTACCGTGCCTGTACTGCCGTGTAGTCCCGAGTGGAGTAGAGTGCCTGTACTGCCGTGTAGTACTGAGTGTAGTACTGTGTGTATAGTGCCGTGTAGTACCGAGTGGAGTGCAGTGCCTGTACTGCCGTGTAGTACTGAGTGGAGTACAGTGCCTGTACTGCCGTGTATTACTGAGTGGAGTACAGTGCCTGTACTGCCGAGTTGTCCCGAATGGAGTACTGTGTGTATAGTGCCGTGTAGTACGGAGTGGAGTACAGTGCCTGTACTGCCGTGTAGTACTGAGTGGAGTACAGTGCCTGTACTAACGTGCTGTCCCGAGTGGAGTACTGTGTGTTTAGTGCAGTGTAGTACTGAGTGGTGTACAATGCCTGTACTGCCGTGTAGTACTGAGTGGAGTACAGTGCCTGTACTCCCGTGTAGTCCCGAGTGGAGTACTGTGTGTACAGTGCCGTGTAGTACTGAGTGGAGTACAGTGCCTGTACTGCCGTGTAGTCCGGAGTGGAGTACAGTGCCTGTACTGCCGTGTAGTCCTGAGTGAAGTACTGTGAGTATAGTGCCGTGTAGTACCGAGGGGAGTACAGTGCCTGTACTGCCGTGTAGTACTAAGTGGAGTACAGTGGCTGTACTGCCGTGTAGTCCCGAGTGTAGTACTCTGTGTATAGTGCAGTGTAGTGCTGAGTGGTGTACAGTGCTTGTACTGCCGAGTAGTACTGAGTGCAGTACAGTGCCTTAACTGCCGTGTAGTACTGGGTGGAGTACAGTGCCTGTACTGCCGTGTAGTAGCGAGTGGGGGACTGTGTGTATACTGCTGTGTAGTACCGAGTGGAGTACAGTGCCTGTACTGCCGTGTAGTACCGAGTGGAGTACTGTGTGTATAGTGCCGTGTAGTACCGAGTGGAGTACAGTGCCCGTACTGCCGTGTAGTACCGAGTGGAGTACTGTGTGCATACTGCCGTGTAGTACTGTGTGGAGTATAGTGCCAGTACTGCCGTGTAGTACCGAGTGGAGTACTGTTTGTATAGTGCCGTGTAGTACCGAGTGGAGTACACTGCATGTACCGCCGTGTAGTACCGAGTGGAGTACTGTGTGTATCGTGCGGTGTAGTACCGAGTGGAGTACATTGCATGTACTGTGGTGTAGTACCGAGTGGAGTACTGTGTGTATAGTGCCGTGTAGTACCGAGTGGAGTACAGTGCCTGTATTGCCGTGTAGTACCGTGTGGAGTACTGTGTGTATAGTGCCGTGTAGTACCGAGTGGAGTACTGTGTGCATACTGCCGTGTAGTAATGAGTGGAGTACAGTACCTGTACTGCCGTGTAGTACCGAGTGGAGTACTGTGTGTATAGTGCCGTGTAGTACCGAGTGGAGTACAGTGCCTGTACTGCCGTGTAGTCCCGAGTGGAGTACAGTGCCTGTATTGCCGTGTAGTAGTGAGTGGAGTACTGTGCCTGTACTGCCGTGTAGTACCGAGTGGAGTACTGTGTGTATAGTGCCGTGTAGTACTGAGTGGAGTACATTGCCTGTACTGCCGTGCAGTCCCGAGTGGAGTACTGTGTTTATAGTGCCGTGTAGTACTGAGTGGAGTACAGTGCCTGTACTGCCGTGTAGTCCCGAGTGGAGTACAGTGCCTGTACTGCCGTGTAGTAGTGAGTGGAGTACTGTGCCTGTACTGCCGTGTGGTACTGAGTGGAGTACTGTGTGTATAGTGCCGTGTAGTACCGCGTGGAGTACAGTGGGTGTAGTGCCGTGTAGTACTGAGTCGAGTACTGTGTGCATACTGCCGTGTAGTACTGTGTGGAGTATAGTGCCTGTTCTGCCGTGTAGTACCGAGTGGGGGACTGTGTGTATACCGCCGTGTAGTACTGAGTGGAGTACAGTGTGTATAGTGCCGTGTAGTACCGAGTGGAGTACAGTGCCTGTACTGCCGTGTAGTACTGAGTGGAGTACAGTGCTTGTACTGCCGTGTATTACTGAGTGGAGTACAGTGCCTGTACTGCCGTGTAGTCCCGAATGGAGTACTGTGTGTATAGTGCCGTGTAGTACGGAGTGGAGTACAGTGTGTATAGTGCCGTGTAGTACCGAGTGGAGTACAGTGCCTGTACTGCCGTGTAGTACAGAGTGGAGTACAGTGCCTGTACTGCTGTGTATTACTGAATGGAGTACAGTGCCTGTACTGCCGTGTAGTACCGAGTGGGGGACTGTGTGTATACCGCCGTGTAGTACTGAGTGGAGTACAGTGTGTATAGTGCCGTGTAGTACCGAGTGGAGTACAGTGCCTGTACTGCCGTGTAGTACTGAGAGGAGTACTGTGTGTATAGTGCCGTGTAGTACCGAGTGGAGTACCGTGCCTGTACTGCCGTGTAGTACTGAGTGGAGTACAGTGCCTGTACTGCCGTGTAGTACCGAGTGGTGTACAGTGCCTGTACTGCCGTGTAGTCCCGAGTGGAGTACAGTGCGTGTACTGTCGTGTAGTACTGAGTGGAGTACTGTGTGTATAGTTCCGTGTAGTACCGAGTGTAGTACCGTGCCTGTACTGCCGTGTAGTACTGAGTGGAGTACAGTGCCTGTACTGCCGTGTAGTACTGAGTGGAGTACAGTGCCTGTACTGCCGTGTAGTCCCGACTGGAGTACAGTGCCTGTACTGCCGTGTAGTACAGAGTGGAGTACTGTGTGTATAGTGCCGTGTAGTACCGAGTGGAGTACCGTGCCTGTACTGCCGTGTAGTCCCGAGTGGAGTACAGTGCCTGTACAGCCGTGTAGTACTGAGTGGAGTATTGTGTGTATAGTGCCGTGTAGTACCGAGTGGAGTACAGTGCCTGTACTGCCGTGTAGTACTGAGTGGAGTACAGTGCCTGTACTGCCGTGTATTACTGAGTGGTGTACAGTGCCTGTACTGCCGTGTAGTCCCGAATGGAGTACTGTGTGTATTGTGCCGTGTAGTACTGAGTGGAGTACAGTGCCTGTACTAACGTGTAGTCCCGAGTGGAGTACTGTGTGTATAGTGCAGTGTAGTACTGAGTGGAGTACTGTGTGTATAGTGCCGTGTAGTACTGAGTGGAGTACAGTGCCTGTACTGCCGTGTAGTACTGAGTGGAGTACTGTGTGTATAGTGCCGTGTAGTACCGAGTGGAGTACAGTGCCTGTACTGCCGTGTAGTACTGAGGGGAGTACAGTGCCTGTACTGCCGTGTAGTACTGAGTGGAGTACAGTGCCTGTACTGCCGTGTAGTACTGAGTGGAGTACAGTGCCTGTACTGCCGTGTAGCACTGAGTGGATTACAGTGCCTGTACTGCCGTGTAGTACTGAGTGGAGTACTGTGTGTATAGTGCCGTGTAGTACCGAGTGGAGTACCGTGCCTGTACTGCCGTGTAGTACTGAGTGGAGTACAGTGCCTGTACTGCCGTGTAGTACTGAGTGGTGTACAGTGCCTGTACTGCCGTGTAGTCCCGAGTGGAGTACAGTGCCTGTACTGCCGTGTAGTACTGAGTGGAGTACTGTGTGTATAGTGCCGTGTAGTACCGAGTGGAGTACCGTGCCTGTACTGCCGTGTAGTACTGAGCGAAGTACAGTGCCTGTACTGCCGTGTAGTACTGAGTGGAGTACAGTGCCTGTACTGCCGTGTAGTCCCGAGTGGAGTACTGTGTTTATAGTGCCGTGTAGTACCGAGTTTAGTACAGTGCATGTACTGCCGTGTATTACCGAGTGGAGTACTGTTTGTATAGTGCGGTGTAGTACCGAGTGGAGTACAGTGCATGTACTGCCGTGTAGTACCGAGTGGAGTACTGTGTGTATAGTGCCGTGTAGTACCGAGTGGAGTACAGTTTCTGTATTGCCGTGTAGTACCGAGTGGAGTACTGTGTGTATAGTGCCGTGTAGTACCGATTGGAGTACTGTGTGCATACTGCCGTGTAGTACTAGTGCAGTACAGTACCTGTACTGCCGTGTAGTACCGACTGGAGTACTGTGTGTATAGTGCCGTGTAGTACCGAGTGGAGTACAGTGCCTGTACTGCCGTGTAGTACTGAGTGGAGTAGAATGCCTGTACTGCCGTGTAGTCCCGAGTGGAGTACAGTTCCTGTACTGCCGTGTAGTAGTGAGTGGAGTACTGTGCCTGTACTGCCGTGTAGTACTGAGTGGAGTACTGTGTGTATAGTGCCGTGTAGTACCGAGTGGAGTACAGTGGGTGTACTGCCGTGTAGTACCGAGTGGAGTACTGTGTGTATAGTGCCGTGTAGTACCGATTGGAGTACTGTGTGCATACTGCCGTGTAGTACTAGTGGAGTACAGTACCTGTACTGCCGTGTAGTACCGACTGGAGTACTGTGTGTATAGTGCAGTGTAGTACCGAGTGGAGTACACTGCATGTACTGCCGTGTAGTACCGAGTGGAGTACTGTGTGTATCGTGCAGTGTAGTACCGATTGGAGTACATTGCATGTACTGCGGTGTAGTACCGAGTGGAGTACTGTGTGTATAGTGCCGTGTAGTACCGAGTGGAGTACCGTGCCTGTACTGCCGTGTAGTCCCGAGTGGAGTACAGTGCCTGTATTGCCGTGTAGTACTGAGTGGAGTACAGTGCCTGTACTGCCGTGTAGTACTGAGTGGAGTATTGTGTGTATAGTGCCGTGTAGTACCGAGTGGAGTACCGTGCCTGTACTGCCGTGTAGTACTGAGTGGAGTACAGTGCCTGTACTGCCGTGTAGTACTGAGTGGTGTACAGTGCATGTACTGCCGTGTAGTCCCGAGTGGAGTACAGTGCCTGTACTGCCGTGTAGTACTGAGTGGAGTATTGTGTGTATAGTGCCGTGTAGTACCGAGTGGAGTACCGTGCCTGTACTGCCGTGTAGTACTGAGTGAAGTACAGTGCCTGTACTGCCGTGTAGTACTGAGTGGAGTACAGTGCCTGTACTGCCGTGTAGTCCCGACTGGAGTACAGTGCCTGTACTGCCGTGTAGTAGCGAGTGGAGTACTGTGTGTATAGTGCCGTGTAGTACCGAGTGGAGTAAAGTGCCTGTACTGCCGTGTAGTACTGAGTGGAGTACAGTGCCTGTACTGCCGTGTAGTACTGAGTGGAGTACTGTGTGTATAGTGCCGTGTAGTACCGAGTGGAGTACCGTGCCTGTTCTGCCGTGTAGTACTGAGTGGTGTACAGTGCCTGTACTGCCGTGTATTACTGAGTGGAGTACAGTGCCTGTACTGCCGTGTAGTACTGAGTGGAGTACAGTGCCTGTACAAACGTGTAGTCCCGAGTGGAGTACTGTGTGTATAGTGCAGTGTAGTACTGAGTGGAGTACTGTGTGTATAGTGCCGTGTAGTACTGAGTGGAGTACAGTGCCTGTACTGCCGTGTAGTACTGAGTGGAGTACTGTGTGTATAGTGCCGTGCAGCACCGAGTGGAGTACAGTGCCTGTACTGCCGTGTAGTACTGAGTGGAGTACAGTGCCTGTACTGCCGTGTAGTACTGAGTGGAGTACAGTGCCTGTACTGCCGTGTACTACTGAGTGGAGTACAGTGCCTGTACTGACGTGTAGTACTGAGTGGAGTACAGTGCCTGTACTGCCGTGTAGTACTGAGTGGAGTATTGTGTGTATAGTGCCGTGTAGTACCGAGTGGAGTACCGTGCCTGTACTGCCGTGTAGTACTGAGTGGAGTACAGTGCCTGTACTGCCGTGTAGTACTGAGTGGTGTACAGTGCCTGTACTGCCGTGTAGTCCCGAGTGGAGTACAGTGCCTGTACTGCCGTGTAGTACTGAGTGGAGTATTGTGTGTATAGTGCCGTGTAGTACCGAGTGGAGTACCGTGCCTGTACTGCCGTGTAGTACTGAGTGAAGTACAGTGCCTGTACTGCCGTGTAGTACTGAGTGGAGTACAGTGCCTGTACTGCCGTGTAGTCCCGACTGGAGTACAGTGCCTGTACTGCCGTGTAGTAGCGAGTGGAGTACTGTGTGTATAGTGCCGTGTAGTACCGAGTGGAGTAAAGTGCCTGTACTGCCGTGTAGTACTGAGTGGAGTACAGTGCCTGTACTGCCGTGTAGTACTGAGTGGAGTACTGTGTGTATAGTGCCGTGTAGTACCGAGTGGAGTACCGTGCCTGTTCTGCCGTGTGGTCCCGAGTGGAGTACAGTGCCTGTACTGCCGTGTAGTACTGAGTGGAGTACTGTGTGTATAATGCGGTGTATTACCGAGTGGATTACAGTGCCTGTACTGCCGTGTAGTACTGAGTGGAGTACAGTGCCTGTACTGCCGTGTATTACTGAGTGGAGTACAGTGCCTGTACTGCCGTGTAGTCCCGAATGGAGTACTGTTCGTATAGTGCCGTGTAGTACGGAGTGGAGTACAGTGCCTGTACTGCCGTGTAGTTCTGAGTGGAGTACTGTGTGTATAGTGCCGTGTAGTACCGAGGGGAGTACAGTGCCTGTACTGGCGTGTAGTACTAAGTGGAGTTCAGTGGCTGTACTGCCGTGTAGTCCCGAGTGTAGTACTCTGTGTATATTGCTGAGTGGTGTACAGTTCTTGTACTGCCGAGTAGTACTGAGTGGAGTACAGTGCCTTAACTGCCGTGTAGTACTGGGTGGAGTACAGTGCTTGTACTGCCGTGTAGTACCGAGTGGGGGACTGTGAGTATACTGCTGTGTAGTACCGAGTGGAGTACAGTGCCTGTACTGCCGTGTAGTACCGAGTGGAGTACTGTGTGTATAGTGCCGTGTAGTACCGAGTGGAGTACAGTGCCTGTACTGCCGTGTAGTACCGAGTGGATTACTGTGTGCATAATGCCGTGTAGACTGTGTGGAGTATAGTGCCTGTACTACCGTGTAGTACCGAGTGGAGTACTGTTTGTATAGTGCCGTGTAGTACCGAGTTTAGTACACTGAATGTACTGCCGTGTAGTACCGAGTGGAGTACTGTGTGTATCGTGCGGTGTAGTACCGAGTGGAGTACATTGCATGTACTGCGGTGTAGTACCGAGTGGAGTACTGTGTGTATAGTGCCGTGTATTACCGAGTGGAGTACAGTGCCTGTATTGCCGTGTAGTACCGAGTGGAGTACTGTGTGTATAGTGCCGTCTAGTATCGAGTGGAGTACTGTGTGCATACTGCCGTGTAGTAATGAGTG
Organism: Anabrus simplex; assembly: GCF_040414725.1. Classification (NCBI taxonomy): domain Eukaryota; kingdom Metazoa; phylum Arthropoda; class Insecta; order Orthoptera; family Tettigoniidae; genus Anabrus; species Anabrus simplex. The sequence goes on along the minus strand of NC_090266.1, from coordinate 915,475,617 downwards.
GAGTACAGTACCTGTACTGCCGTGTAGTACCGAGTGGAGTACTGTGTGTATAGTGCCGTGTAGTACCGAGTGGAGTACAGTGCCTGTACTGCCGTGTAGTACTGAGTGGAGTACAGTGCCTGTACTGCCGTGTAGTCCCGAGTGGAGTACAGTGCCTGTACTGCCGTGTAGTAGTGAGTGGAGTACTGTGCCTGTACTGCCGTGTAGTACCGAGTGGAGTACTGTGTGTATAGTGCCGTGTAGTACTGAGTGGAGTACATTGCCTGTACTGCCGTGCAGTCCCGAGTGGAGTACTGTGTTTATAGTGCCGTGTAGTACTGAGAGGAGTACAGTGCCTGTACTGCCGTGTAGTCCCGAGTGGAGTACAGTGCCTGTACTGCCGTGTAGTAGTGAGTGGAGTACTGTGCCTGTACTGCCGTGTGGTACTGAGTGGAGTACTGTGTGTATAGTGCCGTGTAGTACCGCGTGGAGTACAGTGGGTGTAGTGCCGTGTAGTACTGAGTCGAGTACTGTGTGCATACTGCCGTGTAGTACTGTGTGGAGTATAGTGTCTGTACTGCCGTGTAGTACCGAGTGGGGGACTGTGTGTATACCGCCGTGTAGTACTGAGTGGAGTACAGTGTGTATAGTGCCGTGTAGTACCGAGTGGAGTACAGTGCCTGTACTGCCGTGTAGTACTGAGTGGAGTACAGTGCCTGTACTGCCGTGTATTACTGAGTGGAGTACAGTGCCTGTACTGCCGTGTAGTCCCGAATGGAGTACTGTGTGTATAGTGCCGTGTAGTACGGAGTGGAGTACAGTGCCTGTACTGCCGTGTATTACTGAGTGGAGTACAGTGCCTGTACTGCCGTGTAGTACCGAGTGGGGGACTGTGTGTATACCGCCGTGTAGTACTGAGTGGAGTACAGTGTGTATAGTGCCGTGTAGTACCGAGTGGAGTACAGTGCCTGTACTGCCGTGTAGTACTGAGTGGAGTACTGTGTGTATAGTGCCGTGTAGTACCGAGTGGAGTACCGTGCCTGTACCGCCGTGTAGTACTGAGTGGAGTACAGTGCCTGTACTGCCGTGTAGTACCGAGTGGTGTACAGTGCCTGTACTGTCGTGTAGTCCCGAGTGGAGTACAGTGCGTGTACTGTCGTGTAGTACTGAGTGGAGTACTGTGTGTATAGTGCCGTGTAGTACCGAGTGTAGTACCGTGCCTGTACTGCCGTGTAGTACTGAGTGGAGTACAGTGCCTGTACTGCCGTGTAGTACTGAGTGGAGTACAGTGCCTGTACTGCCGTGTAGTACTGAGTGGTGTACAGTGCCTGTACTGCCGTGTAGTCCCGAGTGGAGTACAGTGCCTGTACTGCCGTGTAGTACTGAGTGGAGTACTGTGTGTATAGTGCCGTGTAGTACCGAGTGGAGTACCGTGCCTGTACTGCCGTGTAGTACTGAGCGAAGTACAGTGCCTGTACTGCCGTGTAGTACTGAGTGGAGTACAGTGCCTGTACTGCCGTGTAGTCCCGAGTGGAGTACTGTGTTTATAGTGCCGTGTAGTACCGAGTTTAGTACAGTGCATGTACTGCCGTGTATTACCGAGTGGAGTACTGTTTGTATAGTGCGGTGTAGTACCGAGTGGAGTACAGTGCATGTACTGCCGTGTAGTACCGAGTGGAGTACTGTGTGTATAGTGCCGTGTAGTACCGAGTGGAGTACAGTTTCTGTATTGCCGTGTAGTACCGAGTGGAGTACTGTGTGTATAGTGCCGTGTAGTACCGATTGGAGTACTGTGTGCATACTGCCGTGTAGTACTAGTGCAGTACAGTACCTGTACTGCCGTGTAGTACCGACTGGAGTACTGTGTGTATAGTGCCGTGTAGTACCGAGTGGAGTACAGTGCCTGTACTGCCGTGTAGTACTGAGTGGAGTAGAATGCCTGTACTGCCGTGTAGTCCCGAGTGGAGTACAGTTCCTGTACTGCCGTGTAGTAGTGAGTGGAGTACTGTGCCTGTACTGCCGTGTAGTACTGAGTGGAGTACTGTGTGTATAGTGCCGTGTAGTACCGAGTGGAGTACAGTGGGTGTACTGCCGTGTAGTACCGAGTGGAGTACTGTGTGTATAGTGCCGTGTAGTACCGATTGGAGTACTGTGTGCATACTGCCGTGTAGTACTAGTGGAGTACAGTACCTGTACTGCCGTGTAGTACCGACTGGAGTACTGTGTGTATAGTGCAGTGTAGTACCGAGTGGAGTACACTGCATGTACTGCCGTGTAGTACCGAGTGGAGTACTGTGTGTATCGTGCAGTGTAGTACCGATTGGAGTACATTGCATGTACTGCGGTGTAGTACCGAGTGGAGTACTGTGTGTATAGTGCCGTGTAGTACCGAGTGGAGTACCGTGCCTGTACTGCCGTGTAGTCCCGAGTGGAGTACAGTGCCTGTATTGCCGTGTAGTACTGAGTGGAGTACAGTGCCTGTACTGCCGTGTAGTACTGAGTGGAGTATTGTGTGTATAGTGCCGTGTAGTACCGAGTGGAGTACCGTGCCTGTACTGCCGTGTAGTACTGAGTGGAGTACAGTGCCTGTACTGCCGTGTAGTACTGAGTGGTGTACAGTGCCTGTACTGCCGTGTAGTCCCGAGTGGAGTACAGTGCCTGTACTGCCGTGTAGTACTGAGTGGAGTATTGTGTGTATAGTGCCGTGTAGTACCGAGTGGAGTACCGTGCCTGTACTGCCGTGTAGTACTGAGTGAAGTACAGTGCCTGTACTGCCGTGTAGTACTGAGTGGAGTACAGTGCCTGTACTGCCGTGTAGTCCCGACTGGAGTACAGTGCCTGTACTGCCGTGTAGTAGCGAGTGGAGTACTGTGTGTATAGTGCCGTGTAGTACCGAGTGGAGTAAAGTGCCTGTACTGCCGTGTAGTACTGAGTGGAGTACAGTGCCTGTACTGCCGTGTAGTACTGAGTGGAGTACTGTGTGTATAGTGCCGTGTAGTACCGAGTGGAGTACCGTGCCTGTTCTGCCGTGTAGTACTGAGTGGTGTACAGTGCCTGTACTGCCGTGTATTACTGAGTGGAGTACAGTGCCTGTACTGCCGTGTAGTACTGAGTGGAGTACAGTGCCTGTACAAACGTGTAGTCCCGAGTGGAGTACTGTGTGTATAGTGCAGTGTAGTACTGAGTGGAGTACTGTGTGTATAGTGCCGTGTAGTACTGAGTGGAGTACAGTGCCTGTACTGCCGTGTAGTACTGAGTGGAGTACTGTGTGTATAGTGCCGTGCAGCACCGAGTGGAGTACAGTGCCTGTACTGCCGTGTAGTACTGAGTGGAGTACAGTGCCTGTACTGCCGTGTAGTACTGAGTGGAGTACAGTGCCTGTACTGCCGTGTACTACTGAGTGGAGTACAGTGCCTGTACTGACGTGTAGTACTGAGTGGAGTACAGTGCCTGTACTGCCGTGTAGTACTGAGTGGAGTATTGTGTGTATAGTGCCGTGTAGTACCGAGTGGAGTACCGTGCCTGTACTGCCGTGTAGTACTGAGTGGAGTACAGTGCCTGTACTGCCGTGTAGTACTGAGTGGTGTACAGTGCCTGTACTGCCGTGTAGTCCCGAGTGGAGTACAGTGCCTGTACTGCCGTGTAGTACTGAGTGGAGTATTGTGTGTATAGTGCCGTGTAGTACCGAGTGGAGTACCGTGCCTGTACTGCCGTGTAGTACTGAGTGAAGTACAGTGCCTGTACTGCCGTGTAGTACTGAGTGGAGTACAGTGCCTGTACTGCCGTGTAGTCCCGACTGGAGTACAGTGCCTGTACTGCCGTGTAGTAGCGAGTGGAGTACTGTGTGTATAGTGCCGTGTAGTACCGAGTGGAGTAAAGTGCCTGTACTGCCGTGTAGTACTGAGTGGAGTACAGTGCCTGTACTGCCGTGTAGTACTGAGTGGAGTACTGTGTGTATAGTGCCGTGTAGTACCGAGTGGAGTACCGTGCCTGTTCTGCCGTGTGGTCCCGAGTGGAGTACAGTGCCTGTACTGCCGTGTAGTACTGAGTGGAGTACTGTGTGTATAATGCCGTGTATTACCGAGTGGATTACAGTGCCTGTACTGCCGTGTAGTACTGAGTGGAGTACAGTGCCTGTACTGCCGTGTATTACTGAGTGGAGTACAGTGCCTGTACTGCCGTGTAGTCCCGAATGGAGTACTGTTCGTATAGTGCCGTGTAGTACGGAGTGGAGTACAGTGCCTGTACTGCCGTGTAGTTCTGAGTGGAGTACTGTGTGTATAGTGCCGTGTAGTACCGAGGGGAGTACAGTGCCTGTACTGGCGTGTAGTACTAAGTGGAGTTCAGTGGCTGTACTGCCGTGTAGTCCCGAGTGTAGTACTCTGTGTATATTGCTGAGTGGTGTACAGTTCTTGTACTGCCGAGTAGTACTGAGTGGAGTACAGTGCCTTAACTGCCGTGTAGTACTGGGTGGAGTACAGTGCTTGTACTGCCGTGTAGTACCGAGTGGGGGACTGTGAGTATACTGCTGTGTAGTACCGAGTGGAGTACAGTGCCTGTACTGCCGTGTAGTACCGAGTGGAGTACTGTGTGTATAGTGCCGTGTAGTACCGAGTGGAGTACAGTGCCTGTACTGCCGTGTAGTACCGAGTGGATTACTGTGTGCATAATGCCGTGTAGACTGTGTGGAGTATAGTGCCTGTACTACCGTGTAGTACCGAGTGGAGTACTGTTTGTATAGTGCCGTGTAGTACCGAGTTTAGTACACTGAATGTACTGCCGTGTAGTACCGAGTGGAGTACTGTGTGTATCGTGCGGTGTAGTACCGAGTGGAGTACATTGCATGTACTGCGGTGTAGTACCGAGTGGAGTACTGTGTGTATAGTGCCGTGTATTACCGAGTGGAGTACAGTGCCTGTATTGCCGTGTAGTACCGAGTGGAGTACTGTGTGTATAGTGCCGTCTAGTATCGAGTGGAGTACTGTGTGCATACTGCCGTGTAGTAATGAGTGGAGTACAGTACCTGTACTGCCGTGTAGTACCGAGTGGAGTACTGTGTGTATAGTGCCGTGTAGTACCGAGTGGAGTACAGTGCCTGTACTGCCGTGTAGTACTGAGTGGAGTACAGTGCCTGTACTGCCGTGTAGTCCCGAGTGGAGTACAGTGCCTGTACTGCCGTGTAGTAGTGAGTGGAGTACTGTGCCTGTACTGCCGTGTAGTACCGAGTGGAGTACTGTGTGTATAGTGCCGTGTAGTACTGAGTGGAGTACATTGCCTGTACTGCCGTGCAGTCCCGAGTGGAGTACTGTGTTTATAGTGCCGTGTAGTACTGAGAGGAGTACAGTGCCTGTACTGCCGTGTAGTCCCGAGTGGAGTACAGTGCCTGTACTGCCGTGTAGTAGTGAGTGGAGTACTGTGCCTGTACTGCCGTGTGGTACTGAGTGGAGTACTGTGTGTATAGTGCCGTGTAGTACCGCGTGGAGTACAGTGGGTGTAGTGCCGTGTAGTACTGAGTCGAGTACTGTGTGCATACTGCCGTGTAGTACTGTGTGGAGTATAGTGTCTGTACTGCCGTGTAGTACCGAGTGGGGGACTGTGTGTATACCGCCGTGTAGTACTGAGTGGAGTACAGTGTGTATAGTGCCGTGTAGTACCGAGTGGAGTACAGTGCCTGTACTGCCGTGTAGTACTGAGTGGAGTACAGTGCCTGTACTGCCGTGTATTACTGAGTGGAGTACAGTGCCTGTACTGCCGTGTAGTCCCGAATGGAGTACTGTGTGTATAGTGCCGTGTAGTACGGAGTGGAGTACAGTGCCTGTACTGCCGTGTATTACTGAGTGGAGTACAGTGCCTGTACTGCCGTGTAGTACCGAGTGGGGGACTGTGTGTATACCGCCGTGTAGTACTGAGTGGAGTACAGTGTGTATAGTGCCGTGTAGTACCGAGTGGAGTACAGTGCCTGTACTGCCGTGTAGTACTGAGTGGAGTACTGTGTGTATAGTGCCGTGTAGTACCGAGTGGAGTACCGTGCCTGTACCGCCGTGTAGTACTGAGTGGAGTACAGTGCCTGTACTGCCGTGTAGTACCGAGTGGTGTACAGTGCCTGTACTGTCGTGTAGTCCCGAGTGGAGTACAGTGCGTGTACTGTCGTGTAGTACTGAGTGGAGTACTGTGTGTATAGTGCCGTGTAGTACCGAGTGTAGTACCGTGCCTGTACTGCCGTGTAGTACTGAGTGGAGTACAGTGCCTGTACTGCCGTGTAGTACTGAGTGGAGTACAGTGCCTGTACTGCCGTGTAGTCCCGACTGGAGTACAGTGCCTGTACTGCCGTGTAGTACAGAGTGGAGTACTGTGTGTATAGTGCCGTGTAGTACCGAGTGGAGTACCGTGCCTGTACTGCCGTGTAGTCCCGAGTGGAGTACAGTGCCTGTACAGCCGTGTAGTACTGAGTGGAGTACTGTGTGTATAGTGCCGTGTAGTACCGAGTGGAGTACAGTGCCTGTACTGCCGTGTAGTACTGAGTGGAGTACAGTGCCTGTACTGCCGAGTATTACTGAGTGGAGTACAGTGCCTGTACTGCCGTGTAGTCCCGAATGGAGTACTGTGTGTATAGTGCCGTGTAGTACTGAGTGGAGTACAGTGCCTGTACTAACGTGTAGTCCCGAGTGGAGTACTGTTTGTTTAGTGCCGTGTAGTACCGAGTTTAGTACACTGAATGTACTGCCGATTAGTCCCGAGTGGAGTACTGTGTGTATAGTGCAGTGTAGTGCTGAGTGGAGTACAGTACCTGTACTGCCGTGTAGTACCGAATGGGGGACTGTGTGCATACTGCCGTGTAGTTCCGAGTGGAGTACAGTGCCTGTACTGGCGTGTAGTACTGAGTGGAGTACAGTGCCTGTATTGCCGTGTAGTCCCGAGTGGAGTACAGTGCCTGTACTGCCGTGTAGTAGTGAGTGGAGTACAGTGCCTCTACTGCCGTGTAGTACTGGGTGGAGTACAGTGCCCGTACTGCCGTGTAGTACCGAGTGGGGGACTGTGTGTATACTGCCGTGTAGTTCCGAGTGGAGTACAGTGCCTGTACTTCCGTGTAGTACCGAGTGGAATACTGTGTGTATAGTGCCGTGTAGTACCGAGTGGAGTACTGTGTGCATACTGCCGTGTAGTACTGAGTGGAGTACAGTGCCTGTACTGCCGTGTAGTACCGAGTGGAGTACTGTGTGTAAGGTGCCTTGTAGTACCGAGTGGTGTATGGTGCATGTACTGCCGTGTAGTACCGAGTGGAATACTGTGTGTATAGTGCCGTGTAGTACTGAGTCGAGTACTGTGTGCATACTGCCGTGTAGTACTGTGTGGAGTATAGTGCCTGTACTGCCGTGTAGTACCGAGTGGGGGACTGTGTGTATACCGCCGTGTAGTACTGAGTGGAGTACAGTGTGTATAGTGCCGTGTAGTACCGAGTGGAGTACAGTGCCTGTACTGCCGTGTATTACTGAGTGGAGTACAGTGCCTGTACTGCCGTGTAGTCCCGAATGGAGTACTGTGTGTATAGTGCCGTGTAGTACGGAGTGGAGTACAGTGTGTATAGTGCCGTGTAGTACCGAGTGGAGTACAGTGCCTGTACTGCCGTGTAGTACTGAGTGGAGTACAGTGCCTGTACTGCCGTGTATTACTGAGTGGAGTACAGTGCCTGTACTGCCGTGTAGTACCGAGTGGGGGACTGTGTGTATACCGCCGTGTAGTACTGAGTGGATTACAGTGTGTATAGTGCCGTGTAGTACCGAGTGGAGTACAGTGCCTGTACTGCCGTGTAGTACTGAGTGGAGTACTGTGTGTATAGTGCCGTGTAGTACCGAGTGGAGTACCGTGCCTGTACTGCCGTGTAGTACTGAGTGGAGTACAGTGCCTGTACTGCCGTGTAGTACCGAGTGGTGTACAGTGCCTGTACTGCCGTGTAGTCCCGAGTGGAGTACAGTGCCTGTACTGTCGTGTAGTACTGAGTGGAGTACTGTGTGTATAGTGCCGTGTAGTACCGAGTGGAGTACCGTGCCTGTACTGCCGTGTAGTACTGAGTGGAGTACAGTGCCTGTACTGCCGTGTAGTACTGAGTGGAGTACAGTGCCTGTACTGCCGTGTAGTCCCGACTGGAGTACAGTGCCTGTACTGCCGTGTAGTACAGAGTGGAGTACTGTGTGTATAGTGCCGTGTAGTACCGAGTGGAGTACCGTGCCTGTACTGCCGTGTAGTCCCGAGTGGAGTACAGTGCCTGTACTGCCGTGTAGTACTGAGTGGAGTACTGTGTGTATAGTGCCGTGTAGTACCGAGTGGAGTACAGTGCCTGTACTGCCGTGTAGTACTGAGTGGTGTACAGTGCCTGTACTGCCGTGTATTACTGAGTGGAGTACAGTGCCTGTACTGCCGTGTAGTCCCGAATGGAGTACAGTGTGTATAGTGCCGTGTAGTACGGAGTGGAGTACAGTGCCTGTACTGCCGTGTAGTACTGAGTGGAGTACAGTGCCTGTACTAAAGTGGAGTCCCGAGTGGAGTACTGTGTGTATAGTGCAGTGTAGTACTGAGTGGAGTACTGTGTGTATAGTGCCGTGTAGTACTGAGTGGAGTACAGTGCCTGTACTGCCGTGTGGTACTGAGTGGAGTACTGTGTGTATAGTGCCGTGTAGCACCGAGTGGAGTACAGTGCCTGTACTGCCGTGTAGTACTGAGTGGAGTACAGTGCCTGTACTGCCGTGTAGTACTGAGTGGAGTACAGTGCCTGTACTGCCGTGTAGTACTGAGTGGAGTACAGTGCCTGTACTGCCGTGTAGTCCTGAGTGGATTACAGTGCCTGTACTGCCGTGTAGTACTGAGTGGAGTACTGTTTGTATAGCGCCGTATAGTACCGAGTGGAGTACCGTGCCTGTACTGCCGTGTAGTACTGAGTTGAGTACAGTGCCTGTACTGCCGTGCAGTACTGAGTGGTGTACAGTGCCTGTGCTGCCGTGTAGTCCCGAGTGGAGTACAGTGCCTGTACTGCCGTGTAGTACTGAGTGGAGTACTGTGTGTATAGTGCCGTGTAGTACCGAGTGGAGTACCGTGCCTGTACTGCCGTGTAGTACTGAGTGAAGTACAGTGCCTGTACTGCCGTGTAGTACTGTGTGGAGTACAGTGCCTGTACTGCCGTGTAGTCCCGACTGGAGTACAGTGCCTGTACTGCCGTGTAGTATCGAGTGGAGTACTGTGTGTATAGTGCCGTGTAGTGCCGAGTGGAGTAAAGTGCCTGTACTGCCGTGTAGTACTGAGTGGAGTACAGTGCCTGTACTGCCGTGTAGTACTGAGTGGAGTACAGTGCCTGTACTGCCTTGTAGTACTGAGTGGAGTACAGTGCCTGTACTGCCGTGTAGTACTGAGTGGAGTACTGTGTGTATAGTGCCGTGTAGTACCGAGTGGAGTACCGTGCCTGTACTGCCGTGTAGTCCCGAGTGGAGTAGAGTGCCTGTACTGCCGTGTAGTACTGAGTGTAGTACTGTGTGTATAGTGCCGTGTAGTACCGAGTGGAGTACAGTGCCTGTACTGCCGTGTAGTACTGAGTGGAGTACAGTGCCTGTACTGCCGTGTATTACTGAGTGGAGTACATTGCCTGTACTGCCGAGTTGTCCCGAATGGAGTACTGTGTGTATAGTGCCGTGTAGTACGGAGTGGAGTACAGTGCCTGTACTGCCGTGTAGTACTGAGTGGAGTACAGTGCCTGTACTAACGTGCTGTCCCGAGTGGAGTACTGTGTGTTTAGTGCAGTGTAGTACTGAGTGGTGTACAATGCCTGTACTGCCGTGTAGTACTGAGTGGAGTACAGTGCCTGTACTCCCGTGTAGTCCCGAGTGGAGTACTGTGTGTACAGTGCCGTGTAGTACTGAGTGGAGTACAGTGCCTGTACTGCCGTGTAGTCCGGAGTGGAGTACAGTGCCTGTACTGCCGTGTAGTCCTGAGTGGAGTACTGTGAGTATAGTGCCGTGTAGTACCGAGGGGAGTACAGTGCCTGTACTGCCGTGTAGTACTAAGTGGAGTACAGTGGCTGTACTGCCGTGTAGTCCCGAGTGTAGTACTCTGTGTATAGTGCAGTGTAGTGCTGAGTGGTGTACAGTGCTTGTACTGCCGAGTAGTACTGAGTGCAGTACAGTGCCTTAACTGCCGTGTAGTACTGGGTGGAGTACAGTGCCTGTACTGCCGTGTAGTAGCGAGTGGGGGACTGTGTGTATACTGCTGTGTAGTACCGAGTGGAGTACAGTGCCTGTACTGCCGTGTAGTACCGAGTGGAGTACTGTGTGTATAGTGCCGTGTAGTACCGAGTGGAGTACAGTGCCCGTACTGCCGTGTAGTACCGAGTGGAGTACTGTGTGCATACTGCCGTGTAGTACTGTGTGGAGTATAGTGCCAGTACTGCCGTGTAGTACCGAGTGGAGTACTGTTTGTATAGTGCCGTGTAGTACCGAGTGGAGTACACTGCATGTACCGCCGTGTAGTACCGAGTGGAGTACTGTGTGTATCGTGCGGTGTAGTACCGAGTGGAGTACATTGCATGTACTGCGGTGTAGTACCGAGTGGAGTACTGTGTGTATAGTGCCGTGTAGTACCGAGTGGAGTACAGTGCCTGTATTGCCGTGTAGTACCGTGTGGAGTACTGTGTGTATAGTGCCGTGTAGTACCGAGTGGAGTACTGTGTGCATACTGCCGTGTAGTAATGAGTGGAGTACAGTACCTGTACTGCCGTGTAGTACCGAGTGGAGTACTGTGTGTATAGTGCCGTGTAGTACCGAGTGGAGTACAGTGCCTGTACTGCCGTGTAGTCCCGAGTGGAGTACAGTGCCTGTACTGCCGTGTAGTAGTGAGTGGAGTACTGTGCCTGTACTGCCGTGTAGTACCGAGTGGAGTACTGTGTGTATAGTGCCGTGTAGTACTGAGTGGAGTACATTGCCTGTACTGCCGTGCAGTCCCGAGTGGAGTACTGTGTTTATAGTGCCGTGTAGTACTGAGTGGAGTACAGTGCCTGTACTGCCGTGTAGTCCCGAGTGGAGTACAGTGCCTGTACTGCCGTGCAGTAGTGAGTGGAGTACAGTGCCTGTACTGCCGTGTGGTACTGAGTGGAGTACTGTGTGTATAGTGCCGTGTAGTACCGCGTGGAGTACAGTGGGTGTAGTGCCGTGTAGTACTGAGTCGAGTACTGTGTGCATACTGCCGTGTAGTACTGTGTGGAGTATAGTGCCTGTACTGCCGTGTAGTACCGAGTGGGGGACTGTGTGTATACCGCCGTGTAGTACTGAGTGGAGTACAGTGTGTATAGTGCCGTGTAGTACCGAGTGGAGTACAGTGCCTGTACTGCCGTGTAGTACTGAGTGGAGTACAGTGCTTGTACTGCCGTGTATTACTGAGTGGAGTACAGTGCCTGTACTGCCGTGTAGTCCCGAATGGAGTACTGTGTGTATAGTGCCGTGTAGTACGGAGTGGAGTACAGTGTGTATAGTGCCGTGTAGTACCGAGTGGAGTACAGTGCCTGTACTGCCGTGTAGTACAGAGTGGAGTACAGTGCCTGTACTGCTGTGTATTACTGAATGGAGTACAGTGCCTGTACTGCCGTGTAGTACCGAGTGGGGGACTGTGTGTATACCGCCGTGTAGTACTGAGTGGAGTACAGTGTGTATAGTGCCGTGTAGTACCGAGTGGAGTACAGTGCCTGTACTGCCGTGTAGTACTGAGAGGAGTACTGTGTGTATAGTGCCGTGTAGTACCGAGTGGAGTACCGTGCCTGTACTGCCGTGTAGTACTGAGTGGAGTACAGTGCCTGTACTGCCGTGTAGTACCGAGTGGTGTACAGTGCCTGTACTGCCGTGTAGTCCCGAGTGGAGTACAGTGCGTGTACTGTCGTGTAGTACTGAGTGGAGTACTGTGTGTATAGTGCCGTGTAGTACCGAGTGTAGTACCGTGCCTGTACTGCCGTGTAGTACTGAGTGGAGTACAGTGCCTGTACTGCCGTGTAGTACTGAGTGGAGTACAGTGCCTGTACTGCCGTGTAGTCCCGACTGGAGTACAGTGCCTGTACTGCCGTGTAGTACAGAGTGGAGTACTGTGTGTATAGTGCCGTGTAGTACCGAGTGGAGTACCGTGCCTGTACTGCCGTGTAGTCCCGAGTGGAGTACAGTGCCTGTACAGCCGTGTAGTACTGAGTGGAGTAATGTGTGTATAGTGCCGTGAAGTACCGAGTGGAGTACAGTGCCTGTACTGCCGTGTAGTACTGAGTGGAGTACAGTGCCTGTACTGCCGTGTATTACTGAGTGGAGTACAGTGCCTGTACTGCCGTGTAGTCCCGAATGGAGTACTGTGTGTATTGTGCCGTGTAGTACTGAGTGGAGTACAGTGCCTGTACTAACGTGTAGTCCCGAGTGGAGTACTGTGTGTATAGTGCAGTGTAGTACTGAGTGGAGTACTGTGTGTATAGTGCCGTGTAGTACTGAGTGGAGTACAGTGCCTGTACTGCCGTGTAGTACTGAGTGGAGTACTGTGTGTATAGTGCCGTGTAGTACCGAGTGGAGTACAGTGCCTGTACTGCCGTGTAGTACTGAGGGGAGTACAGTGCCTGTACTGCCGTGTAGTACTGAGTGGAGTACAGTGCCTGTACTGCCGTGTAGTACTGAGTGGAGTACAGTGCCTGTACTGCCGTGTAGTACTGAGTGGATTACAGTGCCTGTACTGCCGTGTAGTACTGAGTGGAGTACTGTGTGTATAGTGCCGTGTAGTACCGAGTGGAGTACCGTGCCTGTACTGCCGTGTAGTACTGAGTGGAGTACAGTGCCTGTACTGCCGTGTAGTACTGAGTGGTGTACAGTGCCTGTACTGCCGTGTAGTCCCGAGTGGAGTACAGTGCCTGTACTGCCGTGTAGTACTGAGTGGAGTACTGTGTGTATAGTGCCGTGTAGTACCGAGTGGAGTACCGTGCCTGTACTGCCGTGTAGTACTGAGCGAAGTACAGTGCCTGTACTGCCGTGTAGTACTGAGTGGAGTACAGTGCCTGTACTGCCGTGTAGTCCCGAGTGGAGTACTGTGTTTATAGTGCCGTGTAGTACCGAGTTTAGTACAGTGCATGTACTGCCGTGTATTACCGAGTGGAGTACTGTTTGTATAGTGCGGTGTAGTACCGAGTGGAGTACAGTGCATGTACTGCCGTGTAGTACCGAGTGGAGTACTGTGTGTATAGTGCCGTGTAGTACCGAGTGGAGTACAGTTTCTGTATTGCCGTGTAGTACCGAGTGGAGTACTGTGTGTATAGTGCCGTGTAGTACCGATTGGAGTACTGTGTGCATACTGCCGTGTAGTACTAGTGGAGTACAGTACCTGTAATGCCGTGTAGTACCGACTGGAGTACTGTGTGTATAGTGCCGTGTAGTACCGAGTGGAGTACAGTGCCTGTACTGCCGTGTAGTACTGAGTGGAGTAGAATGCCTGTACTGCCGTGTAGTCCCGAGTGGAGTACAGTGCCTGTACTGCCGTGTAGTAGTGAGTGGAGTACTGTGCCTGTACTGCCGTGTAGTACTGAGTGGAGTACTGTGTGTATAGTGCCGTGTAGTACCGAGTGGAGTACAGTGGGTGTACTGCCGTGTAGTACCGAGTGGAGTACTGTGTGTATAGTGCCGTGTAGTACCGATTGGAGTACTGTGTGCATACTGCCGTGTAGTACTAGTGGAGTACAGTACCTGTACTGCCGTGTAGTACCGACTGGAGTACTGTGTGTATAGTGCCGTGTAGTACCGAGTGGAGTACACTGCATGTACTGCCGTGTAGTACCGAGTGGAGTACTGTGTGTATCGTGCAGTGTAGTACCGATTGGAGTACATTGCATGTACTGCGGTGTAGTACCGAGTGGAGTACTGTGTGTATAGTGCCGTGTAGTACCGAGTGGAGTACCGTGCCTGTACTGCCGTGTAGTCCCGAGTGGAGTACAGTGCCTGTATTGCCGTGTAGTACTGAGTGGAGTACTGTGTGTATAGTGCCGTGTAGTACCGAGTGGAGTACAGTGCCTGTACTGCCGTGTAGTACTGAGTGGTGTACAGTGCCTGTACTGCCGTGTATTACTGAGTGGAGTACAGTGCCTGTACTGCCGTGTAGTACTGAGTGGAGTACAGTGCCTGTACAAACGTGTAGTCCCGAGTGGAGTACTGTGTGTATAGTGCCGTGTAGTACTGAGTGGAGTACTGTGTGTATAGTGCCGTGTAGTACTGAGTGGAGTACAGTGCCTGTACTGCCGTGTAGTACTGAGTGGAGTACTGTGTGTATAGTGCCGTGCAGCACCGAGTGGAGTACAGTGCCTGTACTGCCGTGTAGTACTGAGTGGAGTACAGTGCCTGTACTGCCGTGTAGTACTGAGTGGAGTACAGTGCCTGTACTGCCGTGTACTACTGAGTGGAGTACAGTGCCTGTACTGACGTGTAGTACTGAGTGGAGTACAGTGCCTGTACTGCCGTGTAGTACTGAGTGGAGTATTGTGTGTATAGTGCCGTGTAGTACCGAGTGGAGTACCGTGCCTGTACTGCCGTGTAGTACTGAGTGGAGTACAGTGCCTGTACTGCCGTGTAGTACTGAGTGGTGTACAGTGCCTGTACTGCCGTGTAGTCCCGAGTGGAGTACAGTGCCTGTACTGCCGTGTAGTACTGAGTGGAGTATTGTGTGTATAGTGCCGTGTAGTACCGAGTGGAGTACCGTGCCTGTACTGCCGTGTAGTACTGAGTGAAGTACAGTGCCTGTACTGCCGTGTAGTACTGAGTGGAGTACAGTGCCTGTACTGCCGTGTAGTCCCGACTGGAGTACAGTGCCTGTACTGCCGTGTAGTAGCGAGTGGAGTACTGTGTGTATAGTGGCGTGTAGTACCGATTGGAGTAAAGTGCCTGTACTGCCGTGTAGTACTGAGTGGAGTACAGTGCCTGTACTTCCGTGTAGTACTGAGTGGAGTACTGTGTGTATAGTGCCGTGTAGTACCGAGTGGAGTACCGTGCCTGTTCTGCCGTGTGGTCCCGAGTGGAGTACAGTGCCTGTACTGCCGTGTAGTACTGAGTGGAGTACTGTGTGTATAATGCCGTGTATTACCGAGTGGATTACAGTGCCTGTACTGCCGTGTAGTACTGAGTGGAGTACAGTGCCTGTACTGCCGTGTATTACTGAGTGGAGTACAGTGCCTGTACTGCCGTGTAGTCCCGAATGGAGTACTGTTTGTATAGTGCCGTGTAGTACGGAGTGGAGTACAGTGCCTGTACTGCCGTGTAGTTCTGAGTGGAGTACTGTGTGTATAGTGCCGTGTAGTACCGAGGGGAGTACAGTGCCTGTACTGGCGTGTAGTACTAAGTGGAGTTCAGTGGCTGTACTGCCGTGTAGTCCCGAGTGTAGTACTCTGTGTATATTGCTGAGTGGTGTACAGTTCTTGTACTGCCGAGTAGTACTGAGTGGAGTACAGTGCCTTAACTGCCGTGTAGTACTGGGTGGAGTACAGTGCCTGTACTGCCGTGTAGTACCGAGTGGGGGACTGTGAGTATACTGCTGTGTAGTACCGAGTGGAGTACAGTGCCTGTACTGCCGTGTAGTACCGAGTGGAGTACTGTGTGTATAGTGCCGTGTAGTACCGAGTGGAGTACAGTGCCTGTACTGCCGTGTAGTACCGAGTGGATTACTGTGTGCATAATGCCGTGTAGACTGTGTGGAGTATAGTGCCTGTACTACCGTGTAGTACCGAGTGGAGTACTGTTTGTATAGTGCCGTGTAGTACCGAGTTTAGTACACTGAATGTACTGCCGTGTAGTACCGAGTGGAGTACTGTGTGTATCGTGCGGTGTAGTACCGAGTGGAGTACATTGCATGTACTGCGGTGTAGTACCGAGTGGAGTACTGTGTGTATAGTGCCGTGTATTACCGAGTGGAGTACAGTGCCTGTATTGCCGTGTAGTACCGAGTGGAGTACTGTGTGTATAGTGCCGTCTAGTATCGAGTGGAGTACTGTGTGCATACTGCCGTGTAGTAATGAGTGGAGTACAGTACCTGTACTGCCGTGTAGTACCGAGTGGAGTACTGTGTGTATAGTGCCGTGTAGTACCGAGTGGAGTACAGTGCTTGTACTGCCGTGTAGTACTGAGTGGAGTACAGTGCCTGTACTGCCGTGTAGTCCCGAGTGGAGTACAGTGCCTGTACTGCCGTGTAGTAGTGAGTGGAGTACTGTGCCTGTACTGCCGTGTAGTACCGAGTGGAGTACTGTGTGTATAGTGCCGTGTAGTACTGAGTGGAGTACATTGCCTGTACTGCCGTGCAGTCCCGAGTGGAGTACTGTGTTTATAGTGCCGTGTAGTACTGAGAGGAGTACAGTGCCTGTACTGCCGTGTAGTCCCGAGTGGAGTACAGTGCCTGTACTGCCGTGTAGTAGTGAGTGGAGTACTGTGCCTGTACTGCCGTGTGGTACTGAGTGGAGTACTGTGTGTATAGTGCCGTGTAGTACCGCGTGGAGTACAGTGGGTGTAGTGCCGTGTAGTACTGAGTCGAGTACTGTGTGCATACTGCCGTGTAGTACTGTGTGGAGTATAGTGTCTGTACTGCCGTGTAGTACCGAGTGGGGGACTGTGTGTATACCGCCGTGTAGTACTGAGTGGAGTACAGTGTGTATAGTGCCGTGTAGTACCGAGTGGAGTACAGTGCCTGTACTGCCGTGTAGTACTGAGTGGAGTACAGTGCCTGTACTGCCGTGTATTACTGAGTGGAGTACAGTGCCTGTACTGCCGTGTAGTCCCGAATGGAGTACTGTGTGTATAGTGCCGTGTAGTACGGAGTGGAGTACAGTGTGTATAGTGCCGTGTAGTACCGAGTGGAGTACAGTGCCTGTACTGCCGTGTAGTACAGAGTGGAGTACAGTGCCTGTACTGCCGTGTATTACTGAGTGGAGTACAGTGCCTGTACTGCCGTGTAGTACCGAGTGGGGGACTGTGTGTATACCGCCGTGTAGTACTGAGTGGAGTACAGTGTGTATAGTGCCGTGTAGTACCGAGTGGAGTACAGTGCCTGTACTGCCGTGTAGTACTGAGTGGAGTACTGTGTGTATAGTGCCGTGTAGTAAAGAGTGGAGTACCGTGCCTGTACCGCCGTGTAGTACTGAGTGGAGTACAGTGCCTGTACTGCCGTGTAGTACCGAGTGGTGTACAGTGCCTGTACTGTCGTGTAGTCCCGAGTGGAGTACAGTGCGTGTACTGTCGTGTAGTACTGAGTGGAGTACTGTGTGTATAGTGCCGTGTAGTACCGAGTGTAGTACCGTGCCTGTACTGCCGTGTAGTACTGAGTGGAGTACAGTGCCTGTACTGCCGTGTAGTACTGAGTGGAGTACAGTGCCTGTACTGCCGTGTAGTCCCGACTGGAGTACAGTGCCTGTACTGCCGTGTAGTACAGAGTGGAGTACTGTGTGTATAGTGCCGTGTAGTACCGAGTGGAGTACCGTGCCTGTACTGCCGTGTAGTCCCGAGTGGAGTACAGTGCCTGTACAGCCGTGTAGTACTGAGTGGAGTACTGTGTGTATAGTGCCGTGTAGTACCGAGTGGAGTACAGTGCCTGTACTGCCGTGTAGTACTGAGTGGAGTACAGTGCCTGTACTGCCGTGTATTACTGAGTGGAGTACAGTGCCTGTACTGCCGTGTAGTCCCGAATGGAGTACTGTGTGTATAGTGCCGTGTAGTACTGAGTGGAGTACAGTGCCTGTACTAACGTGTAGTCCCGAGTGGAGTACTGTGTGTATAGTGCAGTGTAGTACTGAGTGGAGTACTGTGTGTATAGTGCCGTGTAGTCCTGAGTGGAGTACAGTGCCTGTACTGCCGTGTAGTACTGAGTGGAGTACTGTGTGTATAGTGCCGTGTAGTACCGAGTGGAGTACAGTGCCTGTACTGCCGTGTAGTACTGAGTGGAGTACAGTGCCTGTACTGCCGTGTAGTACTGAGTGGAGTACAGTGCCTGTACTGCCGTGTAGTACTGAGTGGAGTACAGTGCCTGTACTGCCGTGTAGTCCTGAGTGGATTACAGTGCCTGTACTGCCGTGTAGTACTGAGTGGAGTACTGTTTGTATAGCGCCGTATAGTACCGAGTGGAGTACCGTGCCTGTACTGCCGTGTAGTACTGAGTTGAGTACAGTGCCTGTACTGCCGTGCAGTACTGAGTGGTGTACAGTGCCTGTACTGCCGTGTAGTCCCGAGTGGAGTACAGTGCCTGTACTGCCGTGTAGTACTGAGTGGAGTACTGTGTGTATAGTGCCGTGTAGTACCGAGTGGAGTACCGTGCCTGTACTGCCGTGTAGTACTGAGTGAAGTACAGTGCCTGTACTGCCGTGTAGTACTGTGTGGAGTACAGTGCCTGTACTGCCGTGTAGTCCCGGATGGAGTACAGTGCCTGTACGGCCGTGTAGTATCGAGTGGAGTACTGTGTGTATAGTGCCGTGTAGTGCCGAGTGGAGTAAAGTGCCTGTACTGCCGTGTAGTACTGAGTGGAGTACAGTGCCTGTACTGCCGTGTAGTACTGAGTGGAGTACAGTGCCTGTACTGCCTTGTAGTACTGAGTGGAGTACAGTGCCTGTACTGCCGTGTAGTACTGAGTGGAGTACTGTGTGTATAGTGCCGTGTAGTACCGAGTGGAGTACCGTGCCTGTACTGCCGTGTAGTCCCGAGTGGAGTAGAGTGCCTGTACTGCCGTGTAGTACTGAGTGTAGTACTGTGTGTATAGTGCCGTGTAGTACCGAGTGGAGTACAGTGCCTGTACTGCCGTGTAGTACTGAGTGGAGTACAGTGCCTGTAATGCCGTGTATTACTGAGTGGAGTACAGTGCCTGTACTGCCGTGTTGTCCCGAATGGAGTACTGTGTGTTTAGTGCAGTGTAGTACTGAGTGGTGTACAATGCCTGTACTGCCGTGTAGTACTGAGTGGAGTACAGTGCCTGTACTCCCGTGTAGTCCCGAGTGGAGTACTGTGTGTACAGTGCCGTGTAGTACTGAGTGGAGTACAGTGCCTGTACTGCCGTGTAGTCCGGAGTGGAGTACAGTGCCTGTACTGCCGTGTAGTCCTGAGTGGAGTACTGTGAGTATAGTGCCGTGTAGTACCGAGGGGAGTACAGTGCCTGTACTGCCGTGTAGTACTAAGTGGAGTACAGTGGCTGTACTGCCGTGTAGTCCCGAGTGTAGTACTCTGTGTATAGTGCAGTGTAGTGCTGAGTGGTGTACAGTGCTTGTACTGCCGAGTAGTACTGAGTGCAGTACAGTGCCTTAACTGCCGTGTAGTACTGGGTGGAGTACAGTGCCTGTACTGCCGTGTAGTAGCGAGTGGGGGACTGTGTGTATACTGCTGTGTAGTACCGAGTGGAGTACAGTGCCTGTACTGCCGTGTAGTACCGAGTGGAGTACTGTGTGTATAGTGCCGTGTAGTACCGAGTGGAGAACAGTGCCCGTACTGCCGTGTAGTACCGAGTGGAGTACTGTGTGCATACTGCCGTGTAGTACTGTGTGGAGTATAGTGCCAGTACTGCCGTGTAGTACCGAGTGGAGTACTGTTTGTATAGTGCCGTGTAGTACCGAGTGGAGTACACTGCATGTACCGCCGTGTAGTACCGAGTGGAGTACTGTGTGTATCGTGCGGTGTAGTACCGAGTGGAGTACATTGCATGTACTGCGGTGTAGTTCCGAGTGGAGTACTGTGTGTATAGTGCCGTGTAGTACCGAGTGGAGTACAGTGCCTGTATTGCCGTGTAGTACCGTGTGGAGTACTGTGTGTATAGTGCCGTGTAGTACCGAGTGGAGTACTGTGTGCATACTGCCGTGTAGTAATGAGTGGAGTACAGTACCTGTACTGCCGTGTAGTACCGAGTGGAGTACTGTGTGTATAGTGCCGTGTAGTACCGAGTGGAGTACAGTGCCTGTACTGCCGTGTAGTCCCGAGTGGAGTACAGTGCCTGTACTGCCGTGTAGTAGTGAGTGGAGTACTGTGCCTGTACTGCCGTGTAGTACCGAGTGGAGTACTGTGTGTATAGTGCCGTGTAGTACTGAGTGGAGTACATTGCCTGTACTGCCGTGCAGTCCCGAGTGGAGTACTGTGTGTATAGTGCCGTGTAGTACCGCGTGGAGTACAGTGGGTGTAGTGCCGTGTAGTACTGAGTCGAGTACTGTGTGCATACTGCCGTGTAGTACTGTGTGGAGTATAGTGCCTGTACTGCCGTGTAGTACCGAGTGGGGGACTGTGTGTATACCGCCGTGTAGTACTGAGTGGAGTACAGTGTGTATAGTGCCGTGTAGTACCGAGTGGAGTACAGTGCCTGTACTGCCGTGTAGTACTGAGTGGAGTACAGTGCTTGTACTGCCGTGTATTACTGAGTGGAGTACAGTGCCTGTACTGCCGTGTAGTCCCGAATGGAGTACTGTGTGTATAGTGCCGTGTAGTACGGAGTGGAGTACAGTGTGTATAGTGCCGTGTAGTACCGAGTGGAGTACAGTGCCTGTACTGCCGTGTAGTACAGAGTGGAGTACAGTGCCTGTACTGCTGTGTATTACTGAATGGAGTACAGTGCCTGTACTGCCGTGTAGTACCGAGTGGGGGACTGTGTGTATACCGCCGTGTAGTACTGAGTGGAGTACAGTGTGTATAGTGCCGTGTAGTACCGAGTGGAGTACAGTGCCTGTACTGCCGTGTAGTACTGAGAGGAGTACTGTGTGTATAGTGCCGTGTAGTACCGAGTGGAGTACCGTGCCTGTACTGCCGTGTAGTACTGAGTGGAGTACAGTGCCTGTACTGCCGTGTAGTACCGAGTGGTGTACAGTGCCTGTACTGCCGTGTAGTCCCGAGTGGAGTACAGTGCGTGTACTGTCGTGTAGTACTGAGTGGAGTACTGTGTGTATAGTGCCGTGTAGTACCGAGTGTAGTACCGTGCCTGTACTGCCGTGTAGTACTGAGTGGAGTACAGTGCCTGTACTGCCGTGTAGTACTGAGTGGAGTACAGTGCCTGTACTGCCGTGTAGTCCCGACTGGAGTACAGTGCCTGTACTGCCGTGTAGTACAGAGTGGAGTACTGTGTGTATAGTGCCGTGTAGTACCGAGTGGAGTACCGTGCCTGTACTGCCGTGTAGTCCCGAGTGGAGTACAGTGCCTGTACAGCCGTGTAGTACTGAGTGGAGTATTGTGTGTATAGTGCCGTGTAGTACCGAGTGGAGTACAGTGCCTGTACTGCCGTGTAGTACTGAGTGGAGTACAGTGCCTGTACTGCCGTGTATTACTGAGTGGAGTACAGTGCCTGTACTGCCGTGTAGTCCCGAATGGAGTACTGTGTGTATTGTGCCGTGTAGTACTGAGTGGAGTACAGTGCCTGTACTAACGTGTAGTCCCGAGTGGAGTACTGTGTGTATAGTGCAGTGTAGTACTGAGTGGAGTACTGTGTGTATAGTGCCGTGTAGTACTGAGTGGAGTACAGTGCCTGTACTGCCGTGTAGTACTGAGTGGAGTACTGTGTGTATAGTGCCGTGTAGTACCGAGTGGAGTACAGTGCCTGTACTGCCGTGTAGTACTGAGGGGAGTACAGTGCCTGTACTGCCGTGTAGTACTGAGTGGAGTACAGTGCCTGTACTGCCGTGTAGTACTGAGTGGAGTACAGTGCCTGTACTGCCGTGTAGTACTGAGTGGATTACAGTGCCTGTACTGCCGTGTAGTACTGAGTGGAGTACTGTGTGTATAGTGCCGTGTAGTACCGAGTGGAGTACCGTGCCTGTACTGCCGTGTAGTACTGAGTGGAGTACAGTGCCTGTACTGCCGTGTAGTACTGAGTGGTGTACAGTGCCTGTACTGCCGTGTAGTCCCGAGTGGAGTACAGTGCCTGTACTGCCGTGTAGTACTGAGTGGAGTACTGTGTGTATAGTGCCGTGTAGTACCGAGTGGAGTACCGTGCCTGTACTGCCGTGTAGTACTGAGCGAAGTACAGTGCCTGTACTGCCGTGTAGTACTGAGTGGAGTACAGTGCCTGTACTTCCGTGTAGTCCCGAGTGGAGTACTGTGTTTATAGTGCCGTGTAGTACCGAGTTTAGTACAGTGCATGTACTGCCGTGTATTACCGAGTTGAGTACTGTTTGTATAGTGCGGTGTAGTACCGAGTGGAGTACAGTGCATGTACTGCCGTGTAGTACCGAGTGGAGTACTGTGTGTATAGTGCCGTGTAGTACCGAGTGGAGTACAGTGCCTGTATTGCCGTGTAGTACCGAGTGGAGTACTGTGTGTATAGTGCCGTGTAGTACCGATTGGTGTACTGTGTGCATACTGCCGTGTAGTACTAGTGGAGTACAGTACCTGTACTGCCGTGTAGTACCGACTGGAGTACTGTGTGTATAGTGCCGTGTAGTACCGAGTGGAGTACAGTGCCTGTACTGCCGTGTAGTACTGAGTGGAGTAGAATGCCTGTACTGCCGTGTAGTCCCGAGTGGAGTACAGTGCCTGTACTGCCGTGTAGTAGTGAGTGGAGTACTGTGCCTGTACTGCCGTGTAGTACTGAGTGGAGTACTGTGTGTATAGTGCCGTGTAGTACCGAGTGGAGTACAGTGGGTGTACTGCCGTGTAGTACTGAGTGGAGTACAGTGCCTGTACTGCCGTGTAGTACTGAGTGGAGTACAGTGCCTGTACTGCCGTGTAGTCCCGAGTGGAGTAGAGTGCCTTAACTACCGTGTAGTACTGAGTTTAGTATTGTTTGTATAGTGCTGTGTAGTACCGAGTGGAGTACAGTGCCTGTACTGCCGTGTAGTCCCGAGTGGAGTACGGTGCATGTACTGTCGTGTAGTACCGAGTGGAGTACAATGCCTGTACTGCCGTGTAGTACCGAGTGGAGTACTGTGTGCATACTGCCGTGTAGTACCGAGTGGGGTACAGTGCCTGTACTGCCGTGTAGTACCGAGTCGAGTACGGTGTGCATACTGCCGTGTAGTACTGAGTGGAGTACAGTGCCTGTACTGCCGTGTAGTACCGAGTGGAGTACTCTTTGTATAGTGCCGTGTAGTACCGAGTGGAGTACAGTGCATGTACTGCCGTGTAGTACCGACTGGAGTACTGTGTGTCTAGTGCGGTGTAGTACCGAGTGGAGTACAGTGCATGTACTGCCGTGTAGTACCGAGTGGAGTACTGTGTGTATAGTGCCGTGTAGTACCGTGAGGAGTACAGTGCCTGTATTGCCGTGTAGTACCGAGTGGAGTACAGTGCATGTACTGCCGTGTAGTACCGAGTGGAGTACTGTGTGTATAGTGCCGTGTAGTACCGTGTGGAGTACAGTGCCTGTACTGCCGTGTATTCCCGAGTGGAGTACAGTGCCTGTACTGCCGTGTAGTACTGAGTGGAGTACTGTGTGTATAGTGCCGTGTAGTAACGAGTGGAGTACAGTGCTGTACCTCCGTGTAGTACTGAGTGGAGTACAGTGCCTGTACTGCCGTGTAGTACTGAGTGGAGTACAGTGCCTGTACTGCCGTGTAGTCCCGAATGGAGTACTGTGTGTATAGTGCCGTGTAGTACCGAGTGGAGTACAGTGCCTGTACTGCCGTGTAGCACCGAGTGGAGTACTGTGTGTATAGTGCCGTGTAGAACCGAGTGGAGTACAGTGCCTGTATTGTCGTGCAGTACTGAGTGGAGTACAGTGCCTGTAATGCCGTGTAGTACCGAGTGGAGTACTGTGTGTATAGTGCCGTGTAGTACCGATTGGAGTACAGTGCCTGTACTGCCGTGTAGTACTGAGTGGTGTACAGTGCCTGTACTGCCGTGTAGTCAAGAGTGGAGTACAGTGCCTGTACTTCCGTGTAGTACCGAGTGGAGTACATTGCTTGTACTGCCATGTAGTACTGAGTGGAGTACAGTGCCTGTACTGTCGTGTAGTGCCGAGTGGAGTACTGTGTGTATAGTGCAGTGTAGTACTGAGCGGAGTACAGTGCATGTACTGCCGTGTAGTCCCGAGTGGAGTACCGTGTGTATAGTGCAGTGTAGTACTGAGTGGAGTACAGTGCCTGTACTGCCGTGTAGTACCGAGTGGAGTACAGTGCCTGTACTGCCGTGTAGTCCCAGGTGGAGTACTGTGTGCATACTGCCGTGTAGTACTGAGTGGAGTACAGTGCCTGTACTGCCGTGTAGTACCGAGTGGAGTACAGTGCCTGTACTGCCGTGTAGTACAGGGTGGAGTACAGTGCCTGTACTGCCGTGTAGTCCCCAGTGGAATACAGTTTGTGTAGTGCAGTGTAGTACTGAGTGGAGTACAGTGCATGTACTGCCGTGTAGTACCGAGTGGAGTACTGTGTGTATAGTGCCGTGTAGTACCGAGTGGAGTACAATGCCTGTACAGCCGTGTAGTACCGAGTGGAGTACTGTGTGTATAGTGCCGTGTAGTACCGAGTGAAGTACAGTGCCTGTACTGCGTGTAGTACCGAGTGGAGTACTGCGTGTATAGTGCCGTGTAGTACCGATTGGAGTACATTGCATGTACTGCCGTGTAGTACCGAGTGGAGTACTGAGTGTATAGTGCCGTGTAGTACCGAGTGGAGTACAGTGCCTGTATTGCCGTGTAGTAAAGAGTGGAGTACTGTGTGTACAGTGCCATGTAGTACCGAGTGGAGTACTGTGTGCATACTGCCGTGTAGTACTGCGTGGAGTACAGTACCTGTACTGCCGTGTAGTACCGAGTGGAGTACTGTGTGTATAGTGCCGTGTAGTACCGAGTGGAGTACAGTGCCTGTACTGCCGTGTAGGACTGAGTGGAGTACAGTGCCTGAACTGCCGTGCAGTACTGAGTGGAGTACAGTGCCTGTACTGCCGTGTAGTCCCGAGTGGAGTACAGTGCCTGTACTGCCGTGTAGTACAGAGTGGAGTACAGTGCCTGTACTGCCGTGTAGTAGTGAGTGGAGTACTGTGCCTGTACTGCCGTGTAGTACTGAGTGGAGTACTGTGCGTTTAGTGCCGTGTAGTACCGAGTGGAGTACAGTGCCTGTACTGCCGTGTAGTACTGAGTGGAGTACAGTGCTGTACTGCCGTGTAGTCCCGAGTGGAGTACAGTACCTGTACTGCCGTGTAGTTCTGATTGGAGTACAGTGCCTGTACTGCCGTGTAGTACCGAGTGGAGTACAGTCCTTATACTGCCGTGTAGTACTGAGTGGGGTACAGTGCCTGTACTGCCGTGTAGTGCCGAGATGAGTACTGTGTGTATAGTGCAGTGTAGTACTGAGTGGAGTACAGTGCATGTACTGTCGTGCAGTCCCGAGTGGAGTACTGTGTGCATACTGTCGTGTAGTACTGAGTGGAGTACAGTGCCTGTACTGCCGTGTAGTAAAGAGTGGAGTACTGTGTGTATAGTGCCGTGTAGTACCGAGTGGAGTACAGTGCCTGTACTGCGTGTAGTACCGAGTGGACTACTGTGTGTATAGTGCCGAGTAGTGCCGAGTGGAATACAGTGCCTGTACTGCCGTGTAGTACTGAGTGGAGTACAGTGTGAATAGTGCCGTGTAGTACCGAGTGGAGTACAGTGCCTGTACTGCCGTGTAGTACCGAGTGGAGTACAGTGTGTATAGTGCCGTCTAGTACCGAGTGGAATACAGTGTGTATAGTGCCGTGTAGTACTGAGTGGAGTACAGTACCTGTACTGCCGTGTAGTACCGAGTGGAGTACAGTGTGTATAGTGCCGTGTAGAACAGAGTGGAGTACAGTGCCTGTACTGCCGTGTAGTACTGAGTGGAGTACACTGCCTGTACTGCCGTGTAGTACCGAGTGGAGTACAGTGTGTATAGTGCCGTGTAGTACTGAGTGGAGTACAGTGCCTGTGCTGCCGTGTAGTACTGAGTGGGTTACAGTGCCTGTACTGCCGTGTAGTACCGAGTGGGGGAATGTGTGTATACTGCCGTGTAGTACTGAGTATAGTACAGTGCCTGTACTGCCGTGTAGTACCGAGTGGAGTACAGTGTGCATACTGCCGTGTAGTACTGATTGGAGTACAGTACCTGTACTGCCGTGTAGTACCGAGTGGGGGAATCTGTGTATACTGCCGTGTAGTACTGCGTGGAGTACAGTGCCTGTACTACCGTGTAGTACCGAGTGGGGGACTGTGTGTATACTGCCGTGTAGTAGTGAGTGGAGTACAGTGCCTGTACTGCCGTGTAGAACCGAGTGGGGGACTGTGTGTATACTGCCGTGTAGTACGGAGTGGAGTACTGTGTGTATAGTGCAGTGTAGTGCTGAGTGGAGTACAGTGCCTGTACTGCCGTGTAGTACCGAGTGGAGTACTGTGTGTATAGTGCAGTGTAGTGCTGAGTGTAGTACAGTACCTGTACTGCCGTGTAGTACTGAGTATAGTACAATGCCTGTACTGCCGTGTAGTACCGAGTGGGGGACTGTGTGTATACTGCCGTGTAGTACTGAGTGGAGTACATTACCTGTACTGCCGAGTAGTCCCGAGTGGAGTACTGTGTGTATAGTGCAGTGTAGTGCTGAGTGGAGTACAGTACCTGTACTGCCGTGTAGTACCGAATGGGGGACTGTGTGCATACTGCCGTGTAGTTCCGAGTGGAGTACAGTGCCTGTACTGGCGTGTAGTACTGAGTGGAGTACAGTGCCTGTATTGCCGTGTAGTCCCGAGTGGAGTACAGTGCCTGTACTGCCGTGTAGTAGTGAGTGGAGTACAGTGCCTCTACTGCCGTGTAGTACTGGGTGGAGTACAGTGCCCGTACTGCCGTGTAGTACCGAGTGGGGGACTGTGTGTATACTGCCGTGTAGTTCCGAGTGGAGTACAGTGCCTGTACTTCCGTGTAGTACCGAGTGGAATACTGTGTGTATAGTGCCGTGTAGTACCGAGTGGAGTACTGTGTGCATACTGCCGTGTAGTACTGAGTGGAGTACAGTGCCTGTACTGCCGTGTAGTACCGAGTGGAGTACTGTGTGTAAGGTGCCTTGTAGTACCGAGTGGTGTATGGTGCATGTACTGCCGTGTAGTACCGAGTGGAATACTGTGTGTATAGTGCCGTGTAGTACTGAGTCGAGTACTGTGTGCATACTGCCGTGTAGTACTGTGTGGAGTATAGTGCCTGTACTGCCGTGTAGTACCGAGTGGGGGACTGTGTGTATACCGCCGTGTAGTACTGAATGGAGTACAGTGTGTATAGTGCCGTGTAGTACCGAGTGGAGTACAGTGCCTGTACTGCCGTGTATTACTGAGTGGAGTACAGTGCCTGTACTGCCGTGTAGTCCCGAATGGAGTACTGTGTGTATAGTGCCGTGTAGTACGGAGTGGAGTACAGTGTGTATAGTGCCGTGTAGTACCGAGTGGAGTACAGTGCCTGTACTGCCGTGTAGTACTGAGTGGAGTACAGTGCCTGTACTGCCGTGTATTACTGAGTGGAGTACAGTGCCTGTACTGCCGTGTAGTACCGAGTGGGGGACTGTGTGTATACCGCCGTGTAGTACTGAGTGGAGTACAGTGTGTATAGTGCCGTGTAGTACCGAGTGGAGTACAGTGCCTGTACTGCCGTGTAGTACTGAGTGGAGTACTGTGTGTATAGTGCCGTGTAGTACCGAGTGGAGTACCGTGCCTGTACTGCCGTGTAGTACTGAGTGGAGTACAGTGCCTGTACTGCCGTGTAGTACCGAGTGGTGTACAGTGCCTGTACTGCCGTGTAGTCCCGAGTGGAGTACAGTGCCTGTACTGTCGTGTAGTACTGAGTGGAGTACTGTGTGTATAGTGCCGTGTAGTACCGAGTGGAGTACCGTGCCTGTACTGCCGTGTAGTACTGAGTGGAGTACAGTGCCTGTACTGCCGTGTAGTACTGAGTGGAGTACAGTGCCTGTACTGCCGTGTAGTCCCGAGTGGAGTACAGTGCCTGTACTGCCGTGTAGTACTGAGTGGAGTACTGTGTGTATAGTGCCGTGTAGTACGGAGTGGAGTACAGTGCCTGTACTGCCGTGTAGTACTGAGTGGAGTACAGTGCCTGTACTAACGTGTAGTCCCGAGTGGAGTACTGTGTGTATAGTGCAGTGTAGTACTGAGTGGAGTACTGTGTGTATAGTGCCGTGTAGTACTGAGTGGAGTACAGTGCCTGTACTGCCGTGTGGTACTGAGTGGAGTACTGTGTGTATAGTGCCGTGTAGCACCGAGTGGAGTACAGTGCCTGTACTGCCGTGTAGTACTGAGTGGAGTACAGTGCCTGTACTGCCGTGTAGTACTGAGTGGAGTACAGTGCCTGTACTGCCGTGTAGTACTGAGTGGAGTACAGTGCCTGTACTGCCGTGTAGTACTGAGTGGAGTACAGTGCCTGTACTGCCGTGTAGTCCCGAATGGAGTACTGTGTGTATAGTGCCGTGTAGTACGGAGTGGAGTACAGTGCCTGTACTGCCGTGTAGTACTGAGTGGAGTACAGTGCCTGTACTAACGTGTAGTCCCGAGTGGAGTACTGTGTGTATAGTGCAGTGTAGTACTGAGTGGAGTACTGTGTGTATAGTGCCGTGTAGTACTGAGTGGAGTACAGTGCCTGTACTGCCGTGTGGTACTGAGTGGAGTACTGTGTGTATAGTGCCGTGTAGCACCGAGTGGAGTACAGTGCCTGTACTGCCGTGTAGTACTGAGTGGAGTACAGTGCCTGTACTGCCGTGTAGTACTGAGTGGAGTACAGTGCCTGTACTGCCGTGTAGTACTGAGTGGAGTACAGTGCCTGTACTGACGTGTAGTACTGAGTGGAGTACAGTGAGTGTACTGCCGTGTAGTACTGAGTGGAGTACTGTGTGTATAGTGCCGTGTAGTACCGAGTGGAGTACCGTGCCTGTACTGCCGTGTAGTACTGAGTGGAGTACAGTGCCTGTACTGCCGTGTAGTACTGAGTGGAGTACAGTGCCTGTACTGCCGTGTAGTCCCGAGTGGAGTACAGTGCCTGTACTGCCGTGTAGTACTGAGTGGAGTATTGTGTGTATAGTGCCGTGTAGTACCGAGTGGAGTACCGTGCCTGTACTGCCGTGTAGTACTGAGTGAAGTACAGTGCCTGTACTGCCGTGTAGTACTGAGTGGAGTACAGTGCCTGTACTGCCGTGTAGTCCCGACTGGAGTACAGTGCCTGTACTGCCGTGTAGTACCGAGTGGTGTACTGTGTGTATAGTGCCGTGTAGTACCGAGTGGAGTAAAGTGCCTGTACTGCCGTGTAGTACTGAGTGGAGTACAGTGCCTGTACTGCCGTGTAGTACTGAGTGGAGTACAGTGCCTGTACTGCCGTGTAGTACTGAGTGGACTACAGTGCCTGTACTGCCGTGTAGTACTGAGTGGAGTACTGTGTGTATAGTGCCGTGTAGTACCGAGTGGAGTACCGTGCCTGTTCTGCCGTGTGGTCCCGAGTGGAGTACAGTGCCTGTACTGCCGTGTAGTACTGAGTGGAGTACTGTGTGTATAGTGCCGTGTAGTACCGAGTGGATTACAGTGCCTGTACTGCCGTGTAGTACTGAGTGGAGTACAGTGCCTGTACTGCCGTGTATTACTGAGTGGAGTACAGTGCCTGTACTGCCGTGTAGTCCCGAATGGAGTACTGTTTGTATAGTGCCGTGTAGTACGGATTGGAGTACAGTGCCTGTACTGCCGTGTAGTTCTGAGTGGAGTACTGTGTGTATAGTGCCGTGTAGTACCGAGGAGAGTACAGTGCCTGTACTGGCGTGTAGTACTAAGTGGAGTTCAGTGGCTGTACTGCCGTGTAGTCCCGAGTGTAGTACTCTGTGTATAGTGCTGAGTGGTGTACAGTTCTTGTACTGCCGGGTAGTACTGAGTGGAGTACAGTGCCTTAACTGCCGTGTAGTACTGGGTGGAGTACAGTGCCTGTACTGCCGTGTAGTACCGAGTGGGGGACTGTGTGTATACTGCTGTGTAGTACCGAGTGGAGTACAGTGCCTGTACTGCCGTGTAGTACCGAGTGGAGTACTGTGTGTATAGTGCCGTGTAGTACCGAGTGGTGTACAGTGCCTGTACTGTCGTGTAGTACCGAGTGGAGTACTGTGTGTATAGTTCCGTGTAGTACCGAGTGGAGTACAGTGCCTGTACTGCCGTGTAGTACCGAGTGGAGTACTGTGTGCATACTGCCGTGTAGTACTGTGTGGAGTATAGTGCATGTACTGCCGTGTAGTACCGAGTGGAGTACTGTTTGTATAGTGCCGTGTAGTACCGAGTGGAGTACACTGCATGTACTGCCGTGTAGTACCGAGTGGAGTACTGTGTGTATCGTGCAGTGTAGTACCGATTGGAGTACATTGCATGTACTGCGGTGTAGTACCGAGTGGAGTACTGTGTGTATAGTGCCGTGTAGTACCGAGTGGAGTACCGTGCCTGTACTGCCGTGTAGTCCCGAGTGGAGTACAGTGCCTGTATTTCCGTGTAGTACTGAGTGGAGTACTGTGTGTATAGTGCCGTGTAGTACCGAGTGGAGTACAGTGCCTGTACTGCCGTGTAGTACTGAGTGGTGTACAGTGCCTGTACTGCCGTGTATTACTGAGTGGAGTACAGTGCCTGTACTGCCGTGTAGTACTGAGTGGAGTACAGTGCCTGTACAAACGTGTAGTCCCGAGTGGAGTACTGTGTGTATAGTGCAGTGTAGTACTGAGTGGAGTACTGTGTGTATAGTGCCGTGTAGTACTGAGTGGAGTACAGTGCCTGTACTGCCGTGTAGTACTGAGTGGAGTACTGTGTGTATAGTGCCGTGCAGCACCGAGTGGAGTACAGTGCCTGTACTGCCGTGTAGTACTGAGTGGAGTACAGTGCCTGTACTGCCGTGTAGTACTGAGTGGAGTACAGTGCCTGTACTGCCGTGTACTACTGAGTGGAGTACAGTGCCTGTACTGACGTGTAGTACTGAGTGGAGTACAGTGCCTGTACTGCCGTGTAGTACTGAGTGGAGTATTGTGTGTATAGTGCCGTGTAGTACCGAGTGGAGTACCGTGCCTGTACTGCCGTGTAGTACTGAGTGGAGTACAGTGCCTGTACTGCCGTGTAGTACTGAGTGGTGTACAGTGCCTGTACTGCCGTGTAGTCCCGAGTGGAATACAGTGCCTGTACTGCTGTGTAGTACTGAGTGGAGTATTGTGTGTATAGTGCCGTGTAGTACCGAG
The DNA here is from genome assembly GCF_040414725.1 of Anabrus simplex. Classification (NCBI taxonomy): domain Eukaryota; kingdom Metazoa; phylum Arthropoda; class Insecta; order Orthoptera; family Tettigoniidae; genus Anabrus; species Anabrus simplex. Next base: position 915,444,484 of record NC_090266.1, on the reverse strand, counting down.
TGGAGTACCGTGCCTGTACTGCCGTGTAGTACTGAGTGGTGTACAGTGCCTGTACTGCCGTGTATTACTGAGTGGAGTACAGTGCCTGTACTGCCGTGTAGTCCCGAATGGAGTACTGTGTGTATAGTGCCGTGTAGTACGGAGTGGAGTACAGTGCCTGTACTGCCGTGTAGTACTGAGTGGAGTACAGTGCCTGTACTAACGTGTAGTCCCGAGTGGAGTACTGTGTGTATAGTGCAGTGTAGTACTGAGTGGAGTACTGTGTGTATAGTGCCGTGTAGTACTGAGTGGAGTACAGTGCCTGTACTGCCGTGTGGTACTGAGTGGAGTACTGTGTGTATAGTGCCGTGTAGCACCGAGTGGAGTACAGTGCCTGTACTGCCGTGTAGTACTGAGTGGAGTACAGTGCCTGTACTGCCGTGTAGTACTGAGTGGAGTACAGTGCCTGTACTGCCGTGTAGTACTGAGTGGAGTACAGTGCCTGTACTGACGTGTAGTACTGAGTGGAGTACAGTGCCTGTACTGCCGTGTAGTACTGAGTGGAGTACTGTGTGTATAGTGCCGTGTAGTACCGAGTGGAGTACCGTGCCTGTACTGCCGTGTAGTACTGAGTGGAGTACAGTGCCTGTACTGCCGTGTAGTACTGAGTGGAGTACAGTGCCTGTACTGCCGTGTAGTCCCGAGTGGAGTACAGTGCCTGTGCTGCCGTGTAGTACTGAGTGGAGTATTATGTGTATAGTGCCGTGTAGTACCGAGTGGAGTACCGTGCCTGTACTGCCGTGTAGTACTGAGTGAAGTACAGTGCCTGTACTGCCGTGTAGTACTGAGTGGAGTACAGTGCCTGTACTGCCGTGTAGTCCCGACTGGAGTACAGTGCCTGTACTGCCGTGTAGTACCGAGTGGTGTACTGTGTGTATAGTGCCGTGTAGTACCGAGTGGAGTAAAGTGCCTGTACTGCCGTGTAGTACTGAGTGGAGTACAGTGCCTGTACTGCCGTGTAGTACTGAGTGGAGTACAGTGCCTGTACTGCCGTGTAGTACTGAGTGGACTACAGTGCCTGTACTGCCGTGTAGTACTGAGTGGAGTACTGTGTGTATAGTGCCGTGTAGTACCGAGTGGAGTACCGTGCCTGTTCTGCCGTGTGGTCCCGAGTGGAGTACAGTGCCTGTACTGCCGTGTAGTACTGAGTGGAGTACTGTGTGTATAGTGCCGTGTAGTACCGAGTGGATTACAGTGCCTGTACTGCCGTGTAGTACTGAGTGGAGTACAGTGCCTGTACTGCCGTGTATTACTGAGTGGAGTACAGTGCCTGTACTGCCGTGTAGTCCCGAATGGAGTACTGTTTGTATAGTGCCTTGTAGTACGGATTGGAGTACAGTGCCTGTACTGCCGTGTAGTTCTGAGTGGAGTACTGTGTGTATAGTGCCGTGTAGTACCGAGGAGAGTACAGTGCCTGTACTGGCGTGTAGTACTAAGTGGAGTTCAGTGGCTGTACTGCCGTGTAGTCCCGAGTGTAGTACTCTGTGTATAGTGCTGAGTGGTGTACAGTTCTTGTACTGCCGGGTAGTACTGAGTGGAGTACAGTGCCTTAACTGCCGTGTAGTACTGGGTGGAGTACAGTGCCTGTACTGCCGTGTAGTACCGAGTGGGGGACTGTGTGTATACTGCTGTGTAGTACCGAGTGGAGTACAGTGCCTGTACTGCCGTGTAGTACCGAGTGGAGTACTGTGTGTATAGTGCCGTGTAGTACCGAGTGGAGTACAGTGCCTGTACTGTCGTGTAGTACCGAGTGGAGTACTGTGTGTATAGTTCCGTGTAGTACCGAGTGGAGTACAGTGCCTGTACTGCCGTGTAGTACCGAGTGGAGTACTGTGTGCATACTGCCGTGTAGTACTGTGTGGAGTATAGTGCATGTACTGCCGTGTAGTACCGAGTGGAGTACTGTTTGTATAGTGCCGTGTAGTACCGAGTGGAGTACACTGCATGTACTGCCGTGTAGTACCGAGTGGAGTACTGTGTGTATCGTGCAGTGTAGTACCGATTGGAGTACATTGCATGTACTGCGGTGTAGTACCGAGTGGAGTACTGTGTGTATAGTGCCGTGTAGTACCGAGTGGAGTACCGTGCCTGTACTGCCGTGTAGTCCCGAGTGGAGTACAGTGCCTGTATTGCCGTGTAGTACTGAGTGGAGTACTGTGTGTATAGTGCCGTGTAGTACCGAGTGGAGTACAGTGCCTGTACTGCCGTGTAGTACTGAGTGGTGTACAGTGCCTGTACTGCCGTGTATTACTGAGTGGAGTACAGTGCCTGTACTGCCGTGTAGTACTGAGTGGAGTACAGTGCCTGTACAAACGTGTAGTCCCGAGTGGAGTACTGTGTGTATAGTGCAGTGTAGTACTGAGTGGAGTACTGTGTGTATAGTGCCGTGTAGTACTGAGTGGAGTACAGTGCCTGTACTGCCGTGTAGTACTGAGTGGAGTACTGTGTGTATAGTGCCGTGCAGCACCGAGTGGAGTACAGTGCCTGTACTGCCGTGTAGTACTGAGTGGAGTACAGTGCCTGTACTGCCGTGTAGTACTGAGTGGAGTACAGTGCCTGTACTGCCGTGTACTACTGAGTGGAGTACAGTGCCTGTACTGACGTGTAGTACTGAGTGGAGTACAGTGCCTGTACTGCCGTGTAGTACTGAGTGGAGTATTGTGTGTATAGTGCCGTGTAGTACCGAGTGGAGTACCGTGCCTGTACTGCCGTGTAGTACTGAGTGAAGTACAGTGCCTGTACTGCCATGTAGTACTGAGTGGAGTACAGTGCCTGTACTGCCGTGTAGTCCCGACTGGAGTACAGTGCCTGTACTGCCGTGTAGTAGCGAGTGGAGTACTGTGTGTATAGTGCCGTGTAGTACCGAGTGGAGTAAAGTGCCTGTACTGCCGTGTAGTACTGAGTGGAGTACAGTGCCTGTACTGCCGTGTAGTACTGAGTGGAGTACTGTGTGTATAGTGCCGTGTAGTACCGAGTGGAGTACCGTGCCTGTTCTGCCGTGTGGTCCCGAGTGGAGTACAGTGCCTGTACTGCCGTGTAGTACTGAGTGGAGTACTGTGTGTATAATGCCGTGTATTACCGAGTGGATTACAGTGCCTGTACTGCCGTGTAGTACTGAGTGGAGTACAGTGCCTGTACTGCCGTGTATTACTGAGTGGAGTACAGTGCCTGTACTGCCGTGTAGTCCCGAATGGAGTACTGTTTGTATAGTGCCGTGTAGTACGGAGTGGAGTACAGTGCCTGTACTGCCGTGTAGTTCTGAGTGGAGTACTGTGTGTATAGTGCCGTGTAGTACCGAGGGGAGTACAGTGCCTGTACTGGCGTGTAGTACTAAGTGGAGTTCAGTGGCTGTACTGCCGTGTAGTCCCGAGTGTAGTACTCTGTGTATATTGCTGAGTGGTGTACAGTTCTTGTACTGCCGAGTAGTACTGAGTGGAGTACAGTGCCTTAACTGCCGTGTAGTACTGGGTGGAGTACAGTGCCTGTACTGCCGTGTAGTACCGAGTGGGGGACTGTGAGTATACTGCTGTGTAGTACCGAGTGGAGTACAGTGCCTGTACTGCCGTGTAGTACCGAGTGGAGTACTGTGTGTATAGTGCCGTGTAGTACCGAGTGGAGTACAGTGCCTGTACTGTCGTGTAGTACCGAGTGGAGTACTGTGTGTATAGTGCCGTGTAGTACCGAGTGGAGTACAGTGCCTGTACTGCCGTGTTGTACCGAGTGGATTACTGTGTGCATAATGCCGTGTAGACTGTGTGGAGTATAGTGCCTGTACTACCGTGTAGTACCGAGTGGAGTACTGTTTGTATAGTGCCGTGTAGTACCGAGTTTAGTACACTGAATGTACTGCCGTGTAGTACCGAGTGGAGTAATGTGTGTATCGTGCGGTGTAGTACCGAGTGGAGTACATTGCATGTACTGCGGTGTAGTACCGAGTGGAGTACTGTGTGTATAGTGCCGTGTATTACCGAGTGGAGTACAGTGCCTGTATTGCCGTGTAGTACCGAGTGGAGTACTGTGTGTATAGTGCCGTCTAGTATCGAGTGGAGTACTGTGTGCATACTGCCGTGTAGTAATGAGTGGAGTACAGTACCTGTACTGCCGTGTAGTACCGAGTGGAGTACTGTGTGTATAGTGCCGTGTAGTACCGAGTGGAGTACAGTGCCTGTACTGCCGTGTAGTACTGAGTGGAGTACAGTGCCTGTACTGCCGTGTAGTCCCGAGTGGAGTACAGTGCCTGTATTGCCGTGTAGTAGTGAGTGGAGTACTGTGCCTGTACTGCCGTGTAGTACCGAGTGGAGTACTGTGTGTATAGTGCCGTGTAGTACTGAGTGGAGTACATTGCCTGTACTGCCGTGCAGTCCCGAGTGGAGTACTGTGTTTATAGTGCCGTGTAGTACTGAGAGGAGTACAGTGCCTGTACTGCCGTGTAGTCCCGAGTGGAGTACAGTGCCTGTACTGCCGTGTAGTAGTGAGTGGAGTACTGTGCCTGTACTGCCGTGTGGTACTGAGTGGAGTACTGTGTGTATAGTGCCGTGTAGTACCGCGTGGAGTACAGTGGGTGTAGTGCCGTGTAGTACTGAGTCGAGTACGGTGTGCATACTGCCGTGTAGTACTGTGTGGAGTATAGTGTCTGTACTGCCGTGTAGTACCGAGTGGGGGACTGTGTGTATACCGCCGTGTAGTACTGAGTGGAGTACAGTGTGTATAGTGCCGTGTAGTACCGAGTGGAGTACAGTGCCTGTACTGCCGTGTAGTACTGAGTGGAGTACAGTGCCTGTACTGCCGTGTATTACTGAGTGGAGTACAGTGCCTGTACTGCCGTGTAGTCCCGAATGGAGTACTGTGTGTATAGTGCCGTGTAGTACGGAGTGGAGTACAGTGTGTATAGTGCCGTGTAGTACCGAGTGGAGTACAGTGCCTGTACTGCCGTGTAGTACAGAGTGGAGTACAGTGCCTGTACTGCCGTGTATTACTGAGTGGAGTACAGTGCCTGTACTGCCGTGTAGTACCGAGTGGGGGACTGTGTGTATACCGCCGTGTAGTACTGAGTGGAGTACAGTGTGTATAGTGCCGTGTAGTACCGAGTGGAGTACAGTGCCTGTACTGCCGTGTAGTACTGAGTGGAGTACTGTGTGTATAGTGCCGTGTAGTACCGAGTGGAGTACCGTGCCTGTACCGCCGTGTAGTACTGAGTGGAGTACAGTGCCTGTACTGCCGTGTAGTACCGAGTGGTGTACAGTGCCTGTACTGCCGTGTAGTCCCGAGTGGAGTACAGTGCGTGTACTGTCGTGTAGTACTGAGTGGAGTACTGTGTGTATAGTGCCGTGTAGTACCGAGTGTAGTACCGTGCCTGTACTGCCGTGTAGTACTGAGTGGAGTACAGTGCCTGTACTGCCGTGTAGTACTGAGTGGAGTACAGTGCCTGTACTGCCGTGTAGTCCCGACTGGAGTACAGTGCCTGTACTGCCGTGTAGTACAGAGTGGAGTACTGTGTGTATAGTGCCGTGTAGTACCGAGTGGAGTACCGTGCCTGTACTGCCGTGTAGTCCCGAGTGGAGTACAGTGCCTGTACAGCCGTGTAGTACTGAGTGGAGTACTGTGTGTATAGTGCCGTGTAGTACCGAGTGGAGTACAGTGCCTGTACTGCCGTGTAGTACTGAGTGGAGTACAGTGCCTGTACTGCCGTGTATTACTGAGTGGAGTACAGTGCCTGTACTGCCGTGTAGTCCCGAATGGAGTACTGTGTGTATAGTGCCGTGTAGTACTGAGTGGAGTACAGTGCCTGTACTAACGTGTAGTCCCGAGTGGAGTACTGTGTGTATAGTGCAGTGTAGTACTGAGTGGAGTACTGTGTGTATAGTGCCGTGTAGTACTGAGTGGAGTACAGTGCCTGTACTGCCGTGTAGTACTGAGTGGAGTACTGTGTGTATAGTGCCGTGTAGTACCGAGTGGAGTACAGTGCCTGTACTGCCGTGTAGTACTGAGTGGATTACAGTGCCTGTACTGCCGTGTAGTACTGAGTGGAGTACAGTGCCTGTACTGCCGTGTAGTACTGAGTGGAGTACAGTGCCTGTACTGCCGTGTAGTCCTGAGTGGATTACAGTGCCTGTACTGCCGTGTAGTACTGAGTGGAGTACTGTTTGTATAGCGCCGTATAGTACCGAGTGGAGTACCGTGCCTGTACTGCCGTGTAGTACTGAGTTGAGTACAGTGCCTGTACTGCCGTGCAGTACTGAGTGGTGTACAGTGCCTGTACTGCCGTGTAGTCCCGAGTGGAGTACAGTGCCTGTACTGCCGTGTAGTACTGAGTGGAGTACTGTGTGTATAGTGCCGTGTAGTACCGAGTGGAGTACCGTGCCTGTACTGCCGTGTAGTACTGAGTGAAGTACAGTGCCTGTACTGCCGTGTAGTACTGTGTGGAGTACAGTGCCTGTACTGCCGTGTAGTCCCGACTGGAGTACAGTGCCTGTACTGCCGTGTAGTATCGAGTGGAGTACTGTGTGTATAGTGCCGTGTAGTGCCGAGTGGAGTAAAGTGCCTGTACTGCCGTGTAGTACTGAGTGGAGTACAGTGCCTGTACTGCCGTGTAGTACTGAGTGGAGTACAGTGCCTGTACTGCCTTGTAGTACTGAGTGGAGTACAGTGCCTGTACTGCCGTGTAGTACTGAGTGGAGTACTGTGTGTATAGTGCCGTGTAGTACCGAGTGGAGTACCGTGCCTGTACTGCCGTGTAGTCCCGAGTGGAGTAGAGTGCCTGTACTGCCGTGTAGTACTGAGTGTAGTACTGTGTGTATAGTGCCGTGTAGTACCGAGTGGAGTACAGTGCCTGTACTGCCGTGTAGTACTGAGTGGAGTACAGTGCCTGTACTGCCGTGTATTACTGAGTGGAGTACAGTGCCTGTACTGCCGAGTTGTCCCGAATGGAGTACTGTGTGTATAGTGCCGTGTAGTACGGAGTGGAGTACAGTGCCTGTACTGCCGTGTAGTACTGAGTGGAGTACAGTGCCTGTACTAACGTGCTGTCCCGAGTGGAGTACTGTGTGTTTAGTGCAGTGTAGTACTGAGTGGTGTACAATGCCTGTACTGCCGTGTAGTACTGAGTGGAGTACAGTGCCTGTACTCCCGTGTAGTCCCGAGTGGAGTACTGTGTGTACAGTGCCGTGTAGTACTGAGTGGAGTACAGTGCCTGTACTGCCGTGTAGTCCGGAGTGGAGTACAGTGCCTGTACTGCCGTGTAGTCCTGAGTGGAGTACTGTGAGTATAGTGCCGTGTAGTACCGAGGGGAGTACAGTGCCTGTACTGCCGTGTAGTGCTAAGTGGAGTACAGTGGCTGTACTGCCGTGTAGTCCCGAGTGTAGTACTCTGTGTATAGTGCAGTGTAGTGCTGAGTGGTGTACAGTGCTTGTACTGCCGAGTAGTACTGAGTGCAGTACAGTGCCTTAACTGCCGTGTAGTACTGGGTGGAGTACAGTGCCTGTACTGCCGTGTAGTAGCGAGTGGGGGACTGTGTGTATACTGCTGTGTAGTACCGAGTGGAGTACAGTGCCTGTACTGCCGTGTAGTACCGAGTGGAGTACTGTGTGTATAGTGCCGTGTAGTACCGAGTGGAGTACAGTGCCCGTACTGCCGTGTAGTACCGAGTGGAGTACTGTGTGCTTACTGCCGTGTAGTACTGTGTGGAGTATAGTGCCAGTACTGCCGTGTAGTACCGAGTGGAGTACTGTTTGTATAGTGCCGTGTAGTACCGAGTGGAGTACACTGCATGTACCGCCGTGTAGTACCGAGTGGAGTACTGTGAGTATCGTGCGGTGTAGTACCGAGTGGAGTACATTGCATGTACTGCGGTGTAGTACCGAGTGGAGTACTGTGTGTATAGTGCCGTGTAGTACCGAGTGGAGTACAGTGCCTGTATTGCCGTGTAGTACCGTGTGGAGTACTGTGTGTATAGTGCCGTGTAGTACCGAGTGGAGTACTGTGTGCATACTGCCGTGTAGTAATGAGTGGAGTACAGTACCTGTACTGCCGTGTAGTACCGAGTGGAGTACTGTGTGTATAGTGCCGTGTAGTACCGAGTGGAGTACAGTGCCTGTACTGCCGTGTAGTCCCGAGTGGAGTACAGTGCCTGTACTGCCGTGTAGTAGTGAGTGGAGTACTGTGCCTGTACTGCCGTGTAGTACCGAGTGGAGTACTGTGTGTATAGTGCCGTGTAGTACTGAGTGGAGTACATTGCCTGTACTGCCGTGCAGTCCCGAGTGGAGTACTGTGTTTATAGTGCCGTGTAGTACTGAGTGGAGTACAGTGCCTGTACTGCCGTGTAGTCCCGAGTGGAGTACAGTGCCTGTACTGCCGTGTAGTAGTGAGTGGAGTACTGTGCCTGTACTGCCGTGTGGTACTGAGTGGAGTACTGTGTGTATAGTGCCGTGTAGTACCGCGTGGAGTACAGTGGGTGTAGTGCCGTGTAGTACTGAGTCGAGTACTGTGTGCATACTGCCGTGTAGTACTGTGTGGAGTATAGTGCCTGTACTGCCGTGTAGTACCGAGTGGGGGACTGTGTGTATACCGCCGTGTAGTACTGAGTGGAGTACAGTGTGTATAGTGCCGTGTAGTACCGAGTGGAGTACAGTGCCTGTACTGCCGTGTAGTACTGAGTGGAGTACAGTGCTTGTACTGCCGTGTATTACTGAGTGGAGTACAGTGCCTGTACTGCCGTGTAGTCCCGAATGGAGTACTGTGTGTATAGTGCCGTGTAGTACGGAGTGGAGTACAGTGTGTATAGTGCCGTGTAGTACCGAGTGGAGTACAGTGCCTGTACTGCCGTGTAGTACAGAGTGGAGTACAGTGCCTGTACTGCTGTGTATTACTGAATGGAGTACAGTGCCTGTACTGCCGTGTAGTACCGAGTGGGGGACTGTGTGTATACCGCCGTGTAGTACTGAGTGGAGTACAGTGTGTATAGTGCCGTGTAGTACCGAGTGGAGTACAGTGCCTGTACTGCCGTGTAGTACTGAGAGGAGTACTGTGTGTATAGTGCCGTGTAGTACCGAGTGGAGTACCGTGCCTGTACTGCCGTGTAGTACTGAGTGGAGTACAGTGCCTGTACTGCCGTGTAGTACCGAGTGGTGTACAGTGCCTGTACTGCCGTGTAGTCCCGAGTGGAGTACAGTGCGTGTACTGTCGTGTAGTACTGAGTGGAGTACTGTGTGTATAGTGCCGTGTAGTACCGAGTGTGTACCGTGCCTGTACTGCCGTGTAGTACTGAGTGGAGTACAGTGCCTGTACTGCCGTGTAGTACTGAGTGGAGTACAGTGACTGTACTGCCGTGTAGTCCCGACTGGAGTACAGTGCCTGTACTGCCGTGTAGTACAGAGTGGAGTACTGTGTGTATAGTGCCGTGTAGTACCGAGTGGAGTACCGTGCCTGTACTGCCGTGTAGTCCCGAGTGGAGTACAGTGCCTGTACAGCCGTGTAGTACTGAGTGGAGTATTGTGTGTATAGTGCCGTGTAGTACCGAGTGGAGTACAGTGCCTGTACTGCCGTAGTAGTGAGTGGAGTACAGTGCCTGTACTGCCGTGTATTACTGAGTGGAGTACAGTGCCTGTACTGCCGTGTAGTCCCGAATGGAGTACTGTGTGTATTGTGCCGTGTAGTACTGAGTGGAGTACAGTGCCTGTACTAACGTGTAGTCCCGAGTGGAGTACTGTGTGTATAGTGCAGTGTAGTACTGAGTGGAGTACTGTGTGTATAGTGCCGTGTAGTACTGAGTGGAGTACAGTGCCTGTACTGCCGTGTAGTACCGAGTGGAGTACTGTGTGTATAGTGCCGTGTAGTACCGAGTGGAGTACAGTGCCTGTACTGCCGTGTAGTACTGAGGGGAGTACAGTGCCTGTACTGCCGTGTAGTACTGAGTGGAGTACAGTGCCTGTACTGCCGTGTAGTACTGAGTGGAGTACAGTGCCTGTACTGCCGTGTAGTACTGAGTGGATTACAGTGCCTGTACTGCCGTGTAGTACTGAGTGGAGTACTGTGTGTATAGTGCCGTGTAGTACCGAGTGGAGTACCGTGCCTGTACTGCCGTGTAGTACTGAGTGGAGTACAGTGCCTGTACTGCCGTGTACTACTGAGTGGTGTACAGTGCCTGTACTGCCGTGTAGTCCCGAGTGGAGTACAGTGCCTGTAATGCCGTGTAGTACTGAGTGGAGTACTGTGTGTATAGTGCCGTGTAGTACCGAGTGGAGTACCGTGCCTGTACTGCCGTGTAGTACTGAGCGAAGTACAGTGCCTGTACTGCCGTGTAGTACTGAGTGGAGTACAGTGCCTGTACTGCCGTGTAGTCCCGAGTGGAGTACTGTGTTTATAGTGCCGTGTAGTACCGAGTTTAGTACAGTGCATGTACTGCCGTGTATTACCGAGTGGAGTACTGTTTGTATAGTGCGGTGTAGTACCGAGTGGAGTACAGTGCATGTACTGCCGTGTAGTACCGAGTGGAGTACTGTGTGTATAGTGCCGTGTAGTACCGAGTGGAGTACAGTGCCTGTATTGCCGTGTAGTACCGAGTGGAGTACTGTGTGTATAGTGCCGTGTAGTACCGATTGGAGTACTGTGTGCATACTGCCGTGTAGTACTAGTGGAGTACAGTACCTGTACTGCCGTGTAGTACCGACTGGAGTACTGTGTGTATAGTGCCGTGTAGTACCGAGTGGAGTACAGTGCCTGTACTGCCGTGTAGTACTGAGTGGAGTAGAATGCCTGTACTGCCGTGTAGTCCCGAGTGGAGTACAGTGCCTGTACTGCCGTGTAGTAGTGAGTGGAGTACTGTGCCTGTACTGCCGTGTAGTACTGAGTGGAGTACTGTGTGTATAGTGCCGTGTAGTACCGAGTGGAGTACAGTGGGTGTACTGCCGTGTAGTACCGAGTGGAGTACTGTGTGTATAGTGCCGTGTAGTACCGATTGGAGTACTGTGTGCATACTGCCGTGTAGTACTAGTGGAGTACAGTACCTGTACTGCCGTGTAGTACCGACTGGAGTACTGTGTGTATAGTGCCGTGTAGTACCGAGTGGAGTACACTGCATGTACTGCCGTGTAGTACCGAGTGGAGTACTGTGTGTATCGTGCAGTGTAGTACCGATTGTAGTACATTGCATGTACTGCGGTGTAGTACCGAGTGGAGTACTGTGTGTATAGTGCCGTGTAGTACCGAGTGGAGTACCGTGCCTGTACTGCCGTGTAGTCCCGAGTGGAGTACAGTGCCTGTATTGCCGTGTAGTACTGAGTGGAGTACTGTGTGTATAGTGCCGTGTAGTACCGAGTGGAGTACAGTGCCTGTACTGCCGTGTAGTACTGAGTGGTGTACAGTGCCTGTACTGCCGTGTATTACTGAGTGGAGTACAGTGCCTGTACTGCCGTGTAGTACTGAGTGGAGTACAGTGCCTGTACAAACGTGTAGTCCCGAGTGGAGTACTGTGTGTATAGTGCAGTGTAGTACTGAGTGGAGTACTGTGTGTATAGTGCCGTGTAGTACTGAGTGGAGTACAGTGCCTGTACTGCCGTGTAGTACTGAGTGGAGTACTGTGTGTATAGTGCCGTGCAGCACCGAGTGGAGTACAGTGCCTGTACTGCCGTGTAGTACTGAGTGGAGTACAGTGCCTGTACTGCCGTGTACTACTGAGTGGAGTACAGTGCCTGTACTGACGTGTAGTACTGAGTGGAGTACAGTGCCTGTACTGCCGTGTAGTACTGAGTGGAGTATTGTGTGTATAGTGCCGTGTAGTACCGAGTGGAGTACCGTGCCTGTACTGCCGTGTAGTACTGAGTGGAGTACAGTGCCTGTACTGCCGTGTAGTACTGAGTGGTGTACAGTGCCTGTACTGCCGTGTAGTCCCGAGTGGAGTACAGTGCCTGTACTGCCGTGTAGTACTGAGTGGAGTATTGTGTGTATAGTGCCGTGTAGTACCGAGTGGAGTACCGTGCCTGTACTGCCGTGTAGTACTGAGTGAAGTACAGTGCCTGTACTGCCGTGTAGTACTGAGTGGAGTACAGTGCCTGTACTGCCGTGTAGTCCCGACTGGAGTACAGTGCCTGTACTGCCGTGTAGTAGCGAGTGGAGTACTGTGTGTATAGTGCCGTGTAGTACCGAGTGGAGTAAAGTGCCTGTACTGCCGTGTAGTACTGAGTGGAGTACAGTGCCTGTACTGCCGTGTAGTACTGAGTGGAGTACTGTGTGTATAGTGCCGTGTAGTACCGAGTGGAGTACCGTGCCTGTTCTGCCGTGTGGTCCCGAGTGGAGTACAGTGCCTGTACTGCCGTGTAGTACTGAGTGGAGTACTGTGTGTATAATGCCGTGTATTACCGAGTGGATTACAGTGCCTGTACTGCCGTGTAGTACTGAGTGGAGTACAGTGCCTGTACTGCCGTGTATTACTGAGTGGAGTACAGTGCCTGTACTGCCGTGTAATCCCGAATGGAGTACTGTTTGTATAGTGCCGTGTAGTACGGAGTGGAGTACAGTGCCTGTACTGCCGTGTAGTTCTGAGTGGAGTACTGTGTGTATAGTGCCGTGTAGTACCGAGGGGAGTACAGTGCCTGTACTGGCGTGTAGTACTAAGTGGAGTTCAGTGGCTGTACTGCCGTGTAGTCCCGAGTGTAGTACTCTGTGTATATTGCTGAGTGGTGTACAGTTCTTGTACTGCCGAGTAGTACTGAGTGGAGTACAGTGCCTTAACTGCCGTGTAGTACTGGGTGGAGTACAGTGCCTGTACTGCCGTGTAGTACCGAGTGGGGGACTGTGAGTATACTGCTGTGTAGTACCGAGTGGAGTACAGTGCCTGTACTGCCGTGTAGTACCGAGTGGAGTACTGTGTGTATAGTGCCGTGTAGTACCGAGTGGAGTACAATGCCTGTACTGTCGTGTAGTACCGAGTGGAGTACTGTGTGTATAGTGCCGTGTAGTACCGAGTGGAGTACAGTGCCTGTACTGCCGTGTAGTACCGAGTGGATTACTGTGTGCATAATGCCGTGTAGATTGTGTGGAGTATAGTGCCTGTACTACCGTGTAGTACCGAGTGGAGTACTGTTTGTATAGTGCCGTGTAGTACCGAGTTTAGTACACTGAATGTACTGCCGTGTAGTACCGAGTGGAGTACTGTGTGTATCGTGCGGTGTAGTACCGAGTGGAGTACATTGCATGTACTGCGGTGTAGTACCGAGTGGAGTACTGTGTGTATAGTGCCGTGTATTACCGAGTGGAGTACAGTGCCTGTATTGCCGTGTAGTACCGAGTGGAGTACTGTGTGTATAGTGCCGTCTAGTATCGAGTGGAGTACTGTGTGCATACTGCCGTGTAGTAATGAGTGGAGTACAGTACCTGTACTGCCGTGTAGTACCGAGTGGAGTACTGTGTGTATAGTGCCGTGTAGTACCGAGTGGAGTACAGTGCCTGTACTGCCGTGTAGTACTGAGTGGAGTACAGTGCCTGTACTGCCGTGTAGTCCCGAGTGGAGTACAGTGCCTGTATTGCCGTGTAGTAGTGAGTGGAGTACTGTGCCTGTATTGCCGTGTAGTACCGAGTGGAGTACTGTGTGTATAGTTCCGTGTAGTACTGAGTGGAGTACATTGCCTGTACTGCCGTGCAGTCCCGAGTGGAGTACTGTGTTTATAGTGCCGTGTAGTACTGAGAGGAGTACAGTGCCTGTACTGCCGTGTAGTCCCGAGTGGAGTACAGTGCCTGTACTGCCGTGTAGTAGTGAGTGGAGTACTGTGCCTGTACTGCCGTGTGGTACTGAGTGGAGTACTGTGTGTATAGTGCCGTGTAGTACCGCGTGGAGTACAGTGGGTGTAGTGCCGTGTAGTACTGAGTCGAGTACTGTGTGCATACTGCCGTGTAGTACTGTGTGGAGTATAGTGTCTGTACTGCCGTGTAGTACCGAGTGGGGGACTGTGTGTATACCGCCGTGTAGTACTGAGTGGAGTACAGTGTGTATAGTGCCGTGTAGTACCGAGTGGAGTACAGTGCCTGTACTGCCGTGTAGTACTGAGTGGAGTACAGTGCCTGTACTGCCGTGTATTACTGAGTGGAGTACAGTGCCTGTACTGCCGTGTAGTCCCGAATGGAGTACTGTGTGTATAGTGCCGTGTAGTACGGAGTGGAGTACAGTGTGTATAGTGCCGTGTAGTACCGAGTGGAGTACAGTGCCTGTATTGCCGTGTAGTACAGAGTGGAGTACAGTGCCTGTACTGCCGTGTATTACTGAGTGGAGTACAGTGCCTGTACTGCCGTGTAGTACCGAGTGGGGGACTGTGTGTATACCGCCGTGTAGTACTGAGTGGAGTACAGTGTGTATAGTGCCGTGTAGTACGGAGTGGAGTACAGTGCCTGTACTGCCGTGTAGTACTGAGTGGAGTACTGTGTGTATAGTGCCGTGTAGTACCGAGTGGAGTACCGTGCCTGTACCGCCGTGTAGTACTGAGTGGAGTACAGTGCCTGTACTGCCGTGTAGTACCGAGTGGAGTACAGTGCCTGTACTGCCGTGTAGTCCCGACTGGAGTACAGTGCCTGTACTGCCGTGTAGTACAGAGTGGAGTACTGTGTGTATAGTGCCGTGTAGTACCGAGTGGAGTACCGTGCCTGTACTGCCGTGTAGTCCCGAGTGGAGTACAGTGCCTGTACAGCCGTGTAGTACTGAGTGGAGTACTGTGTGTATAGTGCCGTGCAGCACCGAGTGGAGTACAGTGCCTGTACTGCCGTGTAGTACTGAGTGGAGTACAGTGCCTGTACTGCCGTGTAGTACTGAGTGGAGTACAGTGCCTGTACTGCCGTGTACTACTGAGTGGAGTACAGTGCCTGTACTGACGTGTAGTACTGAGTGGAGTACAGTGCCTGTACTGCCGTGTAGTACTGAGTGGAGTATTGTGTGTATAGTGCCGTGTAGTACCGAGTGGAGTACCGTGCCTGTACTGCCGTGTAGTACTGAGTGGAGTACAGTGCCTGTACTGCCGTGTAGTACTGAGTGGTGTACAGTGCCTGTACTGCCGTGTAGTCCCGAGTGGAGTACAGTGCCTGTACTGCTGTGTAGTACTGAGTGGAGTATTGTGTGTATAGTGCCGTGTAGTACCGAGTGGAGTACCGTGCCTGTACTGCCGTGTAGTACTGAGTGGTGTACAGTGCCTGTACTGCCGTGTATTACTGAGTGGAGTACAGTGCCTGTACTGCCGTGTAGTCCCGAATGGAGTACTGTGTGTATAGTGCCGTGTAGTACGGAGTGGAGTACAGTGCCTGTACTGCCGTGTAGTACTGAGTGGAGTACAGTGCCTGTACTAACGTGTAGTCCCGAGTGGAGTACTGTGTGTATAGTGCAGTGTAGTACTGAGTGGAGTACTGTGTGTATAGTGCCGTGTAGTACTGAGTGGAGTACAGTGCCTGTACTGCCGTGTGGTACTGAGTGGAGTACTGTGTGTATAGTGCCGTGTAGCACCGAGTGGAGTACAGTGCCTGTACTGCCGTGTAGTACTGAGTGGAGTACAGTGCCTGTACTGCCGTGTAGTACTGAGTGGAGTACAGTGCCTGTTCTGCCGTGTAGTACTGAGTGGAGTACAGTGCCTGTACTGACGTGTAGTACTGAGTGGAGTACAGTGCCTGTACTGCCGTGTAGTACTGAGTGGAGTACTGTGTGTATAGTGCCGTGTAGTACCGAGTGGAGTACCGTGCCTGTACTGCCGTGTAGTACTGAGTGGAGTACAGTGCCTGTACTGCCGTGTAGTACTGAGTGGAGTACAGTGCCTGTACTGCCGTGTAGTCCCGAGTGGAGTACAGTGCCTGTACTGCCGTGTAGTACTGAGTGGAGTATTATGTGTATAGTGCCGTGTAGTACCGAGTGGAGTACCGTGCCTGTACTGCCGTGTAGTACTGAGTGAAGTACAGTGCCTGTACTGCCGTGTAGTACTGAGTGGAGTACAGTGCCTGTACTGCCGTGTAGTCCCGACTGGAGTACAGTGCCTGTACTGCCGTGTAGTACCGAGTGGTGTACTGTGTGTATAGTGCCGTGTAGTACCGAGTGGAGTAAAGTGCCTGTACTGCCGTGTAGTACTGAGTGGAGTACAGTGCCTGTACTGCCGTGTAGTACTGAGTGGAGTACAGTGCCTGTACTGCCGTGTAGTACTGAGTGGACTACAGTGCCTGTACTGCCGTGTAGTACTGAGTGGAGTACTGTGTGTATAGTGCCGTGTAGTACCGAGTGGAGTACCGTGCCTGTTCTGCCGTGTGGTCCCGAGTGGAGTACAGTGCCTGTACTGCCGTGTAGTACTGAGTGGAGTACTGTGTGTATAGTGCCGTGTAGTACCGAGTGGATTACAGTGCCTGTACTGCCGTGTAGTACTGAGTGGAGTACAGTGCCTGTACTGCCGTGTATTACTGAGTGGAGTACAGTGCCTGTACTGCCGTGTAGTCCCGAATGGAGTACTGTTTGTATAGTGCCTTGTAGTACGGATTGGAGTACAGTGCCTGTACTGCCGTGTAGTTCTGAGTGGAGTACTGTGTGTATAGTGCCGTGTAGTACCGAGGAGAGTACAGTGCCTGTACTGGCGTGTAGTACTAAGTGGAGTTCAGTGGCTGTACTGCCGTGTAGTCCCGAGTGTAGTACTCTGTGTATAGTGCTGAGTGGTGTACAGTTCTTGTACTGCCGGGTAGTATTGAGTGGAGTACAGTGCCTTAACTGCCGTGTAGTACTGGGTGGAGTACAGTGCCTGTACTGCCGTGTAGTACCGAGTGGGGGACTGTGTGTATACTGCTGTGTAGTACCGAGTGGAGTACAGTGCCTGTACTGCCGTGTAGTACCGAGTGGAGTACTGTGTGTATAGTGCCGTGTAGTACCGAGTGGAGTACAGTGCCTGTACTGTCGTGTAGTACCGAGTGGAGTACTGTGTGTATAGTTCCGTGTAGTACCGAGTGGAGTACAGTGCCTGTACTGCCGTGTAGTACCGAGTGGAGTACTGTGTGCATACTGCCGTGTAGTACTGTGTGGAGTATAGTGCATGTACTGCCGTGTAGTACCGAGTGGAGTACTGTTTGTATAGTGCCGTGTAGTACCGAGTGGAGTACACTGCATGTACTGCCGTGTAGTACCGAGTGGAGTACTGTGTGTATCGTGCAGTGTAGTACCGATTGGAGTACATTGCATGTACTGCGGTGTAGTACCGAGTGGAGTACTGTGTGTATAGTGCCGTGTAGTACCGAGTGGAGTACCGTGCCTGTACTGCCGTGTAGTCCCGAGTGGAGTACAGTGCCTGTATTGCCGTGTAGTACTGAGTGGAGTACTGTGTGTATAGTGCCGTGTAGTACCGAGTGGAGTACAGTGCCTGTACTGCCGTGTAGTACTGAGTGGTGTACAGTGCCTGTACTGCCGTGTATTACTGAGTGGAGTACAGTGCCTGTACTGCCGTGTAGTACTGAGTGGAGTACAGTGCCTGTACAAACGTGTAGTCCCGAGTGGAGTACTGTGTGTATAGTGCAGTGTAGTACTGAGTGGAGTACTGTGTGTATAGTGCCGTGTAGTACTGAGTGGAGTACAGTGCCTGTACTGCCGTGTAGTACTGAGTGGAGTACTGTGTGTATAGTGCCGTGCAGCACCGAGTGGAGTACAGTGCCTGTACTGCCGTGTAGTACTGAGTGGAGTACAGTGCCTGTACTGCCGTGTAGTACTGAGTGGAGTACAGTGCCTGTACTGCCGTGTACTACTGAGTGGAGTACAGTGCCTGTACTGACGTGTAGTACTGAGTGGAGTACAGTGCCTGTACTGCCGTGTAGTACTGAGTGGAGTATTGTGTGTATAGTGCCGTGTAGTACCGAGTGGAGTACCGTGCCTGTACTGCCGTGTAGTACTGAGTGAAGTACAGTGCCTGTACTGCCGTGTAGTACTGAGTGGAGTACAGTGCCTGTACTGCCGTGTAGTCCCGACTGGAGTACAGTGCCTGTACTGCCGTGTAGTAGCGAGTGGAGTACTGTGTGTATAGTGCCGTGTAGTACCGAGTGGAGTAAAGTGCCTGTACTGCCGTGTAGTACTGAGTGGAGTACAGTGCCTGTACTGCCGTGTAGTACTGAGTGGAGTACTGTGTGTATAGTGCCGTGTAGTACCGAGTGGAGTACCGTGCCTGTTCTGCCGTGTGGTCCCGAGTGGAGTACAGTGCCTGTACTGCCGTGTAGTACTGAGTGGAGTACTGTGTGTATAATGCCGTGTATTACCGAGTGGATTACAGTGCCTGTACTGCCGTGTAGTACTGAGTGGAGTACAGTGCCTGTACTGCCGTGTATTACTGAGTGGAGTACAGTGCCTGTACTGCCGTGTAGTCCCGAATGGAGTACTGTTTGTATAGTGCCGTGTAGTACGGAGTGGAGTACAGTGCCTGTACTGCCGTGTAGTTCTGAGTGGAGTACTGTGTGTATAGTGCCGTGTAGTACCGAGGGGAGTACAGTGCCTGTACTGGCGTGTAGTACTAAGTGGAGTTCAGTGGCTGTACTGCCGTGTAGTCCCGAGTGTAGTACTCTGTGTATATTGCTGAGTGGTGTACAGTTCTTGTACTGCCGAGTAGTACTGAGTGGAGTACAGTGCCTTAACTGCCGTGTAGTACTGGGTGGAGTACAGTGCCTGTACTGCCGTGTAGTACCGAGTGGGGGACTGTGAGTATACTGCTGTGTAGTACCGAGTGGAGTACAGTGCCTGTACTGCCGTGTAGTACCGAGTGGAGTACTGTGTGTATAGTGCCGTGTAGTACCGAGTGGAGTACAGTGCCTGTACTGTCGTGTAGTACCGAGTGGAGTACTGTGTGTATAGTGCCGTGTAGTACCGAGTGGAGTACAGTGCCTGTACTGCCGTGTTGTACCGAGTGGATTACTGTGTGCATAATGCCGTGTAGACTGTGTGGAGTATAGTGCCTGTACTACCGTGTAGTACCGAGTGGAGTACTGTTTGTATAGTGCCGTGTAGTACCGAGTTTAGTACACTGAATGTACTGCCGTGTAGTACCGAGTGGAGTAATGTGTGTATCGTGCGGTGTAGTACCGAGTGGAGTACATTGCATGTACTGCGGTGTAGTACCGAGTGGAGTACTGTGTGTATAGTGCCGTGTATTACCGAGTGGAGTACAGTGCCTGTATTGCCGTGTAGTACCGAGTGGAGTACTGTGTGTATAGTGCCGTCTAGTATCGAGTGGAGTACTGTGTGCATACTGCCGTGTAGTAATGAGTGGAGTACAGTACCTGTACTGCCGTGTAGTACCGAGTGGAGTACTGTGTGTATAGTGCCGTGTAGTACCGAGTGGAGTACAGTGCCTGTACTGCCGTGTAGTACTGAGTGGAGTACAGTGCCTGTACTGCCGTGTAGTCCCGAGTGGAGTACAGTGCCTGTATTGCCGTGTAGTAGTGAGTGGAGTACTGTGCCTGTACTGCCGTGTAGTACCGAGTGGAGTACTGTGTGTATAGTGCCGTGTAGTACTGAGTGGAGTACATTGCCTGTACTGCCGTGCAGTCCCGAGTGGAGTACTGTGTTTATAGTGCCGTGTAGTACTGAGAGGAGTACAGTGCCTGTACTGCCGTGTAGTCCCGAGTGGAGTACAGTGCCTGTACTGCCGTGTAGTAGTGAGTGGAGTACTGTGCCTGTACTGCCGTGTGGTACTGAGTGGAGTACTGTGTGTATAGTGCCGTGTAGTACCGCGTGGAGTACAGTGGGTGTAGTGCCGTGTAGTACTGAGTCGAGTACTGTGTGCATACTGCCGTGTAGTACTGTGTGGAGTATAGTGTCTGTACTGCCGTGTAGTACCGAGTGGGGGACTGTGTGTATACCGCCGTGTAGTACTGAGTGGAGTACAGTGTGTATAGTGCCGTGTAGTACCGAGTGGAGTACAGTGCCTGTACTGCCGTGTAGTACTGAGTGGAGTACAGTGCCTGTACTGCCGTGTATTACTGAGTGGAGTACAGTGCCTGTACTGCCGTGTAGTCCCGAATGGAGTACTGTGTGTATAGTGCCGTGTAGTACGGAGTGGAGTACAGTGTGTATAGTGCCGTGTAGTACCGAGTGGAGTACAGTGCCTGTACTGCCGTGTAGTACAGAGTGGAGTACAGTGCCTGTACTGCCGTGTATTACTGAGTGGAGTACAGTGCCTGTACTGCCGTGTAGTACCGAGTGGGGGACTGTGTGTATACCGCCGTGTAGTACTGAGTGGAGTACAGTGTGTATAGTGCCGTGTAGTACCGAGTGGAGTACAGTGCCTGTACTGCCGTGTAGTACTGAGTGGAGTACTGTGTGTATAGTGCCGTGTAGTACCGAGTGGAGTACCGTGCCTGTACCGCCGTGTAGTACTGAGTGGAGTACAGTGCCTGTACTGCCGTGTAGTACCGAGTGGTGTACAGTGCCTGTACTGCCGTGTAGTCCCGAGTGGAGTACAGTGCGTGTACTGTCGTGTAGTACTGAGTGGAGTACTGTGTGTATAGTGCCGTGTAGTACCGAGTGTAGTACCGTGCCTGTACTGCCGTGTAGTACTGAGTGGAGTACAGTGCCTGTACTGCCGTGTAGTACTGAGTGGAGTACAGTGCCTGTACTGCCGTGTAGTCCCGACTGGAGTACAGTGCCTGTACTGCCGTGTAGTACAGAGTGGAGTACTGTGTGTATAGTGCCGTGTAGTACCGAGTGGAGTACCGTGCCTGTACTGCCGTGTAGTCCCGAGTGGAGTACAGTGCCTGTACAGCCGTGTAGTACTGAGTGGAGTACTGTGTGTATAGTGCCGTGTAGTACCGAGTGGAGTACAGTGCCTGTACTGCCGTGTAGTACTGAGTGGAGTACAGTGCCTGTACTGCCGTGTATTACTGAGTGGAGTACAGTGCCTGTACTGCCGTGTAGTCCCGAATGGAGTACTGTGTGTATAGTGCCGTGTAGTACTGAGTGGAGTACAGTGCCTGTACTAACGTGTAGTCCCGAGTGGAGTACTGTGTGTATAGTGCAGTGTAGTACTGAGTGGAGTACTGTGTGTATAGTGCCGTGTAGTACTGAGTGGAGTACAGTGCCTGTACTGCCGTGTAGTACTGAGTGGAGTACTGTGTGTATAGTGCCGTGTAGTACCGAGTGGAGTACAGTGCCTGTACTGCCGTGTAGTACTGAGTGGATTACAGTGCCTGTACTGCCGTGTAGTACTGAGTGGAGTACAGTGCCTGTACTGCCGTGTAGTACTGAGTGGAGTACAGTGCCTGTACTGCCGTGTAGTCCTGAGTGGATTACAGTGCCTGTACTGCCGTGTAGTACTGAGTGGAGTACTGTTTGTATAGCGCCGTATAGTACCGAGTGGAGTACCGTGCCTGTACTGCCGTGTAGTACTGAGTTGAGTACAGTGCCTGTACTGCCGTGCAGTACTGAGTGGTGTACAGTGCCTGTACTGCCGTGTAGTCCCGAGTGGAGTACAGTGCCTGTACTGCCGTGTAGTACTGAGTGGAGTACTGTGTGTATAGTGCCGTGTAGTACCGAGTGGAGTACCGTGCCTGTACTGCCGTGTAGTACTGAGTGAAGTACAGTGCCTGTACTGCCGTGTAGTACTGTGTGGAGTACAGTGCCTGTACTGCCGTGTAGTCCCGACTGGAGTACAGTGCCTGTACTGCCGTGTAGTATCGAGTGGAGTACTGTGTGTATAGTGCCGTGTAGTGCCGAGTGGAGTAAAGTGCCTGTACTGCCGTGTAGTACTGAGTGGAGTACAGTGCCTGTACTGCCGTGTAGTACTGAGTGGAGTACAGTGCCTGTACTGCCTTGTAGTACTGAGTGGAGTACAGTGCCTGTACTGCCGTGTAGTACTGAGTGGAGTACTGTGTGTATAGTGCCGTGTAGTACCGAGTGGAGTACCGTGCCTGTACTGCCGTGTAGTCCCGAGTGGAGTAGAGTGCCTGTACTGCCGTGTAGTACTGAGTGTAGTACTGTGTGTATAGTGCCGTGTAGTACCGAGTGGAGTACAGTGCCTGTACTGCCGTGTAGTACTGAGTGGAGTACAGTGCCTGTACTGCCGTGTATTACTGAGTGGAGTACAGTGCCTGTACTGCCGAGTTGTCCCGAATGGAGTACTGTGTGTATAGTGCCGTGTAGTACGGAGTGGAGTACAGTGCCTGTACTGCCGTGTAGTACTGAGTGGAGTACAGTGCCTGTACTAACGTGCTGTCCCGAGTGGAGTACTGTGTGTTTAGTGCAGTGTAGTACTGAGTGGTGTACAATGCCTGTACTGCCGTGTAGTACTGAGTGGAGTACAGTGCCTGTACTCCCGTGTAGTCCCGAGTGGAGTACTGTGTGTACAGTGCCGTGTAGTACTGAGTGGAGTACAGTGCCTGTACTGCCGTGTAGTCCGGAGTGGAGTACAGTGCCTGTACTGCCGTGTAGTCCTGAGTGGAGTACTGTGAGTATAGTGCCGTGTAGTACCGAGGGGAGTACAGTGCCTGTACTGCCGTGTAGTGCTAAGTGGAGTACAGTGGCTGTACTGCCGTGTAGTCCCGAGTGTAGTACTCTGTGTATAGTGCAGTGTAGTGCTGAGTGGTGTACAGTGCTTGTACTGCCGAGTAGTACTGAGTGCAGTAAAGTGCCTTAACTGCCGTGTAGTACTGGGTGGAGTACAGTGCCTGTACTGCCGTGTAGTAGCGAGTGGGGGACTGTGTGTATACTGCTGTGTAGTACCGAGTGGAGTACAGTGCCTGTACTGCCGTGTAGTACCGAGTGGAGTACTGTGTGTATAGTGCCGTGTAGTACCGAGTGGAGTACAGTGCCCGTACTGCCGTGTAGTACCGAGTGGAGTACTGTGTGCTTACTGCCGTGTAGTACTGTGTGGAGTATAGTGCCAGTACTGCCGTGTAGTACCGAGTGGAGTACTGTTTGTATAGTGCCGTGTAGTACCGAGTGGAGTACACTGCATGTACCGCCGTGTAGTACCGAGTGGAGTACTGTGAGTATCGTGCGGTGTAGTACCGAGTGGAGTACATTGCATGTACTGCGGTGTAGTACCGAGTGGAGTACTGTGTGTATAGTGCCGTGTAGTACCGAGTGGAGTACAGTGCCTGTATTGCCGTGTAGTACCGTGTGGAGTACTGTGTGTATAGTGCCGTGTAGTACCGAGTGGAGTACTGTGTGCATACTGCCGTGTAGTAATGAGTGGAGTACAGTACCTGTACTGCCGTGTAGTACCGAGTGGAGTACTGTGTGTATAGTGCCGTGTAGTACCGAGTGGAGTACAGTGCCTGTACTGCCGTGTAGTCCCGAGTGGAGTACAGTGCCTGTACTGCCGTGTAGTAGTGAGTGGAGTACTGTGCCTGTACTGCCGTGTAGTACCGAGTGGAGTACTGTGTGTATAGTGCCGTGTAGTACTGAGTGGAGTACATTGCCTGTACTGCCGTGCAGTCCCGAGTGGAGTACTGTGTTTATAGTGCCGTGTAGTACTGAGTGGAGTACAGTGCCTGTACTGCCGTGTAGTCCCGAGTGGAGTACAGTGCCTGTACTGCCGTGTAGTAGTGAGTGGAGTACTGTGCCTGTACTGCCGTGTGGTACTGAGTGGAGTACTGTGTGTATAGTGCCGTGTAGTACCGCGTGGAGTACAGTGGGTGTAGTGCCGTGTAGTACTGAGTCGAGTACTGTGTGCATACTGCCGTGTAGTACTGTGTGGCGTATAGTGCCTGTACTGCCGTGTAGTACCGAGTGGGGGACTGTGTGTATACCGCCGTGTAGTACTGAGTGGAGTACAGTGTGTATAGTGCCGTGTAGTACCGAGTGGAGTACAGTGCCTGTACTGCCGTGTAGTACTGAGTGGAGTACAGTGCTTGTACTGCCGTGTATTACTGAGTGGAGTACAGTGCCTGTACTGCCGTGTAGTCCCGAATGGAGTACTGTGTGTATAGTGCCGTGTAGTACGGAGTGGAGTACAGTGTGTATAGTGCCGTGTAGTACCGAGTGGAGTACAGTGCCTGTACTGCCGTGTAGTACAGAGTGGAGTACAGTGCCTGTACTGCTGTGTATTACTGAATGGAGTACAGTGCCTGTACTGCCGTGTAGTACCGAGTGGGGGACTGTGTGTATACCGCCGTGTAGTACTGAGTGGAGTACAGTGTGTATAGTGCCGTGTAGTACCGAGTGGAGTACAGTGCCTGTACTGCCGTGTAGTACTGAGAGGAGTACTGTGTGTATAGTGCCGTGTAGTACCGAGTGGAGTACCGTGCCTGTACTGCCGTGTAGTACTGAGTGGAGTACAGTGCCTGTACTGCCGTGTAGTACCGAGTGGTGTACAGTGCCTGTACTGCCGTGTAGTCCCGAGTGGAGTACAGTGCGTGTACTGTCGTGTAGTACTGAGTGGAGTACTGTGTGTATAGTGCCGTGTAGTACCGAGTGTGTACCGTGCCTGTACTGCCGTGTAGTACTGAGTGGAGTACAGTGCCTGTACTGCCGTGTAGTACTGAGTGGAGTACAGTGCCTGTACTGCCGTGTAGTCCCGACTGGAGTACAGTGCCTGTACTGCCGTGTAGTACAGAGTGGAGTACTGTGTGTATAGTGCCGTGTAGTACCGAGTGGAGTACCGTGCCTGTACTGCCGTGTAGTCCCGAGTGGAGTACAGTGCCTGTACAGCCGTGTAGTACTGAGTGGAGTATTGTGTGTATAGTGCCGTGTAGTACCGAGTGGAGTACAGTGCCTGTACTGCCGTGTAGTACTGAGTGGAGTACAGTGCCTGTACTGCCGTGTATTACTGAGTGGAGTACAGTGCCTGTACTGCCGTGTAGTCCCGAATGGAGTACTGTGTGTATTGTGCCGTGTAGTACTGAGTGGAGTACAGTGCCTGTACTAACGTGTAGTCCCGAGTGGAGTACTGTGTGTATAGTGCAGTGTAGTACTGAGTGGAGTACTGTGTGTATAGTGCCGTGTAGTACTGAGTGGAGTACAGTGCCTGTACTGCCGTGTAGTACCGAGTGGAGTACTGTGTGTATAGTGCCGTGTAGTACCGAGTGGAGTACAGTGCCTGTACTGCCGTGTAGTACTGAGGGGAGTACAGTGCCTGTACTGCCGTGTAGTACTGAGTGGAGTACAGTGCCTGTACTGCCGTGTAGTACTGAGTGGAGTACAGTGCCTGTACTGCCGTGTAGTACTGAGTGGATTACAGTGCCTGTACTGCCGTGTAGTACTGAGTGGAGTACTGTGTGTATAGTGCCGTGTAGTACCGAGTGGAGTACCGTGCCTGTACTGCCGTGTAGTACTGAGTGGAGTACAGTGCCTGTACTGCCGTGTACTACTGAGTGGTGTACAGTGCCTGTACTGCCGTGTAGTCCCGAGTGGAGTACAGTGCCTGTAATGCCGTGTAGTACTGAGTGGAGTACTGTGTGTATAGTGCCGTGTAGTACCGAGTGGAGTACCGTGCCTGTACTGCCGTGTAGTACTGAGCGAAGTACAGTGCCTGTACTGCCGTGTAGTACTGAGTGGAGTACAGTGCCTGTACTGCCGTGTAGTCCCGAGTGGAGTACTGTGTTTATAGTGCCGTGTAGTACCGAGTTTAGTACAGTGCATGTACTGCCGTGTATTACCGAGTGGAGTACTGTTTGTATAGTGCGGTGTAGTACCGAGTGGAGTACAGTGCATGTACTGCCGTGTAGTACCGAGTGGAGTACTGTGTGTATAGTGCCGTGTAGTACCGAGTGGAGTACAGTGCCTGTATTGCCGTGTAGTACCGAGTGGAGTACTGTGTGTATAGTGCCGTGTAGTACCGATTGGAGTACTGTGTGCATACTGCCGTGTAGTACTAGTGGAGTACAGTACCTGTACTGCCGTGTAGTACCGACTGGAGTACTGTGTGTATAGTGCCGTGTAGTACCGAGTGGAGTACAGTGCCTGTACTGCCGTGTAGTACTGAGTGGAGTAGAATGCCTGTACTGCCGTGTAGTCCCGAGTGGAGTACAGTGCCTGTACTGCCGTGTAGTAGTGAGTGGAGTACTGTGCCTGTACTGCCGTGTAGTACTGAGTGGAGTACTGTGTGTATAGTGCCGTGTAGTACCGAGTGGAGTACAGTGGGTGTACTGCCGTGTAGTACCGAGTGGAGTACTGTGTGTATAGTGCCGTGTAGTACCGATTGGAGTACTGTGTGCATACTGCCGTGTAGTACTAGTTTAGTACAGTACCTGTACTGCCGTGTAGTACCGACTGGAGTACTGTGTGTATAGTGCCGTGTAGTACCGAGTGGAGTACACTGCATGTACTGCCGTGTAGTACCGAGTGGAGTACTGTGTGTATCGTGCAGTGTAGTACCGATTGTAGTACATTGCATGTACTGCGGTGTAGTACCGAGTGGAGTACTGTGTGTATAGTGCCGTGTAGTACCGAGTGGAGTACCGTGCCTGTACTGCCGTGTAGTGCCGAGTGGAGTACAGTGCCTGTATTGCCGTGTAGTACTGAGTGGAGTACTGTGTGTATAGTGCCGTGTAGTACCGAGTGGAGTACAGTGCCTGTACTGCCGTGTAGTACTGAGTGGTGTACAGTGCCTGTACTGCCGTGTATTACTGAGTGGAGTACAGTGCCTGTACTGCCGTGTAGTACTGAGTGGAGTACAGTGCCTGTACAAACGTGTAGTCCCGAGTCGAGTACTGTGTGTATAGTGCAGTGTAGTACTGAGTGGAGTACTGTGTGTATAGTGCCGTGTAGTACTGAGTGGAGTACAGTGCCTGTACTGCCGTGTAGTACTGAGTGGAGTACTGTGTGTATAGTGCCGTGCAGCACCGAGTGGAGTACAGTGCCTGTACTGCCGTGTAGTACTGAGTGGAGTACAGTGCCTGTACTGCCGTGTACTACTGAGTGGAGTACAGTGCCTGTACTGACGTGTAGTACTGAGTGGAGTACAGTGCCTGTACTGCCGTGTAGTACTGAGTGGAGTATTGTGTGTATAGTGCCGTGTAGTACCGAGTGGAGTACCGTGCCTGTACTGCCGTGTAGTACTGAGTGGAGTACAGTGCCTGTACTGCCGTGTAGTACTGAGTGGTGTACAGTGCCTGTACTGCCGTGTAGTCCCGAGTGGAGTACAGTGCCTGTACTGCCGTGTAGTACTGAGTGGAGTATTGTGTGTATAGTGCCGTGTAGTACCGAGTGGAGTACCGTGCCTGTACTGCCGTGTAGTACTGAGTGAAGTACAGTGCCTGTACTGCCGTGTAGTACTGAGTGGAGTACAGTGCCTGTACTGCCGTGTAGTCCCGACTGGAGTACAGTGCCTGTACTGCCGTGTAGTAGCGAGTGGAGTACTGTGTGTATAGTGCCGTGTAGTACCGAGTGGAGTAAAGTGCCTGTACTGCCGTGTAGTACTGAGTGGAGTACAGTGCCTGTACTGCCGTGTAGTACTGAGTGGAGTACTGTGTGTATAGTGCCGTGTAGTACCGAGTGGAGTACCGTGCCTGTTCTGCCGTGTGGTCCCGAGTGGAGTACAGTGCCTGTACTGCCGTGTAGTACTGAGTGGAGTACTGTGTGTATAATGCCGTGTATTACCGAGTGGATTACAGTGCCTGTACTGCCGTGTAGTACTGAGTGGAGTACAGTGCCTGTACTGCCGTGTATTACTGAGTGGAGTACAGTGCCTGTACTGCCGTGTAATCCCGAATGGAGTACTGTTTGTATAGTGCCGTGTAGTACGGAGTGGAGTACAGTGCCTGTACTGCCGTGTAGTTCTGAGTGGAGTACTGTGTGTATAGTGCCGTGTAGTACCGAGGGGAGTACAGTGCCTGTACTGGCGTGTAGTACTAAGTGGAGTTCAGTGGCTGTACTGCCGTGTAGTCCCGAGTGTAGTACTCTGTGTATATTGCTGAGTGGTGTACAGTTCTTGTACTGCCGAGTAGTACTGAGTGGAGTACAGTGCCTTAACTGCCGTGTAGTACTGGGTGGAGTACAGTGCCTGTACTGCCGTGTAGTACCGAGTGGGGGACTGTGAGTATACTGCTGTGTAGTACCGAGTGGAGTACAGTGCCTGTACTGCCGTGTAGTACCGAGTGGAGTACTGTGTGTATAGTGCCGTGTAGTACCGAGTGGAGTACAGTGCCTGTACTGTCGTGTAGTACCGAGTGGAGTACTGTGTGTATAGTGCCGTGTAGTACCGAGTGGAGTACAGTGCCTGTACTGCCGTGTAGTACCGAGTGGATTACTGTGTGCATAATGCCGTGTAGACTGTGTGGAGTATAGTGCCTGTACTACCGTGTAGTACCGAGTGGAGTACTGTTTGTATAGTGCCGTGTAGTACCGAGTTTAGTACACTGAATGTACTGCCGTGTAGTACCGAGTGGAGTACTGTGTGTATCGTGCGGTGTAGTACCGAGTGGAGTACATTGCATGTACTGCGGTGTAGTACCGAGTGGAGTACTGTGTGTATAGTGCCGTGTATTACCGAGTGGAGTACAGTGCCTGTATTGCCGTGTAGTACCGAGTGGAGTACTGTGTGTATAGTGCCGTCTAGTATCGAGTGGAGTACTGTGTGCATACTGCCGTGTAGTAATGAGTGGAGTACAGTACCTGTACTGCCGTGTAGTACCGAGTGGAGTATTGTGTGTATAGTGCCGTGTAGTACCGAGTGGAGTACAGTGCCTGTACTGCCGTGTAGTACTGAGTGGAGTACAGTGCCTGTACTGCCGTGTAGTCCCGAGTGGAGTACAGTGCCTGTATTGCCGTGTAGTAGTGAGTGGAGTACTGTGCCTGTATTGCCGTGTAGTACCGAGTGGAGTACTGTGTGTATAGTTCCGTGTAGTACTGAGTGGAGTACATTGCCTGTACTGCCGTGCAGTCCCGAGTGGAGTACTGTGTTTATAGTGCCGTGTAGTACTGAGAGGAGTACAGTGCCTGTACTGCCGTGTAGTCCCGAGTGGAGTACAGTGCCTGTACTGCCGTGTAGTAGTGAGTGGAGTACTGTGCCTGTACTGCCGTGTGGTACTGAGTGGAGTACTGTGTGTATAGTGCCGTGTAGTACCGCGTGGAGTACAGTGGGTGTAGTGCCGTGTAGTACTGAGTCGAGTACTGTGTGCATACTGCCGTGTAGTACTGTGTGGAGTATAGTGTCTGTACTGCCGTGTAGTACCGAGTGGGGGACTGTGTGTATACCGCCGTGTAGTACTGAGTGGAGTACAGTGTGTATAGTGCCGTGTAGTACCGAGTGGAGTACAGTGCCTGTACTGCCGTGTAGTACTGAGTGGAGTACAGTGCCTGTACTGCCGTGTATTACTGAGTGGAGTACAGTGCCTGTACTGCCGTGTAGTCCCGAATGGAGTACTGTGTGTATAGTGCCGTGTAGTACGGAGTGGAGTACAGTGTGTATAGTGCCGTGTAGTACCGAGTGGAGTACAGTGCCTGTATTGCCGTGTAGTACAGAGTGGAGTACAGTGCCTGTACTGCCGTGTATTACTGAGTGGAGTACAGTGCCTGTACTGCCGTGTAGTACCGAGTGGGGGACTGTGTGTATACCGCCGTGTAGTACTGAGTGGAGTACAGTGTGTATAGTGCCGTGTAGTACGGAGTGGAGTACAGTGCCTGTACTGCCGTGTAGTACTGAGTGGAGTACTGTGTGTATAGTGCCGTGTAGTACCGAGTGGAGTACCGTGCCTGTACCGCCGTGTAGTACTGAGTGGAGTACAGTGCCTGTACTGCCGTGTAGTACCGAGTGGAGTACAGTGCCTGTACTGCCGTGTAGTCCCGACTGGAGTACAGTGCCTGTACTGCCGTGTAGTACAGAGTGGAGTACTGTGTGTATAGTGCCGTGTAGTACCGAGTGGAGTACCGTGCCTGTACTGCCGTGTAGTCCCGAGTGGAGTACAGTGCCTGTACAGCCGTGTAGTACTGAGTGGAGTACTGTGTGTATAGTGCCGTGTAGTACCGAGTGGAGTACAGTGCCTGTACTGCCGTGTAGTACTGAGTGGAGTACAGTGCCTGTACTGCCGTGTATTACTGAGTGGAGTACAGTGCCTGTACTGCCGTGTAGTCCCGAATGGAGTACTGTGTGTATAGTGCCGTGTAGTACTGAGTGGAGTACAGTGCCTGTACTAACGTGTAGTCCCGAGTGGAGTACTGTGTGTATAGTGCAGTGTAGTACTGAGTGGAGTACTGTGTGTATAGTGCCGTGTAGTACTGAGTGGAGTACAGTGCCTGTACTGCCGTGTAGTACTGAGTGGAGTACTGTGTGTATAGTGCCGTGTAGTACCGAGTGGAGTACAGTGCCTGTACTGCCGTGTAGTACTGAGTGGAGTACAGTGCCTGTACTGCCGTGTAGTACTGAGTGGAGTACAGTGCCTGTACTGCCGTGTAGTACTGAGTGGAGTACAGTGCCTGTACTGCCGTGTAGTCCTGAGTGGATTACAGTGCCTGTACTGCCGTGTAGTACTGAGTGGAGTACTGTTTGTATAGCGCCGTATAGTACCGAGTGGAGTACCGTGCCTGTACTGCCGTGTAGTACTGAGTTGAGTACAGTGCCTGTACTGCCGTGTAGTACTGTGTGGAGTACAGTGCCTGTACTGCCGTGTAGTCCCGACTGGAGTACAGTGCCTGTACTGCCGTGTAGTATCGAGTGGAGTACTGTGTGTATAGTGCCGTGTAGTGCCGAGTGGAGTAAAGTGCCTGTACTGCCGTGTAGTACTGAGTGGAGTACAGTGCCTGTACTGCCGTGTAGTACTGAGTGGAGTACAGTGCCTGTACTGCCTTGTAGTACTGAGTGGAGTACAGTGCCTGTACTGCCGTGTAGTACTGAGTGGAGTACTGTGTGTATAGTGCCGTGTAGTACCGAGTGGAGTACCGTGCCTGTACTGCCGTGTAGTCCCGAGTGGAGTAGAGTGCCTGTACTGCCGTGTAGTACTGAGTGTAGTACTGTGTGTATAGTGCCGTGTAGTACCGAGTGGAGTACAGTGCCTGTACTGCCGTGTAGTACTGAGTGGAGTACAGTGCCTGTACTGCCGTGTATTACTGAGTGGAGTACAGTGCCTGTACTGCCGTGTTGTCCCGAATGGAGTACTGTGTGTATAGTGCCGTGTAGTACGGAGTGGAGTACAGTGCCTGTACTGCCGTGTAGTACTGAGTGGAGTACAGTGCCTGTACTAACGTGCTGTCCCGAGTGGAGTACTGTGTGTTTAGTGCAGTGTAGTACTGAGTGGTGTACAATGCCTGTACTGCCGTGTAGTACTGAGTGGAGTACAGTGCCTGTACTCCCGTGTAGTCCCGAGTGGAGTACTGTGTGTACAGTGCCGTGTAGTACTGAGTGGAGTACAGTGCCTGTACTGCCGTGTAGTCCGGAGTGGAGTACAGTGCCTGTACTGCCGTGTAGTCCTGAGTGGAGTACTGTGAGTATAGTGCCGTGTAGTACCGAGGGGAGTACAGTGCCTGTACTGCCGTGTAGTACTAAGTGGAGTACAGTGGCTGTACTGCCGTGTAGTCCCGAGTGTAGTACTCTGTGTATAGTGCAGTGTAGTGCTGAGTGGTGTACAGTGCTTGTACTGCCGAGTAGTACTGAGTGCAGTACGGTGCCTTAACTGCCGTGTAGTACTGGGTGGAGTACAGTGCCTGCACTGCCGTGTAGTAGCGAGTGGGGGACTGTGTGTATACTGCTGTGTAGTACCGAGTGGAGTACAGTGCCTGTACTGCCGTGTAGTACCGAGTGGAGTACTGTGTGTATAGTGCCGTGTAGTACCGAGCGGAGTACAGTGCCCGTACTGCCGTGTAGTACCGAGTGGAGTACTGTGTGCATACTGCCGTGTAGTACTGTGTGGAGTATAGTGCCAGTACTGCCGTGTAGTACCGAGTGGAGTACTGTTTGTATAGTGCCGTGTAGTACCGAGTGGAGTACACTGCATGTACCGCCGTGTAGTACCGAGTGGAGTACTGTGTGTATCGTGCGGTGTAGTACCGAGTGGAGTACATTGCATGTACTGCGGTGTAGTACCGAGTGGAGTACTGTGTGTATAGTGCCGTGTAGTACCGAGTGGAGTACAGTGCCTGTATTGCCGTGTAGTACCGTGTGGAGTACTGTGTGTATAGTGCCGTGTAGTACCGAGTGGAGTACTGTGTGCATACTGCCGTGTAGTAATGAGTGGAGTACAGTACCTGTACTGCCGTGTAGTACCGAGTGGAGTACTGTGTGTATAGTGCCGTGTAGTACCGAGTGGAGTACAGTGCCTGTACTGCCGTGTAGTCCCGAGTGGAGTACAGTGCCTGTACTGCCGTGTAGTAGTGAGTGGAGTACGGTGCCTGTACTGCCGTGTAGTACCGAGTGGAGTACTGTGTGTATAGTGCCGTGTAGTACTGAGTGGAGTACATTGCCTGTACTGCCGTGCAGTCCCGAGTGGAGTACTGTGTTTATAGTGCCGTGTAGTACTGAGTGGAGTACAGTGCCTGTACTGCCGTGTAGTCCCGAGTGGAGTACAGTGCCTGTACTGCCGTGTAGTAGTGAGTGGAGTACTGTGCCTGTACTGCCGTGTGGTACTGAGTGGAGTACTGTGTGTATAGTGCCGTGTAGTACCGCGTGGAGTACAGTGGGTGTAGTGCCGTGTAGTACTGAGTCGAGTACTGTGTGCATACTGCCGTGTAGTACTGTGTGGAGTATAGTGCCTGTACTGCCGTGTAGTACCGAGTGGGGGACTGTGTGTATACCGCCGTGTAGTACTGAGTGGAGTACAGTGTGTATAGTGCCGTGTAGTACCGAGTGGAGTACAGTGCCTGTACTGCCGTGTAGTACTGAGTGGAGTACAGTGCTTGTACTGCCGTGTATTACTGAGTGGAGTACAGTGCCTGTACTGCCGTGTAGTCCCGAATGGAGTACTGTGTGTATAGTGCCGTGTAGTACGGAGTGGAGTACAGTGTGTATAGTGCCGTGTAGTACCGAGTGGAGTACAGTGCCTGTACTGCCGTGTAGTACAGAGTGGAGTACAGTGCCTGTACTGCTGTGTATTACTGAATGGAGTACAGTGCCTGTACTGCCGTGTAGTACCGAGTGGGGGACTGTGTGTATACCGCCGTGTAGTACTGAGTGGAGTACAGTGTGTATAGTGCCGTGTAGTACCGAGTGGAGTACAGTGCCTGTACTGCCGTGTAGTACTGAGAGGAGTACTGTGTGTATAGTGCCGTGTAGTACCGAGTGGAGTACCGTGCCTGTACTGCCGTGTAGTACTGAGTGGAGTACAGTGCCTGTACTGCCGTGTAGTACCGAGTGGTGTACAGTGCCTGTACTGCCGTGTAGTCCCGAGTGGAGTACAGTGCGTGTACTGTCGTGTAGTACTGAGTGGAGTACTGTGTGTATAGTGCCGTGTAGTACCGAGTGTAGTACCGTGCCTGTACTGCCGTGTAGTACTGAGTGGAGTACAGTGCCTGTACTGCCGTGTAGTACTGAGTGGAGTACAGTGCCTGTACTGCCGTGTAGTCCCGACTGGAGTACAGTGCCTGTACTGCCGTGTAGTACAGAGTGGAGTACTGTGTGTATAGTGCCGTGTAGTACCGAGTGGAGTACCGTGCCTGTACTGCCGTGTAGTCCCGAGTGGAGTACAGTGCCTGTACAGCCGTGTAGTACTGAGTGGAGTATTGTGTGTATAGTGCCGTGTAGTACCGAGTGGAGTACAGTGCCTGTACTGCCGTGTAGTACTGAGTGGAGTACAGTGCCTGTACTGCCGTGTATTACTGAGTGGAGTACAGTGCCTGTACTGCCGTGTAGTCCCGAATGGAGTACTGTGTGTATTGTGCCGTGTAGTACTGAGTGGAGTACAGTGCCTGTACTAACGTGTAGTCCCGAGTGGAGTACTGTGTGTATAGTGCAGTGTAGTACTGAGTGGAGTACTGTGTGTATAGTGCCGTGTAGTACTGAGTGGAGTACAGTGCCTGTACTGCCGTGTAGTACTGAGTGGAGTACTGTGTGTATAGTGCCGTGTAGTACCGAGTGGAGTACAGTGCCTGTACTGCCGTGTAGTACTGAGGGGAGTACAGTGCCTGTACTGCCGTGTAGTACTGAGTGGAGTACAGTGCCTGTACTGCCGTGTAGTACTGAGTGGAGTACAGTGCCTGTACTGCCGTGTAGTACTGAGTGGATTACAGTGCCTGTACTGCCGTGTAGTACTGAGTGGAGTACTGTGTGTATAGTGCCGTGTAGTACCGAGTGGAGTACCGTGCCTTTACTGCCGTGTAGTACTGAGTGGAGTACAGTGCCTGTTCTGCCGTGTAGTACTGAGTGGTGTACAGTGCCTGTACTGCCGTGTAGTCCCGAGTGGAGTACAGTGCCTGTACTGCCGTGTAGTACTGAGTGGAGTACTGTGTGTATAGTGCCGTGTAGTACCGAGTGGAGTACCGTGCCTGTACTGCCGTGTAGTACTGAGCGAAGTACAGTGCCTGTACTGCCGTGTAGTACTGAGTGGAGTACAGTGCCTGTACTGCCGTGTAGTCCCGAGTGGAGTACTGTGTTTATAGTGCCGTGTAGTACCGAGTTTAGTACAGTGCATGTACTGCCGTGTATTACCGAGTGGAGTACTGTTTGTATAGTGCGGTGTAGTACCGAGTGGAGTACAGTGCATGTACTGCCGTGTAGTACCGAGTGGAGTACTGTGTGTATAGTGCCGTGTAGTACCGAGTGGAGTACAGTGCCTGTATTGCCGTGTAGTACCGAGTGGAGTACTGTGTGTATAGTGCCGTGTAGTACCGATTGGAGTACTGTGTGCATACTGCCGTGTAGTACTAGTGGAGTACAGTACCTGTACTGCCGTGTAGTACCGACTGGAGTACTGTGTGTATAGTGCCGTGTAGTACCGAGTGGAGTACAGTGCCTGTACTGCCGTGTAGTACTGAGTGGAGTAGAATGCCTGTACTGCCGTGTAGTCCCGAGTGGAGTACAGTGCCTGTACTGCCGTGTAGTAGTGAGTGGAGTACTGTGCCTGTACTGCCGTGTAGTACTGAGTGGAGTACTGTGTGTATAGTGCCGTGTAGTACCGAGTGGAGTACAGTGGGTGTACTGCCGTGTAGTACTGAGTGGAGTACAGTGCCTGTACTGCCGTGTAGTACTGAGTGGAGTACAGTGCCTGTACTGCCGTGTAGTCCCGAGTGGAGTAGAGTGCCTTAACTACCGTGTAGTACTGAGTTTAGTATTGTTTGTATAGTGCTGTGTAGTACCGAGTGGAGTACAGTGCGTGTACTGCCGTGTAGTCCCGAGTGGAGTACGGTGCATGTACTGTCGTGTAGTGCCGAGTGGAGTACAATGCCTGTACTGCCGTGTAGTACCGAGTGGAGTACTGTGTGCATACTGCCGTGTAGTACCGAGTGGGGTACAGTGCCTGTACTGCCGTGTAGTACCGAGTCGAGTACTGTGTGCATACTGCCGTGTAGTACTGAGTGGAGTACAGTGCCTGTACTGCCGTGTAGTACCGAGTGGAGTACTCTTTGTATAGTGCCGTGTAGTACCGAGTGGAGTACAGTGCATGTACTGCCGTGTAGTACCGACTGGAGTACTGTGTGTCTAGTGCGGTGTAGTACCGAGTGGAGTACAGTGCATGTACTGCCGTGTAGTACCGAGTGGAGTACTGTGTGTATAGTGCCGTGTAGTACCGTGAGGAGTACAGTGCCTGTATTGCCGTGTAGTACCGAGTGGAGTACAGTGCATGTACTGCCGTGTTGTACTGAGTGGAGTACTGTGTGTATAGTGCCGTGTAGTACCGTGTGGAGTACAGTGCCTGTACTGCCGTGTATTCCCGAGTGGAGTACAGTGCCTGTACTGCCGTGTAGTACTGAGTGGAGTACTGTGTGTATAGTGCCGTGTAGTAACGAGTGGAGTACAGTGCTGTACCTCCGTGTAGTACTGAGTGGAGTACAGTGCCTGTACTGCCGTGTTGTACTGAGTGGAGTACAGTGCCTGTACTGCCGTGTAGTCCCGAATGGAGTACTGTGTGTATAGTGCCGTGTAGTACCGAGTGGAGTACAGTGCCTGTACTGCCGTGTAGCACCGAGTGGAGTACTGTGTGTATAGTGCCGTGTAGAACCGAGTGGAGTACAGTGCCTGTATTGTCGTGCAGTACTGAGTGGAGTACAGTGCCTGTAATGCCGTGTAGTACCGAGTGGAGTACTGTGTGTATAGTGCCGTGTAGTACCGAGTGGAGTACAGTGCCTGTACTGCCGTGTAGTACTGAGTGGTGTACAGTGCCTGTACTGCCGTGTAGTCAAGAGTGGAGTACAGTGCCTGTACTTCCGTGTAGTACTGAGTGGAGTACATTGCTTGTACTGCCATGTAGTACTGAGTGGAGTATAGTGCCTGTACTGTCGTGTAGTGCCGAGTGGAGTACTGTGTGTATAGTGCAGTGTAGTACTGAGCGGAGTACAGTGCATGTACTGCCGTGTAGTCCCGAGTGGAGTACCGTGTGTATAGTGCAGTGTAGTACTGAGTGGAGTACAGTGCCTGTACTGCCGTGTAGTACCGAGTGGAGTACAGTGCCTGTACTGCCGTGTAGTCCCAGGTGGAGTACTGTGTGCATACTGCCGTGTAGTACTGAGTGGAGTACAGTGCCTGTACTGCCGTGTAGTACCGAGTGGAGTACAGTGCCTGTACTGCCGTGTAGTACAGGGTGGAGTACAGTGCCTGTACTGCCGTGTAGTCCCCAGTGGAATACAGTTTGTGTAGTGCAGTGTAGTACTGAGTGGAGTACAGTGCATGTACTGCCGTGTAGTACCGAGTGGAGTACTGTGTGTATAGTGCCGTGTAGTACCGAGTGGAGTACAATGCCTGTACAGCCGTGTAGTACCGAGTGGAGTACTGTGTGTATAGTGCCGTGTAGTACCGAGTGAAGTACAGTGCCTGTACTGTGTGTAGTACCGAGTGGAGTACTGCGTGTATAGTGCCGTGTAGTACCGATTGGAGTACATTGCATGTACTGCGGTGTAGTACCGAGTGGAGTACTGAGTGTATAGTGCCGTGTAGTACCGAGTGGAGTACAGTGCCTGTATTGCAGTGTAGTAAAGAGTGGAGTACTGTGTGTACAGTGCCATGTAGTACCGAGTGGAGTACTGTGTGCATACTGCCGTGTAGTACTGCGTGGAGTACAGTACCTGTACTGCCGTGTAGTACCGAGTGGAGTACAGTGCCTGTACTGCCGTGTAGGACTGAGTGGAGTACAGTGCCTGAACTGCCGTGCAGTACTGAGTGGAGTACAGTGCCTGTACTGCCGTGTAGTCCCGAGTGGAGTACAGTGCCTGTACTGCCGTGTAGTACAGAGTGGAGTACAGTGCCTGTACTGCCGTGTAGTAGTGAGTGGAGTACTGTGCCTGTACTGCCGTGTAGTACTGAGTGGAGTACTGTGCGTATAGTGCCGTGTAGTACCGAGTGGAGTACAGTGCCTGTACTGCCGTGTAGTACTGAGTGGAGTACAGTGCTGTACTGCCGTGTAGTCCCGAGTGGAGTACAGTGCCTGTACTGCCGTGTAGTTCTGATTGGAGTACAGTGCCTGTACTGCCGTGTAGTACCGAGTGGAGTACAGTCCTTATACTGCCGTGTAGTACTGAGTGGGGTACAGTGCCTGTACTGCCGTGTAGTGCCGAGATGAGTACTGTGTGTATAGTGCAGTGTAGTACTGAGTGGAGTACAGTGCATGTACTGTCGTGCAGTCCCGAGTGGAGTACTGTGTGCATACTGTCGTGTAGTACTGAGTGGAGTACAGTGCCTGTACTGCCGTGTAGTAAAGAGTGGAGTACTGTGTGTATAGTGCCGTGTAGTACCGAGTGGACTACTGTGTGTATAGTGCCGAGTAGTGCCGAGTGGAATACAGTGCCTGTACTGCCGTGTAGTACTGAGTGGAGTACAGTGTGAATAGTGCCGTGTAGTACCGAGTGGAGTACAGTGCCTGTACTGCCGTGTAGTACCGAGTGGAGTACAGTGTGTATAGTGCCGTCTGGTACCGAGTGGAATACAGTGTGTATAGTGCCGTGTAGTACTGAGTGGAGTACAGTACCTGTACTGCCGTGTAGTACCGAGTGGAGTACAGTGTGTATAGTGCCGTGTAGAACAGAGTGGAGTACAGTGCCTGTACTGCCGTGTAGTACTGAGTGGAGTACACTGCCTGTACTGCCGTGTAGTACCGAGTGGAGTACAGTGTGTATAGTGCCGTGTAGTACTGAGTGGAGTACAGTGCCTGTGCTGCCGTGTAGTACTGAGTGGGTTACAGTGCCTGTACTGCCGTGTAGTACCGAGTGGGGGAATGTGTGTATACTGCCGTGTAGTACTGAGTATAGTACAGTGCCTGTACTGCCGTGTAGTACCGAGTGGAGTACAGTGTGCATACTGCCGTGTAGTACTGATTGGAGTACAGTACCTGTACTGCCGTGTAGTACCGAGTGGGGGACTGTGTGTATACTGCCGTGTAGTACTGCGTGGAGTACAGTGCCTGTACTACCGTGTAGTACCGAGTGGGGGACTGTGTGTATACTGCCGTGTAGTACTGAGTGGAGTACAGTGCCTGTACTGCCGTGTAGAACCGAGTGGGGGACTGTGTGTATACTGCCGTGTAGTACGGAGTGGAGTACTGTGTGTATAGTGCAGTGTAGTGCTGAGTGGAGTACAGTGCCTGTACTGCCGTGTAGTACCGAGTGGAGTACTGTGTGTATAGTGCAGTGTAGTGCTGAGTGTAGTACAGTACCTGTACTGCCGTGTAGTACTGAGTATAGTACAATGCCTGTACTGCCGTGTAGTACCGAGTGGGGGACTGTGTGTATACTGCCGTGTAGTACTGAGTGGAGTACATTACCTGTACTGCCGAGTAGTCCCGAGTGGAGTACTGTGTGTATAGTGCAGTGTAGTGCTGAGTGGAGTACAGTACCTGTACTGCCGTGTAGTACCGAATGGGGGACTGTGTGCATACTGCCGTGTAGTTCCGAGTGGAGTACAGTGCCTGTACTGGCGTGTAGTACTGAGTGGAGTACAGTGCCTGTATTGCCGTGTAGTCCCGAGTGGAGTACAGTGCCTGTACTGCCGTGTAGTAGTGAGTGGAGTACAGTGCCTCTACTGCCGTGTAGTACTGGGTGGAGTACAGTGCCCGTACTGCCGTGTAGTACCGAGTGGGGGACTGTGTGTATACTGCCGTGTAGTTCCGAGTGGAGTACAGTGCCTGTACTTCCGTGTAGTACCGAGTGGAATACTGTGTGTATAGTGCCGTGTAGTACCGAGTGGAGTACTGTGTGCATACGGCCGTGTAGTACTGAGTGGAGTACCGTGCCTGTACTGCCGTGTAGTACCGAGTGGAGTACTGTGTGTAAGGTGCCTTGTAGTACCGAGTGGTGTATGGTGCATGTACTGCCGTGTAGTACCGAGTGGAATACTGTGTGTATAGTGCCGTGTAGTACTGAGTCGAGTACTGTTTGCATACTGCCGTGTAGTACTGTGTGGAGTATAGTGCCTGTACTGCCGTGTAGTACCGAGTGGGGGACTGTGTGTATACCGCCGTGTAGTACTGAGTGGAGTACAGTGTGTATAGTGCCGTGTAGTACCGAGTGGAGTACAGTGCCTGTACTGCCGTGTATTACTGAGTGGAGTACAGTGCCTGTACTGCCGTGTAGTCCCGAATGGAGTACTGTGTGTATAGTGCCGTGTAGTACGGAGTGGAGTACAGTGTGTATAGTGCCGTGTAGTACCGAGTGGAGTACAGTGCCTGTACTGCCGTGTAGTACTGAGTGGAGTACAGTGCCTGTACTGCCGTGTATTACTGAGTGGAGTACAGTGCCTGTACTGCCGTGTAGTACCGAGTGGGGGACTGTGTGTATACCGCCGTGTAGTACTGAGTGGAGTACAGTGTGTATAGTGCCGTGTAGTACCGAGTGGAGTACAGTGCCTGTACTGCCGTGTAGTACTGAGTGGAGTACTGTGTGTATAGTGCCGTGTAGTACCGAGTGGAGTACCGTGCCTGTACTGCCGTGTAGTACTGAGTGGAGTACAGTGCCTGTACTGCCGTGTAGTACCGAGTGGTGTACAGTGCCTGTACTGCCGTGTAGTCCCGAGTGGAGTACAGTGCCTGTACTGTCGTGTAGTACTGAGTGGAGTACTGTGTGTATAGTGCCGTGTAGTACCGAGTGGAGTACCGTGCCTGTACTGCCGTGTAGTACTGAGTGGAGTACAGTGCCTGTACTGCCGTGTAGTACTGAGTGGAGTACAGTGCCTGTACTGCCGTGTAGTCCCGACTGGAGTACAGTGCCTGTACTGCCGTGTAGTACAGAGTGGAGTACTGTGTGTATAGTGCCGTGTAGTACCGAGTGGAGTACCGTGCCTGTACTGCCGTGTAGTCCCGAGTGGAGTACAGTGCCTGTACTGCCGTGTAGTACTGAGTGGAGTACTGTGTGTACAGTGCCGTGTAGTACCGAGTGGAGTACCGTGCCTGTACTGCCGTGTAGTACTGAGTGGAGTACAGTGCCTGTACTGCCGTGTAGTACTGAGTGGAGTACAGTGCCTGTACTGCCGTGTAGTCCCGACTGGAGTACAGTGCCTGTACTGCCGTGTAGTACAGAGTGGAGTACTGTGTGTATAGTGCCGTGTAGTACCGAGTGGAGTACCGTGCCTGTACTGCCGTGTAGTCCCGAGTGGAGTACAGTGCCTGTACTGCCGTGTAGTACTGAGTGGAGTACTGTGTGTATAGTGCCGTGTAGTACCGAGTGGAGTACAGTGCCTGTACTGCCGTGTAGTACTGAGTGGTGTACAGTGCCTGTACTGCCGTGTATTACTGAGTGGAGTACAGTGCCTGTACTG
The DNA here is from genome assembly GCF_040414725.1 of Anabrus simplex. Taxonomy (NCBI): domain Eukaryota; kingdom Metazoa; phylum Arthropoda; class Insecta; order Orthoptera; family Tettigoniidae; genus Anabrus; species Anabrus simplex. Next base: position 915,403,715 of record NC_090266.1, on the reverse strand, counting down.
CCGTGTAGTCCCGAATGGAGTACTGTGTGTATAGTGCCGTGTAGTACGGAGTGGAGTACAGTGCCTGTACTGCCGTGTAGTACTGAGTGGAGTACAGTGCCTGTACTAACGTGTAGTCCCGAGTGGAGTACTGTGTGTATAGTGCAGTGTAGTACTGAGTGTAGTACTGTGTGTATAGTGCCGTGTAGTACTGAGTGGAGTACAGTGCCTGTACTGCCGTGTGGTACTGAGTGGAGTACTGTGTGTATAGTGCCGTGTAGTACCGAGTGGAGTACCGTGCCTGTACTGCCGTGTAGTACTGAGTGGAGTACAGTGCCTGTACTGCCGTGTAGTACTGAGTGGTGTACAGTGCCTGTACTGCCGTGTAGTCCCGAGTGGAGTACAGTGCCTGTACTGCCGTGTAGTACTGAGTGGAGTATTGTGTGTATAGTGCCGTGTAGTACCGAGTGGAGTACCGTGCCTGTACTGCCGTGTAGTACTGAGTGAAGTACAGTGCCTGTACTGCCGTGTAGTACTGAGTGGAGTACAGTGCCTGTACTGCCGTGTAGTCCCGACTGGAGTACAGTGCCTGTACTGCCGTGTAGTACCGAGTGGAGTACTGTGTGTATAGTGCCGTGTAGTACCGAGTGGAGTAAAGTGCCTGTACTGCCGTGTAGTACTGAGTGGAGTACAGTGCCTGTACTGCCGTGTAGTACTGAGTGGAGTACAGTGCCTGTACTGCCGTGTAGTACTGAGTGGAGTACAGTGCCTGTACTGCCGTGTAGTACTGAGTGGAGTACTGTGTGTATAGTGCCGTGTAGTACCGAGTGGAGTACCGTGCCTGTTCTGCCGTGTGGTCCCGAGTGGAGTACAGTGCCTGTACTGCCGTGTAGTACTGAGTGGAGTACTGTGTGTATAGTGCCGTGTAGTACCGAGTGGATTACAGTGCCTGTACTGCCGTGTAGTACTGAGTGGAGTACAGTGCCTGTACTGCCGTGTATTACTGAGTGGAGTACAGTGCCTGTACTGCCGTGTAGTCCCGAATGGAGTACTGTTTGTATAGTGCCGTGTAGTACGGATTGGAGTACAGTGCCTGTACTGCCGTGTAGTTCTGAGTGGAGTACTGCGTGTATAGTGCCGTGTAGTACCGAGGAGAGTACAGTGCCTGTACTGGCGTGTAGTACTAAGTGGAGTTCAGTGGCTGTACTGCCGTGTAGTCCCGAGTGTAGTACTCTGTGTATAGTGCTGAGTGGTGTACAGTTCTTGTACTGCCGAGTAGTACTGAGTGGAGTACAGTGCCTTAACTGCCGTGTAGTACTGGGTGGAGTACAGTGCCTGTACTGCCGTGTAGTACCGAGTGGGGGACTGTGTGTATACTGCTGTGTAGTACCGAGTGGAGTACAGTGCCTGTACTGCCGTGTAGTACCGAGTGGAGTACTGTGTGTATAGTGCCGTGTAGTACCGAGTGGAGTACAGTGCCTGTACTGTCGTGTAGTACCGAGTGGAGTACTGTGTGCATACTGCCGTGTAGTACTGTGTGGAGTATAGTGCATGTACTGCCGTGTAGTACCGAGTGGAGTACTGTTTGTATAGTGCCGTGTAGTACCGAGTGGAGTACACTGCATGTACTGCCGTGTAGTACCGAGTGGAGTACTGTGTGTATCGTGCAGTGTAGTACCGATTGGAGTACATTGCATGTACTGCGGTGTAGTACCGAGTGGAGTACTGTGTGTATAGTGCCGTGTAGTACCGAGTGGAGTACCGTGCCTGTACTGCCGTGTAGTCCCGAGTGGAGTACAGTGCCTGTATTGCCGTGTAGTACTGAGTGGAGTACTGTGTGTATAGTGCCGTGTAGTACCGAGTGGAGTACAGTGCCTGTACTGCCGTGTAGTACTGAGTGGTGTACAGTGCCTGTACTGCCGTGTATTACTGAGTGGAGTACAGTGCCTGTACTGCCGTGTAGTACTGAGTGGAGTACAGTGCCTGTACAAACGTGTAGTCCCGAGTGGAGTACTGTGTGTATAGTGCAGTGTAGTACTGAGTGGAGTACTGTGTGTATAGTGCCGTGTAGTACTGAGTGGAGTACAGTGCCTGTACTGCCGTGTAGTACTGAGTGGAGTACTGTGTGTATAGTGCCGTGCAGCACCGAGTGGAGTACAGTGCCTGTACTGCCGTGTAGTACTGAGTGGAGTACAGTGCCTGTACTGCCGTGTAGTACTGAGTGGAGTACAGTGCCTGTACTGCCGTGTACTACTGAGTGGAGTACAGTGCCTGTACTGACGTGTAGTACTGAGTGGGGTACAGTGCCTGTACTGCCGTGTAGTACTGAGTGGAGTATTGTGTGTATAGTGCCGTGTAGTACCGAGTGGAGTACCGTGCCTGTACTGCCGTGTAGTACTGAGTGGAGTACAGTGCCTGTACTGCCGTGTAGTACTGAGTGGTGTACAGTGCCTGTACTGCCGTGTAGTCCCGAGTGGAGTACAGTGCCTGTACTGCCGTGTAGTACTGAGTGGAGTATTGTGTGCATAGTGCCGTGTAGTACCGAGTGGAGTACCGTGCCTGTACTGCCGTGTAGTACTGAGTGAAGTACAGTGCCTGTACTGCCGTGTAGTACTGAGTGGAGTACAGTGCCTGTACTGCCGTGTAGTCCCGACTGGAGTACAGTGCCTGTACTGCCGTGTAGTAGCGAGTGGAGTACTGTGTGTATAGTGCCGTGTAGTACCGAGTGGAGTAAAGTGCCTGTACTGCCGTGTAGTACTGAGTGGAGTACAGTGCCTGTACTGCCGTGTAGTACTGAGTGGAGTACTGTGTGTATAGTGCCGTGTAGTACCGAGTGGAGTACCGTGCCTGTTCTGCCGTGTGGTCCCGAGTGGAGTACAGTGCCTGTACTGCCGTGTAGTACTGAGTGGAGTACTGTGTGTATAATGCCGTGTATTACCGAGTGGATTACAGTGCCTGTACTGCCGTGTAGTACTGAGTGGAGTACAGTTCCTGTACTGCCGTGTATTACTGAGTGGAGTACAGTGCCTGTACTGCCGTGTAGTCCCGAATGGAGTACTGTTTGTATAGTGCCGTGTAGTACGGAGTGGAGTACAGTGCCTGTACTGCCGTGTAGTTCTGAGTGGAGTACTGTGTGTATAGTGCCGTGTAGTACCGAGGGGAGTACAGTGCCTGTACTGGCGTGTAGTACTAAGTGGAGTTCAGTGGCTGTACTGCCGTGTAGTCCCGAGTGTAGTACTCTGTGTATATTGCTGAGTTGTGTACAGTTCTTGTACTGCCGAGTAGTACTGAGTGGAGTACAGTGCCTTAACTGCCGTGTAGTACTGGGTGGAGTACAGTGCCTGTACTGCCGTGTAGTACCGAGTGGGGGAATGTGTGTATACTGCTGTGTAGTACCGAGTGGAGTAAAGTGCCTGTACTGCCGTGTAGTACCGAGTGGAGTACTGTGTGTATAGTGCCGTGTAGTACCGAGTGGAGTACAGTGCCTGTACTGTCGTGTAGTACCGAGTGGAGTACTGTGTGTATAGTGCCGTGTAGTACCGAGTGGAGTACAGTGCCTGTACTGCCGTGTAGTACCGAGTGGAGTACTGTGTGCATACTGCCGTGTAGTACTGTGTGGAGTATAGTGCATGTACTGCCGTGTAGTACCGAGTGGAGTACTGTTTGTATAGTGCCGTGTAGTACCGAGTGGCGTACACTGCATGTACTGCCGTGTAGTACCGAGTGGAGTACTGTGTGTATCGTGCGGTGTAGTACCGATTGGAGTACATTGCATGTACTGCGGTGTAGTACCGAGTGGAGTACTGTGTGTATAGTGCCGTGTAGTACCGAGTGGAGTACAGTGCCTGTATTGCCGTGTAGTACCGAGTGGAGTACTGTGTGTATAGGGCCGTGTAGAACCGAGTGGAGTACTGTGTGTATAGTGCCGTGTAGTACCGAGTGGAGTACAGTGCCTGTACTGCCGTGTAGTATGAGTGGAGTACAGTGCCTGTACTGCCGTGTAGTCCCGAGTGGAGTACAGTGCCTGTACTGCCGTGTAGTAGTGAGTGGAGTACTGTGCCTGTACTGCCGTGTGGTACTGAGTGGGGTACTGTGTGTATAGTGCCGTGTAGTACCGCGTGGAGTACAGTGGGTGTAGTGCCGTGTAGTACTGAGTGGAGTAGAGTGCCTGTACTGCCGTGTAGTACTGAGTGGAGTACAGTGCCTGTACTGCCGTGTAGTCCCGAGTGGAGTACAGTGCCTGTACTGCCGTGTAGTACTGAGTGGAGTACTGTGTGTATAGTGCCGTGTAGTACCGAGTGGAGTACAGTGCCTGTATTGCCGTGTAGTACTGAGTGGAGTACAGTGCCTGTACTGCCGTGTAATACTGAGTGGAGTACAGTGCCTGTACTGCCGTGTAGTACCGAGTGGAGTACAGTGTTTTTACTGCCGTGTAGTCCCGAGTGGAGTACTGTGTGCATACTGCCGTGTATTACTGAGTGGAGTACAGTGCTTGTACTGCCGTGTAGTAGCGAGTGGGGGACAGCGTGTGTACTGCCGTGTAGTACTGGGTAGAGTACAGTGCCTGTTCTGCCGTGTAGTACCGAGTGGAGTACAGTGTGTATAGTGCCGTGTAGTACCGAGTGGAGTAAAGTGCCTGTACTGCCGTGTAGTACTGAGTGGAGTACAGTGCCTGTAATGCCGTGTAGTACCGAGTGGAGTACTGTGTGTATAGTACCGTGTAGTACCGAGTGGAGTACGGTGCCTGTACTGCCGTGTAGTACTGAGTGGAGTACAGTGCCTGTACTGCCGTGTAGTCCCGAGTGGAGTACAGTGCCTGTACTGCCGTGTAGTACTGATTGGAATACAGTGCCTGTACTGCCGTGTAGTACCGAGTGGAGTACAGTGCTTGTACTGCCGTGTAGTACTGAGTGGAGTACAGTGCCTGTACTGCCGGGTAGTGCCCAGTGGAGTACTGTGTGTATAGTGCAGTGTAGTACTAAGTGGAGTACAGTGCATGTACTGCCGTGTAGTCCCGAGTTGAGTATTCTGTGTATAGTGCAGAGTAGTACTGAGTGGAGTACAGTGCCTGTACTGCCGTGTAGTACCGAGTGGAGTACAGTGCCTGTACTGCCGTGTAGTCCCGAGTGGAGTACTGTGTGCATACTGCCGTGTAGTACTGAGTGGAGTACATTGCCTGTACTGCCGTGTAGTACTGAGTGGAGTACAGGGCCTGTACTGCCGTGTAGTCCCGAGTGGAGTACTGTGTGTGTAGTGCAGTGTAGTACTGAGTGGAGTACTGTGTGTATAGTGCCGTGTAGTACTGAGTGGAGTACAGTGCCTGTACAGCCGTGTAGTACCGAGTGGAGTACTGTGTGCATACTGCCGTGTAGTACTGAGTGGAGTACAGTGCCTGTACTGCCGTGTAGTACTGGGTGGAGTACAGTGCCTGTAGTGCCGTGTAGTCCCGAGTGGAGTACAGTGTGTATAGTGCAGTGTAGTACTGAGTGGATTACAGTGCATGTACTGCCGTGTAGTACCGAGTGGAGTAATGTGTGTATAGTGCCGTGTAGTAACGAGTCGAGTACAGTGCCTGTACTGCCGTGTAGTACTGAGTGGTGTACAGTGTGTATAGTGCCGTGTAGTACCGAGTGGAGTACAGTGTGTATAGTGCCGTGTAGTACTGAGTGGAGTACAGTGCATGTACTGCCGTGTAGTACTGAGTGGAGTACAGTGCAAGTACTGCCGTGTAGTACTGAGTGGAGTACACTGCATGTACAGCCGTGTAGTACCGAGTGGAGTACAGTGCCTGTACGGCCGTGTAGTACTGACTGGAGTACAGTGCCTGTACTGCCGAGTAGTACTGAGTGGAGTACAGTGCCTGTACTGCCGTGTATTACCGAGTGGAGTACAGTGTGTATAGTGCCGTCTAGTACCGAGTGGAGTACAGTGTGTATAGTGCCGTGTAGTACTGAGTGGAGTACAGTGCCTGTACTGCCCTGTAGTACCGAGTGGAGTACAGTGCCTGTACTGCCGTTTAGTACTGAGTGGAATACAATGCCTGTACTGCCGTGTAGTACCGAGTGGAGTACGGTGTGCATAGTGCCGTGTAGTACTGAGTGGAGTACAGTGCCTGTACTGCCGTGTAGTACGGAGTGGGTGCAGTGCCTGTACTGCCGTGTAGTACCGAGTGGAGTACTGTGTGTATACTGCCGTGTAGTACAGAGTGGAGTGCAGTACCTGTACTGCCGTGTAGTCCCGAGTGGAGTACTCTGTGTATAGTGCAGTGTAGTGCTGAGTGGAGTAGAGTACCTGTACTGCCGTGTAGTACCGAGTGGGGAACTGTGTGTATACAGCCGTGTAGTACTGAGTGGAGTACAGTGCCTGTACTGCCGTGTAGTACCGAGTGGGGGACTGTGTGTATATTGCCGTGTAGTACTGAGTGGAGTACAGTGCCTGTACTGCCGTGTAGTACCGAGTGGGGGACTGTGTGTATACTGCCGTGTAGTACTGAGTGGAGTACAGTGCCTGTACTGCCGTGTAGTACCGAGTGGGGGACTGTGTGTATACTGCCGTGTAGTACTTAGTGGAGTACAGTGTGTATAGTGCAGTGTAGTGCTGAGTGGAGTACAGTGCCTGTACTGCCGTGTAGTACCGAGTGGATTATTGTGTGTATAGTGCAGTGTAGTGCTGAGTGGAGTACAGTACCTGTACTGCCGTGTAGTACTGAGTATAGTACAGTGCCTGTAATTCCGTGTAGTACCGAGTGGGGGACTGTGTGTATACAGCCGTGTAGTACTGAGTGGAGTACAGTACCTGTACTGCCGAGTAGTCTGGAGTGGAGTACTGTGTGTATAGTGCAGTGTAGTGCTGAGCGGAGTACAGTACCTGTACTGCCGTGTAGTACCGAGTGGGGGAATGTGTGTATACTGCCGTGCAGTACTGAGTGGAGTACAGTGACTGTACTGCCGTGTAGTACCGAGTGGGGGACTGTGTGTATACTGCCGTGTAGTACTGAGTGGAGTACAGTGCCTGCACTACCGTGTAGTCCCGAGTGGAGTGCTGTGTGCATACTGCCGTGTAGTGCTGAGTGGAGTACATTCCCTGTACTGCCGAGTAGTCCCGAGTGGAGTACAGTGTGTATAGTGCAGTGTAGTACTGAGTGGAGTACTGTGTGTATAGTGCAGTGTAGTACTGGGTGGAGTACAGTGCGTGTACTGCCGTGTAGTACCGAGTGGGGGACTGTGTGTATACTGCCGTGTAGTACTGAGTGGAGTACAGTGTGTATAGTGCCGTGTAGTACCGAGTGGGCGTTTGTGTGCATACTGCTGTGTAGTACTGAGTGGAGTACAGTGCCTGTACTGCTATGTTGTCCCGAGTGGAGTACTGTGTGTATACTGCCGTGTAGTACCGAGTGGAGTACAGTGCCTGTACAGCCATGTAGTACCGAGTGGAGTACTGTGTGCATACTGCCGTGTAGTACGGAGTGGAGTACAGTGCCTATACTGCCGTGTAGTACCGATTGGAGTACTGTGTGGATAGTGCCGTGTAGTACCGAGTGGAGTACCGTGTGCATACTGCCGTGTAGTACTTAGTGTAGTACAGTGCCTGTACTGCCGTGTAGTACCGAGTGGAGTACTGTGTGTATAGTGCCGTGTAGTACCGAGTTTAGTACAGTGCATGTACTGCCGTGTATTACCGAGTGGAGTACTGTTTGTATAGTGCGGTGTAGTACCGAGTGGAGTACAGTGCATGTACTGCCGTGTAGTACCGAGTGGAGTACAGTGTGTATAGTGCCGAGAAGTACCGAGTGGAGTACAGCGCCTGTATTGCCGTGTAGTACCGAGTGGAGTACTGTGTGTATAGTGCCGTGTAGTACCGATTGGAGTACTGTGTGCATACTGCCGTGTAGTACTAGTGGAGTACAGTACCTGTACTGCCGTGTAGTACCGACTGGAGTACTGTGTGTATAGTGCCGTGTAGTACCGAGTGGAGTACAGTGCCTGTACTGCCGTGTAGTACTGAGTGGAGTAGAATGCCTGTACTGCCGTGTAGTCCCGAGTGGAGTACAGTGCCTGTACTGCCGTGTAGTAGTGAGTGGAGTACTGTGCCTGTACTGCCGTGTAGTACTGAGTGGAGTACTGTGTGTATAGTGCCGTGTAGTACCGAGTGGAGTACAGTGGGTGTACTGCCGTGTAGTACTGAGTGGAGTACAGTGCCTGTACTGCCGTGTAGTAGTGAGTGGAGTACAGTGCCTGTACTGCCGTGTAGTCCCGAGTGGAGTAGAGTGCCTTAACTACCGTGTAGTAGTGAGTTTAGTACTGTTTGTATAGTGCTGTGTAGTACCGAGTGGAGTACAGTGCCTGTACTGCCGTGTAGTCCCGAGTGGAGTACGGTGCATGTACTGTCGTGTAGTACCGAGTGGAGTACAATGCCTGTACTGCCGTGTAGTACCGAGTGGAGTACTGTGTGCATACTGCCGTGTAGTACCGAGTGGAGTACAGTGCCTGTACTGCTGTGTAGTACCGAGTCGAGTACTGTGTGCATACTGCAGTGTAGTACTGAGTGGAGTACAGTGCCTGTACTGCCGTGTAGTACCGAGTGGAGTACTCTTTGTATAGTGCCGTGTAGTACCGAGTGGAGTACAGTGCATGTACTGCCGTGTAGTACCGACTGGAGTACTGTGTGTCTAGTGCGGTGTAGTACCGAGTGGAGTACAGTGCATGTATTGCCGTGTAGTACCGAGTGGAGTACTGTGTGTATAGTGCCGTGTAGTACCGAGTGGAGTACAGTGCCTATACTGCCGTGTAGTGCTGAGTGGTGTACAGTGCCTGTACTGCCGTGTAGTCCCGAGTGGAGTACAGTGCTTGTACTGCCGTGTAGTATTGAGTGGAGAACTGTGCCTGTACTGCCGTGTAGTACTGAGTGGAGTACGGTGCCTGTACTGCCGTGTAGTACCGAGTGGAGTACAGTGGGTGTACTGCCGTGTAGTACTGAGTGGAGTACAGTGCCTATACTGCCGTGTAGTACTGAGTGGGGTACAGTGCCTGTACTGCCGTGTAGCCCGAGTGGAGTACAGTGCCTGTACTGCCGTGTAGTACTGAGTGGAGTACAGTGCCTGTACTGCCGTCTAGTACTGAGTGGAGTACAGTGCCTGTACTGCCGTGTAGTGCCGAGTGGAGTACAATGCCTGTACTGCCGTGTAGTACCGAGTGAAGTACTGTGTGTATAGTGCCGTTAGTACCGAGTGTAATACAGTGCCTGTACTGCCGTGTAGTACTGAGTGGAGTACAGTGCCTGTACTGGCGTGTAGTCCCGAGTGGAGTACAGTGCCTGTACTGCCGTGCAGTACTGATTGGAGTACAGTGCCTGTACTGCCGTGTAGTACAGAGTGGGGGACTGTGTGTATACTGCCGTGTAGTACTGAGTATAGAACAGTGCCTGTACTGCCGTGTAGTACCGAGTGGAGTACAGTGCCTGTACTGCCGTGTAGTCCCGGGTGGAGTAATGTGTGTATAGTGCATTGTAGTACTGAGTGGAGTACTGTGTGTATAGTCCCGTGTAGTACTGAGTGGAGTACAGTGCCTGTACTGCCGTGTAGTACCGATTGGAGTACTGTGTGCATACTGCCGTCTAGTACTGTGTGGAGTACAGTGCCTGTACTGCCGGGTAGTACTGAGTGGCATACAGTGCCTGTACTGCCGTGTAGTCCCGAGTGGAGTACAGTGTGTATAGTGCAGTGTAGTACTGAGTGGAGTACAGTGCATGTACTGCCGTGTAGTACCGAGTGGTGTACTGTGTGTATAGTGCCGTGTGGTACCGAGTGGAGTACCATGCCTGTACTGCCGTGTAGTACCGAGTGGAGTACTGTGTGTATAGTGCCGTGTAGTACCGAGTGGATTACTGTGCCTGTACTGCGTGTAGTACCGAGTGGAGTACAGTGCCTGCACTGCGTGTAGTACCGAGTGGAGTACAGTGTGTATAGTGCCGTCTAGTACCGAGTGGAGTACAGTGTGTATAGTGCCGTGTAGTACTGAGTGGAGTACAGGGCCTGTACTGCCGTGTAGTACCGAGTGGAGTACAGTGTGTATAGTGCCGTGTAGTACTGAGTGGAGTACAGTGCCTGTACTGCCGTGTGGTACTGAGTGGGGTACAGTGCCTGTACTGCCGTGTAGTACAGAGTGGGGGACTGTGTGTATACTGCCGTGTAGTACTGAGTATAGTACAGTGCCAGTACTGCCGTGTAGTACCGAGTGGAGTACTGTGTGTATACTGCCGTGTAGTACTGAGTGGAGTACAGTACCTGTACTGCCGTGTAGTACCGAGTGGGGGACTGTGTGTATACAGCCGTGTAGAACTGGGTTGGAGTACAGTGCCTGTACTGCCATGTAGTACCGAGTGGGGGACTGAGTGTATACTGCCGTGTAGTACTGAGTGGAGTACAGTGCCTGTACTGCCGTGTAGTACCGAGTGGGGGACTGTGTGTATACTGCCGTGTAGTACTGAGTGGAGTACAGTACCTGTACTGCCGAGTAGTCCCGAGTGGAGTATTGTGTGAATAGTGCAGTGTAGTGCTGAGTGGAGTATAGTACCTGTACCGCCGTGTAGTACCGAGTGGGGGACTGTGTGTATACTGCCGTGTAGTACTGAGTGGAGTACAGTCCCTGTACTGCCGTGTAGTACCGAGTGGGGGACTGTGTATATACTGCCGTGTAGTACTGAGTGGAGTACATTGCCTGTACTGCCGTGTAGTCCCGAGAGGAGTACTATGTGCATACTGCCGTGTAGTACTGATTGGAGTACAGTCCCTGTACTGCCGAGTAGTCCCGAGTGGAGTACAGTATGTATAGTGCGGTGTAGTACTGAGTGGAGTACTGTGTGTATAATGCAGTGTAGTAGCGAGTGGAGTACTGTGTGCATAGTGCCGTGTAGTACTGAGTGGAGTACAGTGCCTGTACAGCCGTGTAGTACCGAGTGGAGTACTGTGTGTATAGTGCCGTGTAGTACTGAGTGGAGTACAGTGCCTGTACTGCCGTGTAGTAAAGAGTGGAGTACTGTGTGTATAGTGCCGTGTAGTACCGAGTGGAGTACAGTGCCTGTACTGCGTGTAGTACCGAGTGGACTACTGTGTGTATAGTGCCGAGTAGTGCCGAGTGGAATACAGTGCCTGTACTGCCGTGTAGTACTGAGTGGAGTACAGTGTGAATAGTGCCGTGTAGTACCGAGTGGAGTACAGTGCCTGTACTGCCGTGTAGTACCGAGTGGAGTACAGTGTGTATAGTGCCGTCTAGTACCGAGTGGAATACAGTGTGTATAGTGCCGTGTAGTACTGAGTGGAGTACAGTACCTGTACTGCCGTGTAGTACCGAGTGGATTACAGTGTGTATAGTGCCGTGTAGAACAGAGTGGAGTACAGTGCCTGTACTGCCGTGTAGTACTGAGTGGAGTACACTGCCTGTACTGCCGTGTAGTACCGAGTGGAGTACAGTGTGTATAGTGCCGTGTAGTACTGAGTGGAGTACAGTGCCTGTGCTGCCGTGTAGTACTGAGTGGGTTACAGTGCCTGTACTGCCGTGTAGTACCGAGTGGGGGAATGTGTGTATACTGCCGTGTAGTACTGAGTATAGTACAGTGCCTGTACTGCCGTGTAGTACCGAGTGGAGTACAGTGTGCATACTGCCGTGTAGTACTGATTGGAGTACAGTACCTGTACTGCCGTGTAGTACCGAGTGGGGGACTGTGTGTATACTGCCGTGTAGTACTGCGTGGAGTACAGTGCCTGTACTACCGTGTAGTACCGAGTGGGGGACTGTGTGTATACTGCCGTGTAGTACTGAGTGGAGTACAGTGCCTGTACTGCCGTGTAGAACCGAGTGGGGGACTGTGTGTATAGTGCAGTGTAGTGCTGAGTGTAGTACAGTACCTGTACTGCCGTGTAGTACTGAGTATAGTACAATGCCTGTACTGCCGTGTAGTACCGAGTGGGGGACTGTGTGTATACTGCCGTGTAGTACTGAGTGGAGTACATTACCTGTACTGCCGAGTAGTCCCGAGTGGAGTACTGTGTGTATAGTGCAGTGTAGTGCTGAGTGGAGTACAGTACCTGTACTGCCGTGTAGTACCGAATGGGGGACTGTGTGCATACTGCCGTGTAGTTCCGAGTCGAGTACAGTGCCTGTACTGGCGTGTAGTACTGAGTGGAGTACAGTGCCTGTATTGCCGTGTAGTCCCGAGTGGAGTACAGTGCCTGTACTGCCGTGTAGTAGTGAGTGGAGTACAGTGCCTCTACTGCCGTGTAGTACTGGGTGGAGTACAGTGCCCGTACTGCCGTGTAGTACCGAGTGGGGGACTGTGTGTATACTGCCGTGTAGTTCCGAGTGGAGTACAGTGCCTGTACTTCCGTGTAGTACCGAGTGGAATACTGTGTGTATAGTGCCGTGTAGTACCGAGTGGAGTACTGTGTGCATACTGCCGTGTAGTACTGAGTGGAGTACAGTGCCTGTACTGCCGTGTAGTACCGAGTGGAGTACTGTGTGTAAGGTGCCTTGTAGTACCGAGTGGTGTATGGTGCATGTACTGCCGTGTAGTACCGAGTGGAATACTGTGTGTATAGTGCCGTGTAGTACTGAGTCGAGTACTGTGTGCATACTGCCGTGTAGTACTGTGTGGAGTATAGTGCCTGTACTGCCGTGTAGTACCGAGTGGGGGACTGTGTGTATACCGCCGTGTAGTACTGAGTGGAGTACAGTGTGTATAGTGCCGTGTAGTACCGAGTGGAGTACAGTGCCTGTACTGCCGTGTATTACTCAGTGGAGTACAGTGCCTGTACTGCCGTGTAGTCCCGAATGGAGTACTGTGTGTATAGTGCCGTGTAGTACGGAGTGGAGTACAGTGTGTATAGTGCCGTGTAGTACCGAGTGGAGTACAGTGCCTGTACTGCCGTGTAGTACTGAGTGGAGTACAGTGCCTGTACTGCCGTGTATTACTGAGTGGAGTACAGTGCCTGTACTGCCGTGTAGTACCGAGTGGGGGACTGTGTGTATACCGCCGTGTAGTACTGAGTGGAGTACAGTGTGTATAGTGCCGTGTAGTACCGAGTGGAGTACAGTGCCTGTACTGCCGTGTAGTACTGAGTGGAGTACTGTGTGTATAGTGCCGTGTAGTACCGAGTGGAGTACCGTGCCTGTACTGCCGTGTAGTACTGAGTGGAGTACAGTGCCTGTACTGCCGTGTAGTACCGAGTGGTGTACAGTGCCTGTACTGCCGTGTAGTCCCGAGTGGAGTACAGTGCCTGTACTGTCGTGTAGTACTGAGTGGAGTACTGTGTGTATAGTGCCGTGTAGTACCGAGTGGAGTACCGTGCCTGTACTGCCGTGTAGTACTGAGTGGAGTACAGTGCCTGTACTGCCGTGTAGTACTGAGTGGAGTACAGTGCCTGTACTGCCGTGTAGTCCCGACTGGAGTACAGTGCCTGTACTGCCGTGTAGTACAGAGTGGAGTACTGTGTGTATAGTGCCGTGTAGTACCGAGTGGAGTACCGTGCCTGTACTGCCGTGTAGTCCCGAGTGGAGTACAGTGCCTGTACTGCCGTGTAGTACTGAGTGGAGTACTGTGTGTATAGTGCCGTGTAGTACCGAGTGGAGTACAGTGCCTGTACTGCCGTGTAGTACTGAGTGCTGTACAGTGCCTGTACTGCCGTGTATTACTGAGTGGAGTACAGTGCCTGTACTGCCGTGTAGTCCCGAATGGAGTACTGTGTGTATAGTGCCGTGTAGTACGGAGTGGAGTACAGTGCCTGTACTGCCGTGTAGTACTGAGTGGAGTACAGTGCCTGTACTAACGTGTAGTCCCGAGTGGAGTACTGTTTGTATAGTGCAGTGTAGTACTGAGTGGAGTACTGTGTGTATAGTGCCGTGTAGTACTGAGTGGAGTACAGTGCCTGTACTGCCGTGTGGTACTGAGTGGAGTACTGTGTGTATAGTGCCGTGTAGCACCGAGTGGAGTACAGTGCCTGTACTGCCGTGTAGTACTGAGTGGAGTACAGTGCCTGTACTGCCGTGTAGTACTGAGTGGAGTACAGTGCCTGTACTGCCGTGTAGTACTGAGTGGAGTACAGTGCCTGTACTGACGTGTAGTACTGAGTGGAGTACAGTGCCTGTACTGCCGTGTAGTACTGAGTGGAGTACTGTGTGTATAGTGCCGTGTAGTACCGAGTGGAGTACCGTGCCTGTACTGCCGTGTAGTACTGAGTGAAGTACCGTGCCTGTACTGCCGTGTAGTACTGAGTGGAGTACAGTGCCTGTACTGCCGTGTAGTCCCGACTGGAGTACAGTGCCTGTACTGCCGTGTAGTACCGAGTGGAGTACTGTGTGTATAGTGCCGTGTAGTACCGAGTGGAGTAAAGTGCCTGTACTGCCGTGTAGTACTGAGTGGAGTACAGTGCCTGTACTGCCGTGTAGTACTGAGTGGAGTACAGTGCCTGTACTGGCGTGTAGTACTGAGTGGAGTACAGTGCCTGTACTGCCGTGTAGTACTGAGTGGAGAAATGTGTGTATAGTGCCGTGTAGTACCGAGTGGATTACAGTGCCTGTACTGCCGTGTAGTACTGAGTGGAGTACAGTGCCTGTACTGCCGTGTATTACTGAGTGGAGTACAGTGCCTGTACTGCCGTGTAGTCCCGAATGGAGTACTGTTTGTATAGTGCCGTGTAGTACGGATTGGAGTACAGTGCCTGTACTGCCGTGTAGTTCTGAGTGGAGTACTGTGTGTATAGTGCCGTGTAGTACCGAGGAGAGTACAGTGCCTGTACTGGCGTGTAGTACTAAGTGGAGTTCAGTGGCTGTACTGCCGTGTAGTCCCGAGTGTAGTACTCTGTGTATAGTGCTGAGTGGTGTACAGTTCTTGTACTGCCGAGTAGTACTGAGTGGAGTACAGTGCCTTAACTGCCGTGTAGTACTGGGTGGAGTACAGTGCCTGTACTGCCGTGTAGTACCGAGTGGGGGACTGTGTGTATACTGCTGTGTAGTACCGAGTGGAGTACAGTGCCTGTACTGCCGTGTAGTACCGAGTGGAGTACTGTGTGTATAGTGCCGTGTAGTACCGAGTGGAGTACAGTGCCTGTACTGTCGTGTAGTACCGAGTGGAGTACTGTGTGTATAGTTCCGTGTAGTACCGAGTGGAGTACAGTGCCTGTACTGCCGTGTAGTACCGAGTGGAGTACTGTGTGCATACTGCCGTGTAGTACTGTGTGGAGTATAGTGCATGTACTGCCGTGTAGTACCGAGTGGAGTACTGTTTGTATAGTGCCGTGTAGTACCGAGTGGAGTACACTGCATGTACTGCCGTGTAGTACCGAGTGGAGTACTGTGTGTATCGTGCAGTGTAGTACCGATTGGAGTACATTGCATGTACTGCGGTGTAGTACCGAGTGGAGTACTGTGTGTATAGTGCCGTGTAGTACCGAGTGGAGTACCGTGCCTGTACTGCCGTGTAGTCCCGAGTGGAGTACAGTGCCTGTATTGCCGTGTAGTACTGAGTGGAGTACTGTGTGTATAGTGCCGTGTAGTACCGAGTGGAGTACAGTGCCTGTACTGCCGTGTAGTACTGAGTGGTGTACAGTGCCTGTACTGCCGTGTATTACTGAGTGGAGTACAGTGCCTGTACTGCCGTGTAGTACTGAGTGGAGTACAGTGCCTGTACTAACGTGTAGTCCCGAGTGGAGTACTGTGTGTATAGTGCAGTGTAGTACTGAGTGGAGTACTGTGTGTATAGTGCCGTGTAGTACTGAGTGGAGTACAGTGCCTGTACTGCCGTGTAGTACTGAGTGGAGTACTGTGTGTATAGTGCCGTGCAGCACCGAGTGGAGTACAGTGCCTGTACTGCCGTGTAATACTGAGTGGAGTACAGTGCCTGTACTGCCGTGTAGTACTGAGTGGAGTACAGTGCCTGTACTGCCGTGTAGTACTGAGTGGAGTACAGTGCCTGTACTGACGTGTAGTACTGAGTGGAGTACAGTGCCTGTACTGCCGTGTAGTACTGAGTGGAGTATTGTGTGTATAGTGCCGTGTAGTACCGAGTGGAGTACCGTGCCTGTACTGCCGTGTAGTACTGAGTGGAGTACAGTGCCTGTACTGCCGTGTAGTACTGAGTGGTGTACAGTGCCTGTACTGCCGTGTAGTCCCGAGTGGAGTACATTGCCTGTACTGCCGTGTAGTACTGAGTGGAGTATTGTGTGTATAGTGCCGTGTAGTACCGAGTGGAGTACCGTGCCTGTACTGCCGTGTAGTACTGAGTGAAGTACAGTGCCTGTACTGCCGTGTAGTACTGAGTGGAGTACAGTGCCTGTACTGCCGTGTAGTCCCGACTGGAGTACAGTGCCTGTACTGCCGTGTAGTAGCGAGTGGAGTACTGTGTGTATAGTGCCGTGTAGTACCGAGTGGAGTAAAGTGCCTGTACTGCCGTGTAGTACTGAGTGGAGTACAGTGCCTGTACTGCCGTGTAGTACTGAGTGGAGTACTGTGTGTATAGTGCCGTGTAGTACCGAGTGGAGTACCGTGCCTGTTCTGCCGTGTGGTCCCGAGTGGAGTACAGTGCCTGTACTGCCGTGTAGTACTGAGTGGAGTACTGTGTGTATAATGCCGTGTAGTACCGAGTGGATTACAGTGCCTGTACTGCCGTGTAGTACTGAGTGGAGTACAGTGCCTGTACTGCCGTGTATTACTGAGTGGAGTACAGTGCCTGTACTGCCGTGTAGTCCCGAATGGAGTACTGTTTGTATAGTGCCGTGTAGTACGGAGTGGAGTACAGTGCCTGTACTGCCGTGTAGTTCTGAGTGGAGTACTGTGTGTATAGTGCCGTGTAGTACCGAGGGGAGTACAGTGCCTGTACTGGCGTGTAGTACTAAGTGGAGTTCAGTGGCTGTACTGCCGTGTAGTCCCGAGTGTAGTACTCTGTGTATATTGCTGAGTGGTGTACAGTTCTTGTACTGCCGAGTAGTACTGAGTGGAGTACAGTGCCTTAACTGCCGTGTAGTACTGGGTGGAGTACAGTGCCTGTACTGCCGTGTAGTACCGAGTGGGGGAATGTGTGTATACTGCTGTGTAGTACCGAGTGGAGTACAGTGCCTGTACTGCCGTGTAGTACCGAGTGGAGTACTGTGTGTATAGTGCCGTGTAGTACCGAGTGGAGTACAGTGCCTGTACTGTCGTGTAGTACCGAGTGGAGTACTGTGTGTATAGTGCCGTGTAGTACCGAGTGGAGTACAGTGCCTGTACTGCCGTGTAGTACCGAGTGGAGTACTGTGTGCATACTGCCGTGTAGTACTGTGTGGAGTATAGTGCATGTACTGCCGTGTAGTACCGAGTGGAGTACTGTTTGTATAGTGCCGTGTAGTACCGAGTGGCGTACACTGCATGTACTGCCGTGTAGTACCGAGTGGAGTACTGTGTGTATCGTGCGGTGTAGTAGCGATTGGAGTACATTGCATGTACTGCGGTGTAGTACCGAGTGGAGTACTGTGTGTATAGTGCCGTGTAGTACCGAGTGGAGTACAGTGCCTGTATTGCCGTGTAGTACCGAGTGGAGTACTGTGTGTATAGGGCCGTGTAGTACCGAGTGGGGTACTGTGTGCATACTGCCGTGTAGTAATGAGTGGAGTACAGTACCTGTACTGCCGTGTAGAACCGAGTGGAGTACTGTGTGTATAGTGCCGTGTAGTACCGAGTGGAGTACAGTGCCTGTACTGCCGTGTAGTATGAGTGGAGTACAGTGCCTGTACTGCCGTGTAGTCCCGAGTGGAGTACAGTGCCTGTACTGCCGTGTAGTAGTGAGTGGAGTACTGTGCCTGTACTGCCGTGTGGTACTGAGTGGGGTACTGTGTGTATAGTGCCGTGTAGTACCGCGTGGAGTACAGTGGGTGTAGTGCCGTGTAGTACTGAGTGGAGTAGAGTGCCTGTACTGCCGTGTAGTACTGAGTGGAGTACAGTGCCTGTACTGCCGTGTAGTCCCGAGTGGAGTACAGTGCCTGTACTGCCGTGTAGTACTGAGTGGAGTACTGTGTGTATAGTGCCGTGTAGTACCGAGTGGAGTACAGTGCCTGTATTGCCGTGTAGTACTGAGTGGAGTACAGTGCCTGTACTGCCGTGTAATACTGAGTGGAGTACAGTGCCTGTACTGAAGTGTAGTACCGAGTGGAGTACAGTGTTTTTACTGCCGTGTAGTCCCGAGTGGAGTACTGTGTGCATACTGCCGTGTATTACTGAGTGGAGTACAGTGCTTGTACTGCCGTGTAGTAGCGAGTGGGGGACAGCGTGTGTACTGCCGTGTAGTACTGGGTAGAGTACAGTGCCTGTTCTGCCGTGTAGTACCGAGTGGAGTACAGTGTGTATAGTGCCGTGTAGTACCGAGTGGAGTAAAGTGCCTGTACTGCCGTGTAGTACTGAGTGGAGTACAGTGCCTGTAATGCCGTGTAGTACCGAGTGGAGTACTGTGTGTATAGTACCGTGTAGTACCGAGTGGAGTACGGTGCCTGTACTGCCGTGTAGTACTGAGTGGAGTACAGTGCCTGTACTGCCGTGTAGACCCGAGTGGAGTACAGTGCCTGTACTGCCGTGTAGTACTGATTGGAATACAGTGCCTGTACTGCCGTGTAGTACCGAGTGGAGTACAGTGCTTGTACTGCCGTGTAGTACTGAGTGGAGTACAGTGCCTGTACTGCCGGGTAGTGCCCAGTGGAGTACTGTGTGTATAGTGCAGTGTAGTACTGAGTGGAGTACAGTGCATGTACTGCCGTGTAGTCCCGAGTTGAGTATTCTGTGTATAGTGCAGAGTAGTACTGAGTGGAGTACAGTGCCTGTACTGCCGTGTAGTACCGAGTGGAGTACAGTGCCTGTACTGCCGTGTAGTCCCGAGTGGAGTACTGTGTGCATACTGCCGTGTAGTACTGAGTGGAGTACATTGCCTGTACTGCCGTGTAGTACTGAGTGGAGTACTGGGCCTGTACTGCCGTGTAGTCCCGAGTGGAGTACTGTGTGTGTAGTGCAGTGTAGTACTGAGTGGAGTACTGTGTGTATAGTGCCGTGTAGTACTGAGTGGAGTACAGTGCCTGTACAGCCGTGTAGTACCGAGTGGAGTACTGTGTGCATACTGCCGTGTAGTACTGAGTGGAGTACAGTGCCTGTACTGCCGTGTAGTACTGGGTGGAGTACAGTGCCTGTAGTGCCGTGTAGTCCCGAGTGGAGTACAGTGTGTATAGTGCAGTGTAGTACTGAGTGGAGTACAGTGCATGTACTGCCGTGTAGTACCGAGTGGAGTACTGTGTGTATAGTGCCGGGTAGTAACGAGTCGAGTACAGTGCCTGTACTGCCGTGTAGTACTGAGTGGTGTACAGTGTGTATAGTGCCGTGTAGTACCGAGTGGAGTACAGTGTGTATAGTGCCGTGTAGTACTGAGTGGAGTACAGTGCATGTACTGCCGTGTAGTACTGAGTGGAGTACAGTGCAAGTACTTCCGTGTAGTACTGAGTGGAGTACACTGCATGTACTGCCGTGTAGTACCGAGTGGAGTACAGTGCCTGTACGGCCGTGTAGTACTGACTGGAGTACAGTGCCTGTACTGCCGAGTAGTACTGAGTGGAGTACAGTGCCTGTACTGCCGTGTATTACCGAGTGGAGTACAGTGTGTATAGTGCCGTCTAGTACCGAGTGGAGTACAGTGTGTATAGTGCCGTGTAGTACTGAGTGGAGTACAGTGCCTGTACTGCCCTGTAGTACCGAGTGGAGTACAGTGCCTGTACTGCCGTTTAGTACTGAGTGGAATACAATGCCTGTACTGCCGTGTAGTACCGAGTGGAGTACGGTGTGCATAGTGCCGTGTAGTACTGAGTGGAGTACAGTGCCTGTACTGCCGTGTAGTACTGAGTGGGTGCAGTGCCTGTACTGCCGTGTAGTACCGAGTGGAGTACTGTGTGTATACTGCCGTGTAGTACAGAGTGGAGTGCAGTACCTGTACTGCCGTGTAGTCCCGAGTGGAGTACTGTGTGTATAGTGCAGTGTAGTGCTGAGTGGAGTAGAGTACCTGTACTGCCGTGTAGTACCGAGTGGGGAACTGTGTGTATACAGCCGTGTAGTACTGAGTGGAGTACAGTGCCTGTACTGCCGTGTAGTACCGAGTGGGGGACTGTGTGTATATTGCCGTGTAGTACTGAGTGGAGTACAGTGCCTGTACTGCCGTGTAGTACGGAGTGGGGGACTGTGTGTATACTGCCGTGTAGTACTGAGTGGAGTACAGTGCCTGTACTGCCGTGTAGTACCGAGTGGGGGACTGTGTGTATACTGCCGTGTAGTACTGAGTGGAGTACAGTGTGTATAGTGCAGTGTAGTGCTGAGTGGAGTACAGTGCCTGTACTGCCGTGTAGTACCGAGTGGATTATTGTGTGTATAGTGCAGTGTAGTGCTGAGTGGAGTACAGTACCTGTACTGCCGTGTAGTACTGAGTATAGTACAGTGCCTGTACTGCCGTGTAGTACCGAGTGGGGGACTGTGTGTATACAGCCGTGTAGTACTGAGTGGAGTACAGTACCTGTACTGCCGAGTAGTCTGGAGTGGAGTACTGTGTGTATAGTGCAGTGTAGTGCTGAGCGGAGTACAGTACCTGTACTGCCGTGTAGTACCGAGTGGGGGAATGTGTGTATACTGCCGTGCAGTACTGAGTGGAGTACAGTGACTGTACTGCCGTGTAGTACCGAGTGGGGGACTGTGTGTATACTGCCGTGTAGTACTGAGTGGAGTACAGTGCCTGCACTACCGTGTAGTCCCGAGTGGAGTGCTGTGTGCATACTGCCGTGTAGTACTGAGTGGAGTACATTCCCTGTACTGCCGAGTAGTCCCGAGTGGAGTACAGTGTGTATAGTGCAGTGTAGTACTGAGTGGAGTACTGTGTGTATAGTGCAGTGTAGTACTGGGTGGAGTACAGTGCGTGTACTGCCGTGTAGTACCGAGTGGGGGACTGTGTGTATACTGCCGTGTAGTACTGAGTGGAGTACATTGTGTATAGTGCCGTGTAGTACCGAGTGGGCGTTTGTGTGCATACTGCCGTGTAGTACTGAGTGGAGTACAGTGCCTGTACTGCTATGTTGTCCCGAGTGGAGTACTGTGTGTATACTGCCGTGTAGTACCGAGTGGAGTACAGTGCCTGTACTGCCATGTAGTACCGAGTGGAGTACTGTGTGCATACTGCCGTGCAGTACGGAGTGGAGTACAGTGCCTATACTGCCGTGTAGTACCGATTGGAGTACTGTGTGGATAGTGCCGTGTAGTACCGAGTGGAGTACTGTGTGCATACTGCCGTGTAGTACTTAGTGTAGTACAGTGCCTGTACTGCCGGGTAGTACCGAGTGGAGTACTGTGTGTATAGTGCCGTGTAGTACCGAGTTTAGTACAGTGCATGTACTGCCGTGTATTACCGAGTGGAGTACTGTTTGTATAGTGCGGTGTAGTACCGAGTGGAGTACAGTGCATGTACTGCCGTGTAGTACCGAGTGGAGTACTGTGTGTATAGTGCCGAGAAGTACCGAGTGGAGTACAGCGCCTGTATTGCCGTGTAGTACCGAGTGGAGTACTGTGTGTATAGTGCCGTGTAGTACCGATTGGAGTACTGTGTGCATACTGCCGTGTAGTACTAGTGGAGTACACTACCTGTACTGCCGTGTAGTACCGACTGGAGTACTGTGTGTATAGTGCCGTGTAGTACCGAGTGGAGTACAGTGCCTGTACTGCCGTGTAGTACTGAGTGGAGTAGAATGCCTGTACTGCCGTGTAGTCCCGAGTGGAGTACAGTGCCTGTACTGCCGTGTAGTAGTGAGTGGAGTACTGTGCCTGTACTGCCGTGTAGTACTGAGTGGAGTACTGTGTGTATAGTGCCGTGTAGTACCGAGTGGAGTACAGTGGGTGTACTGCCGTGTAGTACTGAGTGGAGTACAGTGCCTGTACTGCCGTGTAGTACTGAGTGGAGTACAGTGCCTGTACTGCCGTGTAGTCCCGAGTGGAGTAGAGTGCCTTAACTACCGTGTAGTAGTGAGTTTAGTACTGTTTGTATAGTGCTGTGTAGTACCGAGTGGAGTACAGTGCCTGTACTGCCGTGTAGTCCCGAGTGGAGTACAGTGTGTATAGTGCCGTGTAGTACTGAGTGGAGTACAGTGCCTGTACTGCCGTGTGGTACTGAGTGGGGTACAGTGCCTGTACTGCCGTGTAGTACAGAGTGGGGGACTGTGTGTATACTGCCGTGTAGTACTGAGTATAGTACAGTGCCTGTACTGCCGTGTAGTACCGAGTGGAGTACTGTGTGTATACTGCCGTGTAGTACTGAGTGGAGTACAGTACCTGTACTGCCATGTAGTACCGAGTGGGGGACTGTGTGTATACTGCCGTGTAGTACTGAGTGGAGTACAGTGCCTGTACTGCCGTGTAGTACCGAGTGGGGGACTGTGTGTATACTGCCGTGTAGTACTGAGTGGAGTACAGTACCTGTACTGCCGAGTAGTCCCGAGTGGAGTACTGTGTGAATAGTGCAGTGTAGTGCTGAGTGGAGTATAGTACCTGTACCGCCGTGTAGTACCGAGTGGGGGACTGTGTGTATACTGCCGTGTAGTACTGAGTGGAGTACAGTCCCTGTACTGCCGTGTAGTACCGAGTGGGGGACTGTGTATATACTGCCGTGTAGTACTGAGTGGAGTACATTGCCTGTACTGCCGTGTAGTCCCGAGAGGAGTACTATGTGCATACTGCCGTGTAGTACTGATTGGAGTACAGTCCCTGTACTGCCGAGTAGTCCCGAGTGGAGTACAGTATGTATAGTGCAGTGTAGTACTGAGTGGAGTACTGTGTGTATAATGCAGTGTAGTAGCGAGTGGAGTACTGTGTGCATAGTGCCGTGTAGTACTGAGTGGAGTACAGTGTCTGTACTGCCGTGTAGTACCGAGTGGAGTACTGTGTGTATAGTGCCGTGTAGTACCGAGTGGAGTACAGTGCATGTACTGTCGTGTATTACCGAGTGGAGTACTGTGTGTATAGTGCGGTGTAATACCGAGTGGAGTACAGTGCATGTACTGCCGTGTAGTACCGAGTGGAGTACTGTGTGTATAGTGCCGTGTAGTACCGAGTGGAGTACAGTGCCTGTATTGCTGTGTAGTACCGAGTGGAGTACAGTGTGTATAGTGCCGTGTAGTACCGAGTGGAGTACTGTGTGCATACTGCCGTGTAGTACTGAGTGGAGTACAGTGCCTGTACTGCCGTGTAGTCCCGAGTGGAGTACTGTGTGCATACTGCCGTGTAGTACTGAGTGGAGTACAGTCCCTGTACTGCCGAGTAGTCCCGAGTTTAGTACAGTGTGTATAGTGCAGTGAAGTACTGAGTGGAGTACTGTGTGTATAGTGCGGTGTAGTACTGAGTGGAGTACAGTGCCTGTACTGCCGTGTAGTACCGAGTGGGGGATTGGGTGTATACCGCCGTGTAGTACTGAGTGGAGTACAGTGTGTATAGTGCCGTGTAGTACCGAGTGGGGGACTGTGTGCATACTACCGTGTAGTACTGACTGGAGTACAGTGCCTGTACTGCCATGTAGTCCCGAGTGGAGTACTGTGTGTGTATACTGCCGTGTAGTACCGAGTGGAGTACAGTGCCTGTACTGCCGTGTAGTACCGAGTGGAGTACTCTGTGTATAGTGCCGTGTAGTACCGAGTGGAGTACTGTGTGCATACTGCCGTGTAGTACTGAGTGGAGTACAGTGCCTGTACTGCCGTGTAGTACCGAGTGGAGTACTGTGTGTATAGTGCCGTGTAGTACCGAGTGGAGTACAGTGCATGTACTGCCGTGTAGTACCGAGTGGAGTACTGTGTGTATAGTGCGGTGTAGTACCGAGTGGAGTACAGTGCATGTACTGCCACGTAGTACCGAGTGGAGTACTGTGTGTATACTGCCGTGTAGTACCGAATGGAGTACAGTGCCTGTATTGCCGTGTAGTACCGAGTGGAGTACTGTGTGTATAGTGCGGTGTAGTACCGATTGGAGTACTGTGTGCATACTGCCGTGTAGTACTGAGTGGAGTACAGTACCTCTACTGCCGTGTAGTACCGAGTGGAGTACTGTGTGTATAGTGCCGTGTAGTACCGAGTGGAGTACAGTGCCTGTACTGCCGTGTAGTACTGAGTGGAGCACAGTGCCTGTACTGCCGTGTAGTACTGAGTGGAGTACAGTTCCTGTACTGCCGTGTAGTCCCGAGTGGAGTACAGTGCATGTACTGCCGTGTAGTACTGAGTGGAGTACTGTGTGTATAGTGCCGTGTAGTAACGAGTGGAGTACAGTGCCTGTACTGCCGTGTAGTACTGAGTGGAGTACAGTGCCTGTACTGCCGTGTAGTCCCGAGTGGAGTACAGTGCCTGTACTGCCGTGTAGTAGTGAGTGGAGTACTGTGCCTGTACTGCCGTGTAGTACTCAGTGGAGTACTGTGTGTATAGTGCCGTGTAGTACCGAGTGGAGTACAGTGGGTGTACTGCCGTGTAGTTATGAGTGGAGTACAGCGCCTGTACTGCCGTGTAGTACTGAGTGGAGTACAGTGCCTGTACTGCCGTGTAGTCCCGAGTGGAGTACAGTGCCTATACTGCCGTGTAGTACTGAGTGGAGTACTGTGTGTATAGTGCCGTGTAGTACCGAGTGGAGTACAGTGCCTGTACTGCCGTGTAGTACTGAGTGGAGCACAGTGCCTGTACTGCCGTGTAGTACTGAGTGGAGTACAGTTCCTGTACTGCCGTGTAGTCCCGAGTGGAGTACAGTGCCTGTACTGCCGTGTAGTACAGAGTGGAGTACTGTGTGTATAGTGCCGTGTAGTAACGAGTGGAGTACAGTTCCTGTACTGCCGTGTAGTACTGAGTGGAGTACAGTGCCTGTACTGCCGTGTAGTCCCGAATGGAGTACTGTGTGTATAGTGCCGTGTAGTACCGAGTGGAGTACAGTGCCTGTACTGCCGTGTAGCACCGAGTGGAGTACTGTGTGTATAGTGCCGTGTAGAACCGAGTGGAGTACAGTCCCTGTATTGTCGTGTAGTACTGAGTGGAGTACAGTGCCTGTAATGCCGTGTAGTACCGAGTGGAGTACTGTGTGTATAGTGCCGTGCAGTACCGAGTGGAGTACAGTGCCTGTACTGCCGTGTAGTACTGAGTGGAGTACAGTGCCTGTACTGCCGTGTAGTCCCGAGTGGAGTACAGTGCCTGTACTTCCGTGTAGTACTGATTGGAGTACAGTGCCTGTACTGCCGTGTAGTACCGAGTGGAGTACTTTGCTTGTACTGCCGTGTAGTACTGAGTGGAGTACAGTGCCTGTACTGTCGTGTAGTGCCGAGTGGAGTACTGTGTGTATAGTGCAGTGTAGTACTGAGCGGAGTACAGTGCATGTACTGCCGTGTAGTCCCGAGTGGAGTACTGTGTGTATAGTGCAGTGTAGTACTGAGTGGAGTACAGTGCCTGTACTGCCGTGTAGTACCGAGTGGAGTACAGTGCCTGTACTGCCGTGTAGTCCCAGGTGGAGTACTGTGTGCATACTGCCGTTTAGTACTGAGTGGAGTACAGTGCCTGTACTGCCGTGTAGTACCGAGTGGAGTACAGTGCATGTACTGCCGTGTAGTACAGGGTGGAGTACAGTGCCTGTACTGCCGTGTAGTCCCCAGTGGAATACAGTTTGTGTAGTGCAGTGTAGTACTGAGTGGAGTACAGTGCATGTACTGCCGTGTAGTACCGAGTGGAGTACTGTGTGTATAGTGCCGTGTAGTACCGAGTGGAGTACAGTGCCTGTACTGCCGTGTAGCACCGAGTGGAGTACTGTGTGTATAGTGCCGTGTAGAACCGAGTGGAGTACAGTGCCTGTATTGTCGTGTAGTACTGAGTGGAGTACAGTGCCTGTAATGCCGTGTAGTACCGAGTGGAGTACTGTGTGTATAGTGCCGTGCAGTACCGAGTGGAGTACAGTGCCTGTACTGCCGTGTAGTACTGAGTGGAGTACAGTGCCTGTACTGCCGTGTAG
The DNA here is from genome assembly GCF_040414725.1 of Anabrus simplex. Classification (NCBI taxonomy): domain Eukaryota; kingdom Metazoa; phylum Arthropoda; class Insecta; order Orthoptera; family Tettigoniidae; genus Anabrus; species Anabrus simplex. The sequence goes on along the minus strand of NC_090266.1, from coordinate 915,377,691 downwards.
TCCCGAGTGGAGTACAGTGCCTGTACTTCCGTGTAGTACTGATTGGAGTACAGTGCCTGTACTGCCGTGTAGTACCGAGTGGAGTACTTTGCTTGTACTGCCGTGTAGTACTGAGTGGAGTACAGTGCCTGTACTGTCGTGTAGTGCCGAGTGGAGTACTGTGTGTATAGTGCAGTGTAGTACTGAGCGGAGTACAGTGCATGTACTGCCGTGTAGTCCCGAGTGGAGTACTGTGTGTATAGTGCAGTGTAGTACTGAGTGGAGTACAGTGCCTGTACTGCCGTGTAGTACCGAGTGGAGTACAATGCCTGTACTGCCGTGTAGTCCCAGGTGGAGTACTGTGTGCATACTGCCGTGTAGTACTGAGTGGAGTACAGTGCCTGTACTGCCGTGTAGTACCGAGTGGAGTACAGTGCATGTACTGCCGTGTAGTACAGGGTGGAGTACAGTGCCTGTACTGCCGTGTAGTCCCCAGTGGAATACAGTTTGTGTAGTGCAGTGTAGTACTGAGTGGAGTACAGTGCATGTACTGCCGTGTAGTACCGAGTGGAGTACTGTGTGTATAGTGCAGTGTAGTACCGAGTGGAGTACAATGCCTGTACTGCCGTGTAGTACCGAGTGGAGTACTGTGTGTATAGTGCCGTGTAGTACCGAGTGGAGTACAATGCCTGTACTGCGTGTAGTACCGATTGGAGTACTGTGTGTATAGTGCCGTGTAGTACCGAGTGGAGTACAGTGCCTGTACTGCCGTGTAGTACCGAGTGGAGTACAGTGCGTATAGTGCCGTCTAGTACCGAGTGGAGTACAGTGTGTATAGTGCAGTGTAGTACTGAGTGGAGTACAGTGCATGTACTGCCGTGTAGTACCGAGTGGTGTACTGTGTGTATAGTGCCGTGTGGTACCGTGTGGAGTACCATGCCTGTACTGCCGTGTAGTACCGAGTGGAGTACTGTGTGTATAGTGCCGTGTAGTACCGAGTGGAGTACTGTGCCTGTACTGCGTGTAGTACCGAGTGGAGTACAGTGCCTGCACTGCGTGTAGTACCGAGTGGAGTACAGTGTGTATAGTGCCGTCTAGTACCGAGTGGAGTACAGTGTGTATAGTGCCGTGTAGTACTGAGTGGAGTACAGGGCCTGTACTGCGGTGTAGTACCGAGTGGAGTACAGTGTGCATACTGCCGTGTAGTACTGATTGAAGTACAGTCCCTATACTGCCGAGTAGTCCCGAGTGGAGTACAGTATGTATAGTGCAGTGTAGTACTGAGTGGAGTACTGTGTGTATAATGCAGTGTAGTACTGAGTGGAGTACAGTGCCTGTACTGCCGTGTAGTACCGAGTGGGGGACTGTGTGTATACTGCCGTGTAGTACTGAGTGGAGTACAGTGTGTATAGTGCCGTGTAGTACCGAGTAGGGGACTGTGTGCATACTGCCGTGTAGTACCGAGTGGAGTACAGTGCCTGTATTGCCGTGTAGTACCGAGTGGAGTACTGTGTGTATAGTGCCGTGTAGTACCGATTGGAGTACTGTGTGCATACTGCCGTGTAGTACTAGTGGAGTACAGTACCTGTACTGCCGTGTAGTACCGACTGGAGTACTGTGTGTATAGTGCCGTGTAGTACCGAGTGGAGTACAGTGCCTGTACTGCCGTGTAGTACTGAGTGGAGTAGAATGCCTGTACTGCCGTGTAGTCCCGAGTGGAGTACAGTGCCTGTACTGCCGTGTAGTAGTGAGTGGAGTACTGTGCCTGTACTGCCGTGTAGTACTGAGTGGAGTACTGTGTGTATAGTGCCGTGTATTACCGAGTGGAGTACAGTGGGTGTACTGCCGTGTAGTACTGAGTGGAGTACAGTGCCTGTACTGCCGTGTAGTACTGAGTGGAGTACAGTGCCTGTACTGCCGTGTAGTCCCGAGTGGAGTAGAGTGACTTAACTACCGTGTAGTAGTGAGTTTAGTACTGTTTGTATAGTGCTGTGTAGTACCGAGTGGAGTACAGTGCCTGTACTGCCGTGTAGTCCCGAGTGGAGTACGGTGCATGTACTGTCGTGTAGTACCGAGTGGAGTACAATGCCTGTACTGCCATGTAGTACCGAGTGGAGTACTGTGTGCATACTGCCGTGTAGTACCGAGTGGAGTACAGTGCCTGTACTGCCGTGTAGTACCGAGTCGAGTACTGTGTGCATACTGCCGTGTAGTACTGAGTGGAGTACAGTGCCTGTACTGCCGTGTAGTACCGAGTGGAGTACTCTTTGTATAGTGCCGTGTAGTACCGAGTGGAGTACAGTGCATGTACTGCCGTGTAGTACCGACTGGAGTACTGTGTGTCTAGTGCGGTGTAGTACCGAGTGGAGTACAGTGCATGTACTGCCGTGTAGTACCGAGTGGAGTACTGTGTGTATAGTGCCGTGTAGTACCGTGTGGAGTACAGTGCCTGTATTGCCGTGTAGTACCGAGTGGAGTACTGTGTGTATAGTGCCGTGTAGTACCGAGTGGAGTACAGTGCCTATACTGCCGTGTAGTACTGAGTGGTGTACAGTGCCTGTACTGCCGTGTAGTCCCGAGTGGAGTACAGTGCTTGTACTGCCGTGTAGTAGTGAGTGGAGTACTGTGCCTGTACTGCCGTGTAGTACTGAGTGGAGTACGGTGCCTGTACTGCCGTGTAGTACCGAGTGGAGTACAGTGGGTGTACTGCCGTGTAGTACTGAGTGGAGTACAGTGCCTATACTGCCGTGTAGTACTGAGTGGGGTACAGTGCCTGTACTGCCGTGTAGCCCGAGTGGAGTACAGTGCCTGTACTGCCGTGTAGTACTGAGTGGAGTACAGTGCCTGTACTGCCGTCTAGTACTGAGTGGAGTACAGTGCCTGTACTGCCGTGTAGTGCCGAGTGGAGTACAATGCCTGTACTGCCGTGTAGTACCGAGTGGTACTGTGTGTATAGTGCCGTTAGTACCGAGTGTAATACAGTGCCTGTACTGCCGTGTAGTACTGAGTGGAGTACAGTGCCTGTACTGGCGTGTAGTCCCGAGTGGAGTACAGTGCCTGTACTGCCGTGCAGTACTGATTGGAGTACAGTGCCTGTACTGCCGTGTAGTACAGAGTGGGGGACTGTGTGTATACTGCCGTGTAGTACTGAGTATAGAACAGTGCCTGTACTGCCGTGTAGTACCGAGTGGAGTACAGTGCCTGTACTGCCGTGTAGTCCCGAGTGGAGTAATGTGTGTATAGTGCATTGTAGTACTGAGTGGAGTACTGTGTGTATAGTCCCGTGTAGTACTGAGTTGAGTACAGTGCCTGTACTGCCGTGTAGTACCGAGTGGAGTACAATGCCTGTACTGCCGTGTAGTCCCAGGTGGAGTACTGTGTGCATACTGCCGTGTAGTACTGAGTGGAGTACAGTGCCTGTATTGCCGTGTAGTACCGAGTGGAGTACAGTGCATGTACTGCCGTGTAGTACAGGGTGGAGTACAGTGCCTGTACTGCCGTGTAGTCCCCAGTGGAATACAGTTTGTGTAGTGCAGTGTAGTACTGAGTGGAGTACAGTGCATGTACTGCCGTGTAGTACCGAGTGGAGTACTGTGTGTATAGTGCAGTGTAGTACCGAGTGGAGTACAATGCATGTACTGCCGTGTAGTACCGAGTGGAGTACTGTGTGTATAGTGCCGTGTAGTACCGAGTGGAGTACAATGCCTGTACTGCGTGTAGTACCGATTGGAGTACTGTGTGTATAGTGCCGTGTAGTACCGAGTGGAGTACAGTGCCTGTACTGCCGTGTAGTACCGAGTGGAGTACAGTGCGTATAGTGCCGTCTAGTACCGAGTGGAGTACAGTGTGTATAGTGCAGTGTAGTACTGAGTGGAGTACAGTGCATGTACTGCCGTGTAGTACCGAGTGGTGTACTGTGTGTATAGTGCCGTGTGGTACCGTGTGGAGTACCATGCCTGTACTGCCGTGTAGTACCGAGTGGAGTACTGTGTGTATAGTGCCGTGTAGTACCGAGTGGAGTACTGTGCCTGTACTGCGTGTAGTACCGAGTGGAGTACAGTGCCTGCACTGCGTGTAGTACCGAGTGGAGTACAGTGTGTATAGTGCCGTCTAGTACCGAGTGGAGTACAGTGTGTATAGTGCCGTGTAGTACTGAGTGGAGTACAGGGCCTGTACTGCCGTGTAGTACCGAGTGGAGTACAGTGTGCATACTGCCGTGTAGTACTGATTGAAGTACAGTCCCTATACTGCCGAGTAGTCCCGAGTGGAGTACAGTATGTATAGTGCAGTGTAGTACTGAGTGGAGTACTGTGTGTATAATGCAGTGTAGTACTGAGTGGAGTACAGTGCCTGTACTGCCGTGTAGTACCGAGTGGGGGACTGTGTGTATACTGCCGTGTAGTACTGAGTGGAGTACAGTGTGTATAGTGCCGTGTAGTACCGAGTAGGGGACTGTGTGCATACTGCCGTGTAGTACCGAGTGGAGTACAGTGCCTGTATTGCCGTGTAGTACCGAGTGGAGTACTGTGTGTATAGTGCCGTGTAGTACCGATTGGAGTACTGTGTGCATACTGCCGTGTAGTACTAGTGGAGTACAGTACCTGTACTGCCGTGTAGTACCGACTGGAGTACTGTGTGTATAGTGCCGTGTAGTACCGAGTGGAGTACAGTGCCTGTACTGCCGTGTAGTACTGAGTGGAGTAGAATGCCTGTACTGCCGTGTAGTCCCGAGTGGAGTACAGTGCCTGTACTGCCGTGTAGTAGTGAGTGGAGTACTGTGCCTGTACTGCCGTGTAGTACTGAGTGGAGTACTGTGTGTATAGTGCCGTGTATTACCGAGTGGAGTACAGTGGGTGTACTGCCGTGTAGTACTGAGTGGAGTACAGTGCCCGTACTGCCGTGTAGTACTGAGTGGAGTACAATGCCTGTACTGCCGTGTAGTCCCGAGTGGAGTAGAGTGCCTTAACTACCGTGTAGTAGTGAGTTTAGTACTGTTTGTATAGTGCTGTGTAGTACCGAGTGGAGTACAGTGCCTGTACTGCCGTGTAGTCCCGAGTGGAGTACGGTGCATGTACTGTCGTGTAGTACCGAGTGGAGTACAATGCCTGTACTGCCATGTAGTACCGAGTGGAGTACTGTGTGCATACTGCCGTGTAGTACCGAGTGGAGTACAGTGCCTGTACTGCCGTGTAGTACCGAGTCGAGTACTGTGTGCATACTGCCGTGTAGTACTGAGTGGAGTACAGTGCCTGTACTGCCGTGTAGTACCGAGTGGAGTACTCTTTGTATAGTGCCGTGTAGTACCGAGTGGAGTACAGTGCATGTACTGCCGTGTAGTACCGACTGGAGTACTGTGTGTCTAGTGCGGTGTAGTACCGAGTGGAGTACAGTGCATGTACTGCCGTGTAGTACCGAGTGGAGTACTGTGTGTATAGTGCCGTGTAGTACCGTGTGGAGTACAGCGCCTGTATTGCCGTGTAGTACCGAGTGGAGTACTGTGTGTATAGTGCCGTGTAGTACCGAGTGGAGTACAGTGCCTATACTGCCGTGTAGTACTGAGTGGTGTACAGTGCCTGTACTGCCGTGTAGTCCCGAGTGGAGTACAGTGCCTATACTGCCGTGTAGTACTGAGTGGAGTACTGTGTGTATAGTGCCGTGTAGTACCGAGTGGAGTACAGTGCCTGTACTGCCGTGTAGTACTGAGTGGAGCACAGTGCCTGTACTGCCGTGTAGTACTGAGTGGAGTACAGTTCCTGTACTGCCGTGTAGTCCCGAGTGGAGTACAGTGCCTGTACTGCCGTGTAGTACAGAGTGGAGTACTGTGTGTATAGTGCCGTGTAGTAACGAGTGGAGTACAGTTCCTGTACTGCCGTGTAGTACTGAGTGGAGTACAGTGCCTGTACTGCCGTGTAGTCCCGAATGGAGTACTGTGTGTATAGTGCCGTGTAGTACCGAGTGGAGTACAGTGCCTGTACTGCCGTGTAGCACCGAGTGGAGTACTGTGTGTATAGTGCCGTGTAGAACCGAGTGGAGTACAGTGCCTGTATTGTCGTGTAGTACTGAGTGGAGTACAGTGCCTGTAATGCCGTGTAGTACCGAGTGGAGTACTGTGTGTATAGTGCCGTGCAGTACCGAGTGGAGTACAGTGCCTGTACTGCCGTGTAGTACTGAGTGGAGTACAGTGCCTGTACTGCCGTGTAGTCCCGAGTGGAGTACAGTGCCTGTACTTCCGTGTAGTACTGATTGGAGTACAGTGCCTGTACTGCCGTGTAGTACCGAGTGGAGTACTTTGCTTGTACTGCCGTGTAGTACTGAGTGGAGTACAGTGCCTGTACTGTCGTGTAGTGCCGAGTGGAGTACTGTGTGTATAGTGCAGTGTAGTACTGAGCGGAGTACAGTGCATGTACTGCCGTGTAGTCCCGAGTGGAGTACTGTGTGTATAGTGCAGTGTAGTACTGAGTGGAGCACAGTGCCTGTACTGCCGTGTAGTACCGAGTGGAGTACAGTGCCTGTACTGCCGTGTAGTCCCAGGTGGAGTACTGTGTGCATACTGCCGTTTAGTACTGAGTGGAGTACAGTGCCTGTACTGCCGTGTAGTACCGAGTGGAGTACAGTGCATGTACTGCCGTCTAGTACAGGGTGGAGTACAGTGCCTGTACTGCCGTGTAGTCCCCAGTGGAATACAGTTTGTGTAGTGCAGTGTAGTACTGAGTGGAGTACAGTGCATGTACTGCCGTGTAGTACCGAGTGGAGTACTGTGTGTATAGTGCCGTGTAGTACCGAGTGGAGTACAGTGCCTGTACTGCCGTGTAGCACCGAGTGGAGTACTGTGTGTATAGTGCCGTGTAGAACCGAGTGGAGTACAGTGCCTGTATTGTCGTGTAGTACTGAGTGGAGTACAGTGCCTGTAATGCCGTGTAGTACCGAGTGGAGTACTGTGTGTATAGTGCCGTGCAGTACCGAGTGGAGTACAGTGCTTGTACTGCCGTGTAGTACTGAGTGGAGTACAGTGCCTGTACTGCCGTGTAGTCCCGAGTGGAGTACAGTGCCTGTACTTCCGTGTAGTACTGATTGGAGTACAGTGCCTGTACTGCCGTGTAGTACCGAGTGGAGTACTTTGCTTGTACTGCCGTGTAGTACTGAGTGGAGTACAGTGCCTGTACTGTCGTGTAGTGCCGAGTGGAGTACTGTGTGTATAGTGCAGTGTAGTACTGAGCGGAGTACAGTGCATGTACTGCCGTGTAGTCCCGAGTGGAGTACTGTGTGTATAGTGCAGTGTAGTACTGAGTGGAGTACAGTGCCTGTACTGCCGTGTAGTACCGAGTGGAGTACAATGCCTGTACTGCCGTGTAGTCCCAGGTGGAGTACTGTGTGCATACTGCCGTGTAGTACTGAGTGGAGTACAGTGCCTGTACTGCCGTGTAGTACCGAGTGGAGTACAGTGCATGTACTGCCGTGTAGTACAGGGTGGAGTACAGTGCCTGTACTGCCGTGTAGTCCCCAGTGGAATACAGTTTGTGTAGTGCAGTGTAGTACTGAGTGGAGTACAGTGCATGTACTGCCGTGTAGTACCGAGTGGAGTACTGTGTGTATAGTGCAGTGTAGTACCGAGTGGAGTACAATGCCTGTACTGCCGTGTAGTACCGAGTGGAGTACTGTGTGTATAGTGCCGTGTAGTACCGAGTGGAGTACAATGCCTGTACTGCGTGTAGTACCGATTGGAGTACTGTGTGTATAGTGCCGTGTAGTACCGAGTGGAGTACAGTGCCTGTACTGCCGTGTAGTACCGAGTGGAGTACAGTGTGTATAGTGCCGTCTAGTACCGAGTGGAGTACAGTGTGTATAGTGCCGTGTAGTACTGAGTGGAGTACAGGGCCTGTACTGCCGTGTAGTACCGAGTGGAGTACAGTGTGCATACTGCCGTGTAGTACTGATTGAAGTACAGTCCCTATACTGCCGAGTAGTCCCGAGTGGAGTACAGTATGTATAGTGCAGTGTAGTACTGAGTGGAGTACTGTGTGTATAATGCAGTGTAGTACTGAGTGGAGTACAGTGCCTGTACTGCCGTGTAGTACCGAGTGGGGGACTGTGTGTATACTGCCGTGTAGTACTGAGTGGAGTACAGTGTGTATAGTGCCGTGTAGTACCGAGTAGGGGACTGTGTGCATACTGCCGTGTAGTACCGAGTGGAGTACAGTGCCTGTATTGCCGTGTAGTACCGAGTGGAGTACTGTGTGTATAGTGCCGTGTAGTACCGATTGGAGTACTGTGTGCATACTGCCGTGTAGTACTAGTGGAGTACAGTACCTGTACTGCCGTGTAGTACCGACTGGAGTACTGTGTGTATAGTGCCGTGTAGTACCGAGTGGAGTACAGTGCCTGTACTGCCGTATAGTACTGAGTGGAGTAGAATGCCTGTACTGCCGTGTAGTCCCGAGTGGAGTACAGTGCCTGTACTGCCGTGTAGTAGTGAGTGGAGTACTGTGCCTGTACTGCCGTGTAGTACTGAGTGGAGTACTGTGTGTATAGTGCCGTGTATTACCGAGTGGAGTACAGTGGGTGTACTGCCGTGTAGTACTGAGTGGAGTACAGTGCCTGTACTGCCGTGTAGTACTGAGTGGAGTACAGTGCCTGTACTGCCGTGTAGTCCCGAGTGGAGTAGAGTGCCTTAACTACCGTGTAGTAGTGAGTTTAGTACTGTTTGTATAGTGCTGTGTAGTACCGAGTGGAGTACAGTGCCTGTACTGCCGTGTAGTCCCGAGTGGAGTACGGTGCATGTACTGTCGTGTAGTACCGAGTGGAGTACAATGCCTGTACTGCCGTGTAGTACCGAGTGGAGTACTGTGTGCATACTGCCGTGTAGTACCGAGTGGAGTACAGTGCCTGTACTGCCGTGTAGTACCGAGTCGAGTACTGTGTGCATACTGCCGTGTAGTACTGAGTGGAGTACAGTGCCTGTACTGCCGTGTAGTACCGAGTGGAGTACTCTTTGTATAGTGCCGTGTAGTACCGAGTGGAGTACAGTGCATGTACTGCCGTGTAGTACCGACTGGAGTACTGTGTGTCTAGTGCGGTGTAGTACCGAGTGGAGTACAGTGTATGTACTGCCGTGTAGTACCGAGTGGAGTACTGTGTGTATAGTGCCGTGTAGTACCGTGTGGAGTACAGTGCCTGTATTGCCGTGTAGTACCGAGTGGAGTACTGTGTGTATAGTGCCGTGTAGTACCGAGTGGAGTACAGTGCCTATACTTCCGTGTAGTACTGAGTGGTGTACAGTGCCTGTACTGCCGTGTAGTCCCGAGTGGAGTACAGTGCTTGTACTGCCGTGTAGTAGTGAGTGGAGTACTGTGCCTGTACTGCCGTGTAGTACTGAGTGGAGTACGGTGCCTGTACTGCCGTGTAGTACCGAGTGGAGTACAGTGGGTGTACTGCCGTGTAGTACTGAGTGGATTACAGTGCCTATACTGCCGTGTAGTACTGAGTGGGGTACAGTGCCTGTACTGCCGTGTAGCCCGAGTGGAGTACAGTGCCTGTACTGCCGTGTAGTACTGAGTGGAGTACAGTGCCTGTACTGCCGTCTAGTACTGAGTGGAGTACAGTGCCTGTACTGCCGTGTAGTGCCGAGTGGAGTACAATGCCTGTACTGCCGTGTAGTACCGAGTGGTACTGTGTGTATAGTGCCGTTAGTACCGAGTGTAATACAGTGCCTGTACTGCCGTGTAGTACTGAGTGGAGTACAGTGCCTGTACTGGCGTGTAGTCCCGAGTGGAGCACAGTGCCTGTACTGCCGTGCAGTACTGATTGGAGTACAGTGCCTGTACTGCCGTGTAGTACAGAGTGGGGGACTGTGTGTATACTGCCGTGTAGTACTGAGTATAGAACAGTGCCTGTACTGCCGTGTAGTACCGAGTGGAGTACAGTGCCTGTACTGCCGTGTAGTCCCGAGTGGAGTAATGTGTGTATAGTGCATTGTAGTACTGAGTGGAGTACTGTGTGTATAGTCCCGTGTAGTACTGAGTTGAGTACAGTGCCTGTACTGCCGTGTAGTACCGATTGGAGTACTGTGTGCATACTGCCGTCTAGTACTGTGTGGAGTACAGTGCCTGTACTGCCGTGTAGTACTGAGTGGCATACAGTGCCTGTACTGCCGTGTAGTCCCGAGTGGAGTACAGTGTGTATAGTGCAGTGTAGTACTGAGTGGAGTACAGTGCATGTACTGCCGTGTAGTACCGAGTGGTGTACTGTGTGTATAGTGCCGTGTGGTACCGAGTGGAGTACCATGCCTGTACTGCCGTGTAGTACCGAGTGGAGTACTGTGTGTATAGTGCCGTGTAGTACCGAGTGGATTACTGTGCCTGTACTGCGTGTAGTACCGAGTGGAGTACAGTGCCTGCACTGCGTGTAGTACCGAGTGGAGTACAGTGTGTATAGTGCCGTCTAGTACCGAGTGGAGTACAGTGTGTATAGTGCCGTGTAGTACTGAGTGGAGTACAGGGCCTGTACTGCCGTGTAGTACCGAGTGGAGTACAGTGTGTATAGTGCCGTGTAGTACTGAGTGGAGTACAGTGCCTGTACTGCCGTGTGGTACTGAGTGGGGTACAGTGCCTGTACTGCCGTGTAGTACAGAGTGGGGGACTGTGTGTATACTGCCGTGTAGTACTGAGTATAGTACAGTGCCTGTACTGCCGTGTAGTACCGAGTGGAGTACTGTGTGTATACTGACGTGTAGTACTGAGTGGAGTACAGTACCTGTACTGCCATGTAGTACCGAGTGGGGGACTGTGTGTATACTGCCGTGTAGTACTGAGTGGAGTACAGTGCCTGTACTGCCGTGTAGTACCGAGTGGGGGACTGTGTGTATACTGCCGTGTAGTACTGAGTGGAGTACAGTACCTGTACTGCCGAGTAGTCCCGAGTGGAGTACTGTGTGAATAGTGCAGTGTAGTGCTGAGTGGAGTATAGTACCTGTACCGCCGTGTAGTACCGAGTGGGGGACTGTGTGTATACTGCCGTGTAGTACTGAGTGGAGTACAGTCACTGTACTGCCGTGTAGTACCGAGTGAGGGACTGTGTATATACTGCCGTGTAGTACTGAGTGGAGTACATTGCCTGTACTGCCGTGTAGTCCCGAGAGGAGTACTATGTGCATACTGCCGTGTAGTACTGATTGGAGTACAGTCCCTGTACTGCCGAGTAGTCCCGAGTGGAGTACAGTATGTATAGTGCAGTGTAGTACTGAGTGGAGTACTGTGTGTATAATGCAGTGTAGTAGCGAGTGGAGTACTGTGTGCATAGTGCCGTGTAGTACTGAGTGGAGTACAGTGTCTGTACTGCCGTGTAGTACCGAGTGGAGTACTGTGTGTATAGTGCCGTGTAGTACCGAGTGGAGTACAGTGCATGTACTGTCGTGTATTACCGAGTGGAGTACTGTGTGTATAGTGCGGTGTAATACCGAGTGGAGTACAGTGCATGTACTGCCGTGTAGTACCGAGTGGAGTACTGTGTGTATAGTGCCGTGTAGTACCGAGTGGAGTACAGTGCCTGTATTGCTGTGTAGTACCGAGTGGAGTACAGTGTGTATAGTGCCGTGTAGTACCGAGTGGAGTACTGTGTGCATACTGCCGTGTAGTACTGAGTGGAGTACAGTGCCTGTACTGCCGTGTAGTCCCGAGTGGAGTACTGTGTGCATACTGCCGTGTAGTACTGAGTGGAGTACAGTCCCTGTACTGCCGAGTAGTCCCGAGTTTAGTACAGTGTGTATAGTGCAGTGAAGTACTGAGTGGAGTACTGTGTGTATAGTGCGGTGTAGTACTGAGTGGAGTACAGTGCCTGTACTGCCGTGTAGTACCGAGTGGGGGATTGTGTGTATACCGCCGTGTAGTACTGAGTGGAGTACAGTGTGTATAGTGCCGTGTAGTACCGAGTGGGGGACTGTGTGCATACTACCGTGTAGTACTGACTGGAGTACAGTGCCTGTACTGCCATGTAGTCCCGAGTGGAGTACTGTGTGTGTATACTGCCGTGTAGTACCGAGTGGAGTACAGTGCCTGTACTGCCGTGTAGTACCGTGTGGAGTACTCTGTGTATAGTGCCGTGTAGTACCGAGTGGAGTACTGTGTGCATACTGCCGTGTAGTACTGAGTGGAGTACAGTGCCTGTACTGCCGTGTAGTACCGAGTGGAGTACTGTGTGTATAGTGCCGTGTAGTACCGAGTGGAGTACAGTGCATGTACTGCCGTGTAGTACCGAGTGGAGTACTGTGTGTATAGTGCGGTGTAGTACCGAGTGGAGTACAGTGCATGTACTGCCACGTAGTACCGAGTGGAGTACTGTGTGTATACTGCCGTGTAGTACCGAATGGAGTACAGTGCCTGTATTGCCGTGTAGTACCGAGTGGAGTACTGTGTGTATAGTGCGGTGTAGTACCGATTGGAGTACTGTGTGCATACTGCCGTGTAGTACTGAGTGGAGTACAGTACCTCTACTGCCGTGTAGTACCGAGTGGAGTACTGTGTGTATAGTGCCGTGTAGTACCGAGTGGAGTACAGTGCCTGTACTGCCGTGTAGTACTGAGTGGAGCACAGTGCCTGTACTGCCGTGTAGTACTGAGTGGAGTACAGTTCCTGTACTGCCGTGTAGTCCCGAGTGGAGTACAGTGCATGTACTGCCGTGTAGTACTGAGTGGAGTACTGTGTGTATAGTGCCGTGTAGTAACGAGTGGAGTACAGTGCCTGTACTGCCGTGTAGTACTGAGTGGAGTACAGTGCCTGTACTGCCGTGTAGTCCCGAGTGGAGTACAGTGCCTGTACTGCCGTGTAGTAGTGAGTGGAGTACTGTGCCTGTACTGCCGTGTAGTACTCAGTGGAGTACTGTGTGTATAGTGCCGTGTAGTACCGAGTGGAGTACAGTGGGTGTACTGCCGTGTAGTTATGAGTGGAGTACAGCGCCTGTACTGCCGTGTAGTACTGAGTGGAGTACAGTGCCTGTACTGCCGTGTAGTCCCGAGTGGAGTACAGTGCCTATACTGCCGTGTAGTACTGAGTGGAGTACTGTGTGTATAGTGCCGTGTAGTACCGAGTGGAGTACAGTGCCTGTACTGCCGTGTAGTACTGAGTGGAGCACAGTGCCTGTACTGCCGTGTAGTACTGAGTGGAGTACAGTTCCTGTACTGCCGTGTAGTCCCGAGTGGAGTACAGTGCCTGTACTGCCGTGTAGTACAGAGTGGAGTACTGTGTGTATAGTGCCGTGTAGTAACGAGTGGAGTACAGTTCCTGTACTGCCGTGTAGTACTGAGTGGAGTACAGTGCCTGTACTGCCGTGTAGTCCCGAATGGAGTACTGTGTGTATAGTGCCGTGTAGTACCGAGTGGAGTACAGTGCCTGTACTGCCGTGTAGCACCGAGTGGAGTACTGTGTGTATAGTGCCGTGTAGAACCGAGTGGAGTACAGTGCCTGTATTGTCGTGTAGTACTGAGTGGAGTACAGTGCCTGTAATGCCGTGTAGTACCGAGTGGAGTACTGTGTGTATAGTGCCGTGCAGTACCGAGTGGAGTACAGTGCCTGTACTGCCGTGTAGTACTGAGTGGAGTACAGTGCCTGTACTGCCGTGTAGTCCCGAGTGGAGTACAGTGCCTGTACTTCCGTGTAGTACTGATTGGAGTACAGTGCCTGTACTGCCGTGTAGTACCGAGTGGAGTACTTTGCTTGTACTGCCGTGCAGTACCGAGTGGAGTACAGTGCCTGTACTGCCGTGTAGTACTGAGTGGAGTACAGTGCCTGTACTGCCGTGTAGTCCCGAGTGGAGTACAGTGCCTGTACTTCCGTGTAGTACTGATTGGAGTACAGTGCCTGTACTGCCGTGTAGTACCGAGTGGAGTACTGTGCGTATAGTGCAGTGTAGTACTGAGCGGAGTACAGTGCATGTACTGCGGTGTAGTCCCGAGTGGAGTACTGTGTGTATAGTGCAGTGTAGTACTGAGTGGAGTACAGTGCCTGTACTGCCGTGTAGTACCGAGTGGAGTACAGTGCCTGTACTGCCGTGTAGTCCCAGGTGGAGTACTGTGTGCATACTGCCGTTTAGTACTGAGTGGAGTACAGTGCCTGTACTGCCGTGTAGTACCGAGTGGAGTACAGTGCATGTACTGCCGTGTAGTACAGGGTGGAGTACAGTGCCTGTACTGCCGTGTAGTCCCCAGTGGAATACAGTTTGTGTAGTGCAGTGTAGTACTGAGTGGAGTACAGTGCATGTACTGCCGTGTAGTACCAGGTGGAGTACTGTGTGTATAGTGCAGTGTAGTACCGAGTGGAGTACAATGCCTGTACTGCCGTGTAGTACCGAGTGGAGTACTGTGTGTATAGTGCCGTGTAGTACCGAGTGGAGTACAGTGCCTGTACTGCCGTGTAGCACCGAGTGGAGTACTGTGTGTATAGTGCCGTGTAGAACCGAGTGGAGTACAGTGCCTGTATTGTCGTGTAGTACTGAGTGGAGTACAGTGCCTGTAATGCCGTGTAGTACCGAGTGGAGTACTGTGTGTATAGTGCCGTGCAGTACCGAGTGGAGTACAGTGCCTGTACTGCCGTGTAGTACTGAGTGGAGTACAGTGCCTGTACTGCCGTGTAGTCCCGAGTGGAGTACAGTGCCTGTACTTCCGTGTAGTACTGATTGGAGTACAGTGCCTGTACTGCCGTGTAGTACCGAGTGGAGTACAGTTCCTGTACTGCCGTGTAGTCCCGAGTGGAGTACAGTGCCTGTACTGCCGTGTAGTACAGAGTGGAGTACTGTGTGTATAGTGCCGTGTAGTAACGAGTGGAGTACAGTTCCTGTAGTGCCGTGTAGTACTGAGTGGAGTACAGTGCCTGTACTGCCGTGTAGTCCCGAATGGAGTACTGTGTGTATAGTGCCGTGTAGTACCGAGTGGAGTACAGTGCCTGTACTGCCGTGTAGCACCGAGTGGAGTACTGTGTGTATAGTGCCGTGTAGAACCGAGTGGAGTACAGTGCCTGTATTGTCGTGTAGTACTGAGTGGAGTACAGTGCCTGTAATGCCGTGTAGTACCGAGTGGAGTACTGTGTGTATAGTGCCGTGCAGTACCGAGTGGAGTACAGTGCCTGTACTGCCGTGTAGTACTGAGTGGAGTACAGTGCCTGTACTTCCGTGTAGTACTGATTGGAGTACAGTGCCTGTACTGCCGTGTAGTACCGAGTGGAGTACTTTGCTTGTACTGCCGTGTAGTACTGAGTGGAGTACAGTGCCTGTACTGTCGTGTAGTGCCGAGTGGAGTACTGTGTGTATAGTGCAGTGTAGTACTGAGCGGAGTACAGTGCATGTACTGCCGTGTAGTCCCGAGTGGAGTACTGTGTGTATAGTGCAGTGTAGTACTGAGTGGAGTACAGTGCCTGTACTGCCGTGTAGTACCGAGTGGAGTACAGTGCCTGTACTGCCGTGTAGTCCCAGGTGGAGTACTGTGTGCATACTGCCGTTTAGTACTGAGTGGAGTACAGTGCCTGTACTGCCGTGTAGTACCGAGTGGAGTACAGTGCATGTACTGCCGTGTAGTACAGGGTGGAGTACAGTGCCTGTACTGCCGTGTAGTCCCCAGTGGAATACAGTTTGTGTAGTGCAGTGTAGTACTGAGTGGAGTACAGTGCATGTACTGCCGTGTAGTACCGAGTGGAGTACTGTGTGTATAGTGCCGTGTAGTACCGAGTGGAGTACAGTGCCTGTACTGCCGTGTAGCACCGAGTGGAGTACTGTGTGTATAGTGCCGTGTAGAACCGAGTGGAGTACAGTGCCTGTATTGTCGTGTAGTACTGAGTGGAGTACAGTGCCTGTAATGCCGTGTAGTACCGAGTGGAGTACTGTGTGTATAGTGCCGTGCAGTACCGAGTGGAGTACAGTGCCTGTACTGCCGTGTAGTACTGAGTGGAGTACAGTGCCTGTACTGCCGTGTAGTCCCGAGTGGAGTACAGTGCCTGTACTTCCGTGTAGTACTGATTGGAGTACAGTGCCTGTACTGCCGTGTAGTACCGAGTGGAGTACTTTGCTTGTACTGCCGTGTAGTACTGAGTGGAGTACAGTGCCTGTACTGTCGTGTAGTGCCGAGTGGAGTACTGTGTGTATAGTGCAGTGTAGTACTGAGCGGAGTACAGTGCATGTACTGCCGTGTAGTCCCGAGTGGAGTACTGTGTGTATAGTGCAGTGTAGTACTGAGTGGAGTACAGTGCCTGTACTGCCGTGTAGTACCGAGTGGAGTACAATGCCTGTACTGCCGTGTAGTCCCAGGTGGAGTACTGTGTGCATACTGCCGTGTAGTACTGAGTGGAGTACAGTGCCTGTACTGCCGTGTAGTACCGAGTGGAGTACAGTGCATGTACTGCCGTGTAGTACAGGGTGGAGTACAGTGCCTGTACTGCCGTGTAGTCCCCAGTGGAATACAGTTTGTGTAGTGCAGTGTAGTACTGAGTGGAGTACAGTGCATGTACTGCCGTGTAGTACCGAGTGGAGTACTGTGTGTATAGTGCAGTGTAGTACCGAGTGGAGTACAATGCCTGTACTGCCGTGTAGTACCGAGTGGAGTACTGTGTGTATAGTGCCGTGTAGTACCGAGTGGAGTACAATGCCTGTACTGCGTGTAGTACCGATTGGAGTACTGTGTGTATAGTGCCGTGTAGTACCGAGTGGAGTACAGTGCCTGTACTGCCGTGTAGTACCGAGTGGAGTACAGTGCGTATAGTGCCGTCTAGTACCGAGTGGAGTACAGTGTGTATAGTGCAGTGTAGTACTGAGTGGAGTACAGTGCATGTACTGCCGTGTAGTACCGAGTGGTGTACTGTGTGTATAGTGCCGTGTGGTACCGTGTGGAGTACCATGCCTGTACTGCCGTGTAGTACCGAGTGGAGTACTGTGTGTATAGTGCCGTGTAGTACCGAGTGGAGTACTGTGCCTGTACTGCGTGTAGTACCGAGTGGAGTACAGTGCCTGCACTGCGTGTAGTACCGAGTGGAGTACAGTGTGTATAGTGCCGTCTAGTACCGAGTGGAGTACAGTGTGTATAGTGCCGTGTAGTACTGAGTGGAGTACAGGGCCTGTACTGCCGTGTAGTACCGAGTGGAGTACAGTGTGCATACTGCCGTGTAGTACTGATTGAAGTACAGTCCCTATACTGCCGAGTAGTCCCGAGTGGAGTACAGTATGTATAGTGCAGTGTAGTACTGAGTGGAGTACTGTGTGTATAATGCAGTGTAGTACTGAGTGGAGTACAGTGCCTGTACTGCCGTGTAGTACCGAGTGGGGGACTGTGTGTATACTGCCGTGTAGTACTGAGTGGAGTACAGTGTGTATAGTGCCGTGTAGTACCGAGTAGGGGACTGTGTGCATACTGCCGTGTAGTACCGAGTGGAGTACAGTGCCTGTATTGCCGTGTAGTACCGAGTGGAGTACTGTGTGTATAGTGCCGTGTAGTACCGATTGGAGTACTGTGTGCATACTGCCGTGTAGTACTAGTGGAGTACAGTACCTGTACTGCCGTGTAGTACCGACTGGAGTACTGTGTGTATAGTGCCGTGTAGTACCGAGTGGAGTACAGTGCCTGTACTGCCGTGTAGTACTGAGTGGAGTAGAATGCCTGTACTGCCGTGTAGTCCCGAGTGGAGTACAGTGCCTGTACTGCCGTGTAGTAGTGAGTGGAGTACTGTGCCTGTACTGCCGTGTAGTACTGAGTGGAGTACTGTGTGTATAGTGCCGTGTATTACCGAGTGGAGTACAGTGGGTGTACTGCCGTGTAGTACTGAGTGGAGTACAGTGCCTGTACTGCCGTGTAGTACTGAGTGGAGTACAGTGCCTGTACTGCCGTGTAGTCCCGAGTGGAGTAGAGTGCCTTAACTACCGTGTAGTAGTGAGTTTAGTACTGTTTGTATAGTGCTGTGTAGTACCGAGTGGAGTACAGTGCCTGTACTGCCGTGTAGTCCCGAGTGGAGTACGGTGCATGTACTGTCGTGTAGTACCGAGTGGAGTACAATGCCTGTACTGCCGTGTAGTACCGAGTGGAGTACTGTGTGCATACTGCCGTGTAGTACCGAGTGGAGTACAGTGCCTGTACTGCCGTGTAGTACCGAGTCGAGTACTGTGTGCATACTGCCGTGTAGTACTGAGTGGAGTACAGTGCCTGTACTGCCGTGTAGTACCGAGTGGAGTACTCTTTGTATAGTGCCGTGTAGTACCGAGTGGAGTACAGTGCATGTACTGCCGTGTAGTACCGACTGGAGTACTGTGTGTCTAGTGCGGTGTAGTACCGAGTGGAGTACAGTGCATGTACTGCCGTGTAGTACCGAGTGGAGTACTGTGTGTATAGTGCCGTGTAGTACCGTGTGGAGTACAGTGCCTGTATTGCCGTGTAGTACCGAGTGGAGTACTGTGCGTATAGTGCCGTGTAGTACCGAGTGGAGTACAGTGCCTATACTGCCGTGTAGTACTGAGTGGTGTACAGTGCCTGTACTGCCGTGTAGTCCCGAGTGGAGTACAGTGCTTGTACTGCCGTGTAGTAGTGAGTGGAGTACTGTGCCTGTACTGCCGTGTAGTACTGAGTGGAGTACGGTGCCTGTACTGCCGTGTAGTACCGAGTGGAGTACAGTGGGTGTACTGCCGTGTAGTACTGAGTGGAGTACAGTGCCTATACTGCCGTGTAGTACTGAGTGGGGTACAGTGCCTGTACTGCCGTGTAGCCCGAGTGGAGTACAGTGCCTGTACTGCCGTGTAGTACTGAGTGGAGTACAGTGCCTGTACTGCCGTCTAGTACTGAGTGGAGTACAGTGCCTGTACTGCCGTGTAGTGCCGAGTGGAGTACAATGCCTGTACTGCCGTGTAGTACCGAGTGGTACTGTGTGTATAGTGCCGTTAGTACCGAGTGTAATACAGTGCCTGTACTGCCGTGTAGTACTGAGTGGAGTACAGTGCCTGTACTGGCGTGTCGTCCCGAGTGGAGTACAGTGCCTGTACTGCCGTGCAGTACTGATTGGAGTACAGTGCCTGTACTGCCGTGTAGTCCCGAGTGGAGTAATGTGTGTATAGTGCATTGTAGTACTGAGTGGAGTACTGTGTGTATAGTCCCGTGTAGTACTGAGTTGAGTACAGTGCCTGTACTGCCGTGTAGTACCGATTGGAGTACTGTGTGCATACTGCCGTCTAGTACTGTGTGGAGTACAGTGCCTGTACTGCCGTGTAGTACTGAGTGGCATACAGTGCCTGTACTGCCGTGTAGTCCCGAGTGGAGTACAGTGTGTATAGTGCAGTGTAGTACTGAGTGGAGTACAGTGCATGTACTGCCGTGTAGTACCGAGTGGTGTACTGTGTGTATAGTGCCGTGTGGTACCGAGTGGAGTACCATGCCTGTACTGCCGTGTAGTACCGAGTGGAGTACTGTGTGTATAGTGCCGTGTAGTACCGAGTGGATTACTGTGCCTGTACTGCGTGTAGTACCGAGTGGAGTACAGTGCCTGCACTGCGTGTAGTACCGAGTGGAGTACAGTGTGTATAGTGCCGTCTAGTACCGAGTGGAGTACAGTGTGTATAGTGCCGTGTAGTACTGAGTGGAGTACAGGGCCTGTACTGCCGTGTAGTACCGAGTGGAGTACAGTGTGTATAGTGCCGTGTAGTACTGAGTGGAGTACAGTGCCTGTACTGCCGTGTGGTACTGAGTGGGGTACAGTGCCTGTACTGCCGTGTAGTACAGAGTGGGGGACTGTGTGTATACTGCCGTGTAGTACTGAGTATAGTACAGTGCCTGTACTGCCGTGTAGTACCGAGTGGAGTACTGTGTGTATACTGCCGTGTAGTACTGAGTGGAGTACAGTACCTGTACTGCCATGTAGTACCGAGTGGGGGACTGTGTGTATACTGCCGTGTAGTACTGAGTGGAGTACAGTGCCTGTACTGCCGTGTAGTACCGAGTGGGGGACTGTGTGTATACTGCCGTGTAGTACTGAGTGGAGTACAGTACCTGTACTGCCGAGTAGTCCCGAGTGGAGTACTGTGTGAATAGTGCAGTGTAGTGCTGAGTGGAGTATAGTACCTGTACCGCCGTGTAGTACCGAGTGGGGGACTGTGTGTATACTGCCGTGTAGTACTGAGTGGAGTACAGTCCCTGTACTGCCGTGTAGTACCGAGTGGGGGACTGTGTATATACTGCCGTGTAGTACTGAGTGGAGTACATTGCCTGTACTGCCGTGTAGTCCCGAGAGGAGTACTATGTGCATACTGCCGTGTAGTACTGATTGGAGTACAGTCCCTGTACTGCCGAGTAGTCCCGAGTGGAGTACAGTATGTATAGTGCAGTGTAGTACTGAGTGGAGTACTGTGTGTATAATGCAGTGTAGTAGCGAGTGGAGTACTGTGTGCATAGTGCCGTGTAGTACTGAGTGGAGTACAGTGTCTGTACTGCCGTGTAGTACCGAGTGGAGTACTGTGTGTATAGTGCCGTGTAGTACCGAGTGGAGTACAGTGCATGTACTGTCGTGTATTACCGAGTGG
This sequence comes from Anabrus simplex, assembly GCF_040414725.1. NCBI lineage: Eukaryota > Metazoa > Arthropoda > Insecta > Orthoptera > Tettigoniidae > Anabrus > Anabrus simplex. Next base: position 915,357,189 of record NC_090266.1, on the reverse strand, counting down.
AGTACTGTGTGTATAGTGCGGTGTAATACCGAGTGGAGTACAGTGCATGTACTGCCGTGTAGTACCGAGTGGAGTACTGTGTGTATAGTGCCGTGTAGTACCGAGTGGAGTACAGTGCCTGTATTGCTGTGTAGTACCGAGTGGAGTACAGTGTGTATAGTGCCGTGTAGTACCGAGTGGAGTACTGTGTGCATACTGCCGTGTAGTACTGAGTGGAGTACAGTGCCTGTACTGCCGTGTAGTCCCGAGTGGAGTACTGTGTGCATACTGCCGTGTAGTACTGAGTGGAGTACAGTCCCTGTACTGCCGAGTAGTCCCGAGTTTAGTACAGTGTGTATAGTGCAGTGAAGTACTGAGTGGAGTACTGTGTGTATAGTGCGGTGTAGTACTGAGTGGAGTACAGTGCCTGTACTGCCGTGTAGTACCGAGTGGGGGATTGTGTGTATACCGCCGTGTAGTACTGAGTGGAGTACAGTGTGTATAGTGCCGTGTAGTACCGAGTGGGGGACTGTGTGCATACTACCGTGTAGTACTGACTGGAGTACAGTGCCTGTACTGCCATGTAGTCCCGAGTGGAGTACTGTGTGTGTATACTGCCGTGTAGTACCGAGTGGAGTACAGTGCCTGTACTGCCGTGTAGTACCGTGTGGAGTACTCTGTGTATAGTGCCGTGTAGTACCGAGTGGAGTACTGTGTGCATACTGCCGTGTAGTACTGAGTGGAGTACAGTGCCTGTACTGCCGTGTAGTACCGAGTGGAGTACTGTGTGTATAGTGCCGTGTAGTACCGAGTGGAGTACAGTGCATGTACTGCCGTGTAGTACCGAGTGGAGTACTGTGTGTATAGTGCGGTGTAGTACCGAGTGGAGTACAGTGCATATACTGCCACGTAGTACCGAGTGGAGTACTGTGTGTATACTGCCGTGTAGTACCGAATGGAGTACAGTGCCTGTATTGCCGTGTAGTACCGAGTGGAGTACTGTGTGTATAGTGCGGTGTAGTACCGATTGGAGTACTGTGTGCATACTGCCGTGTAGTACTGAGTGGAGTACAGTACCTCTACTGCCGTGTAGTACCGAGTGGAGTACTGTGTGTATAGTGCCGTGTAGTACCGAGTGGAGTACAGTGCCTGTACTGCCGTGTAGTACTGAGTGGAGCACAGTGCCTGTACTGCCGTGTAGTACTGAGTGGAGTACAGTTCCTGTACTGCCGTGTAGTCCCGAGTGGAGTACAGTGCATGTACTGCCGTGTAGTACTGAGTGGAGTACTGTGTGTATAGTGCCGTGTAGTAACGAGTGGAGTACAGTGCCTGTACTGCCGTGTAGTACTGAGTGGAGTACAGTGCCTGTACTGCCGTGTAGTCCCGAGTGGAGTACAGTGCCTGTACTGCCGTGTAGTAGTGAGTGGAGTACTGTGCCTGTACTGCCGTGTAGTACTCAGTGGAGTACTGTGTGTATAGTGCCGTGTAGTACCGAGTGGAGTACAGTGGGTGTACTGCCGTGTAGTTATGAGTGGAGTACAGCGCCTGTACTGCCGTGTAGTACTGAGTGGAGTACAGTGCCTGTACTGCCGTGTAGTCCCGAGTGGAGTACAGTGCCTATACTGCCGTGTAGTACTGAGTGGAGTACTGTGTGTATAGTGCCGTGTAGTACCGAGTGAAGTACAGTGCCTGTACTGCCGTGTAGTACTGAGTGGAGCACAGTGCCTGTACTGCCGTGTAGTACTGAGTGGAGTACAGTTCCTCTACTGCCGTGTAGTCCCGAGTGGAGTACAGTGCCTGTACTGCCGTGTAGTACAGAGTGGAGTACTGTGTGTATAGTGCCGTGTAGTAACGAGTGGAGTACAGTTCCTGTACTGCCGTGTAGTACTGAGTGGAGTACAGTGCCTGTACTGCCGTGTAGTCCCGAATGGAGTACTGTGTGTATAGTGCCGTGTAGTACCGAGTGGAGTACAGTGCCTGTACTGCCGTGTAGCACCGAGTGGAGTACTGTGTGTATAGTGCCGTGTAGAACCGAGTGGAGTACAGTGCCTGTATTGTCGTGTAGTACTGAGTGGAGTACAGTGCCTGTAATGCCGTGTAGTACCGAGTGGAGTACTGTGTGTATAGTGCCGTGCAGTACCGAGTGGAGTACAGTGCCTGTACTGCCGTGTAGTACTGAGTGGAGTACAGTGCCTGTACTGCCGTGTAGTCCCGAGTGGAGTACAGTGCCTGTACTTCCGTGTAGTACTGATTGGAGTACAGTGCCTGTACTGCCGTGTAGTACCGAGTGGAGTACTTTGCTTGTACTGCCGTGTAGTACTGAGTGGAGTACAGTGCCTGTACTGTCGTGTAGTGCCGAGTGGAGTACTGTGTGTATAGTGCAGTGTAGTACTGAGCGGAGTACAGTGCATGTACTGCGGTGTAGTCCCGAGTGGAGTACTGTGTGTATAGTGCAGTGTAGTACTGAGTGGAGTACAGTGCCTGTACTGCCGTGTAGTACCGAGTGGAGTACAGTGCCTGTACTGCCGTGTAGTCCCAGGTGGAGTACTGTGTGCATACTGCCGTTTAGTACTGAGTGGAGTACAGTGCCTGTACTGCCGTGTAGTACCGAGTGGAGTACAGTGCATGTACTGCCGTGTAGTACAGGGTGGAGTACAGTGCCTGTACTGCCGTGTAGTCCCCAGTGGAATACAGTTTGTGTAGTGCAGTGTAGTACTGAGTGGAGTACAGTGCATGTACTGCCGTGTAGTACCAGGTGGAGTACTGTGTGTATAGTGCAGTGTAGTACCGAGTGGAGTACAATGCCTGTACTGCCGTGTAGTACCGAGTGGAGTACTGTGTGTATAGTGCCGTGTAGTACCGAGTGGAGTACAGTGCCTGTACTGCCGTGTAGCACCGAGTGGAGTACTGTGTGTATAGTGCCGTGTAGAACCGAGTGGAGTACAGTGCCTGTATTGTCGTGTAGTACTGAGTGGAGTACAGTGCCTGTAATGCCGTGTAGTACCGAGTGGAGTACTGTGTGTATAGTGCCGTGCAGTACCGAGTGGAGTACAGTGCCTGTACTGCCGTGTAGTACTGAGTGGAGTACAGTGCCTGTACTGCCGTGTAGTCCCGAGTGGAGTACAGTGCCTGTACTTCCGTGTAGTACTGATTGGAGTACAGTGCCTGTACTGCCGTGTAGTACCGAGTGGAGTACTTTGCTTGTACTGCCGTGTAGTACTGAGTGGAGTACAGTGCCTGTACTGTCGTGTAGTGCCGAGTGGAGTACTTTGTGTATAGTGCAGTGTAGTACTGAGCGGAGTACATTGCATGTACTGCCGTGTAGTCCCGAGTGGAGTACTGTGTGTATAGTGCAGTGTAGTACTGAGTGGAGTACAGTGCCTGTACTGCCGTGTAGTACCGAGTGGAGTACAATGCCTGTACTGCCGTGTAGTCCCAGGTGGAGTACTGTGTGCATACTGCCGTGTAGTACTGAGTGGAGTACAGTGCCTGTACTGCCGTGTAGTACCGAGTGGAGTACAGTGCATGTACTGCCGTGTAGTACAGGGTGGAGTACAGTGCCTGTACTGCCGTGTAGTCCCCAGTGGAATACAGTTTGTGTAGTGCAGTGTAGTACTGAGTGGAGTACAGTGCATGTACTGCCGTGTAGTACCGAGTGGAGTACTGTGTGTATAGTGCAGTGTAGTACCGAGTGGAGTACAATGCCTGTACTGCCGTGTAGTACCGAGTGGAGTACTGTGTGTATAGTGCCGTGTAGTACCGAGTGGAGTACAATGCCTGTACTGCGTGTAGTACCGATTGGAGTACTGTGTGTATAGTGCCGTGTAGTACCGAGTGGAGTACATTGCCTGTACTGCCGTGTAGTACCGAGTGGAGTACAGTGCGTATAGTGCCGTCTAGTACCGAGTGGAGTACAGTGTGTATAGTGCAGTGTAGTACTGAGTGGAGTACAGTGCATGTACTGCCGTGTAGTACCGAGTGGTGTACTGTGTGTATAGTGCCGTGTGGTACCGTGTGGAGTACCATGCCTGTACTGCCGTGTAGTACCGAGTGGAGTACTGCGTGTATAGTGCCGTGTAGTACCGAGTGGAGTACTGTGCCTGTACTGCGTGTAGTACCGAGTGGAGTACAGTGCCTGCACTGCGTGTAGTACCGAGTGGAGTACAGTGTGTATAGTGCCGTCTAGTACCGAGTGGAGTACAGTGTGTATAGTGCCGTGTAGTACTGAGTGGAGTACAGGGCCTGTACTGCCGTGTAGTACCGAGTGGAGTACAGTGTGTATAGTGCCGTGTAGTACTGAGTGGAGTACAGTGCCTGTACTGCCGTGTAGTACTGAGTGGGGTACATTGCCTGTACTGCCGTGTAGTACAGGGTGGGGGACTGTGTGTATACTGCCGTGTAGTACTGAGTATAGTACAGTGCCTGTACTGCCGTGTAGTACCGAGTGGAGTACTGTGTGTGTACTGCCGTGTAGTACTGAGTGGAGTACAGTACCTGTACTGCCGTGTAGTACCGAGTGGGGGACTGTGTGTATACTGCCGTGTAGTACTGAGTGGAGTACAGTGCCTGTACTGCCGTGTAGTACCGAGTGGGGTACTGTGTGTATACTGCCGTGTAGTACTGAGTGGAGTACGGTGTGTATAGTGCAGTGTAGTGCTGAGTGGAGTACAGTGCCTGTACTGCCGTGTAGTACCGAGTGCAGTACCGTGTGTATAGTGCAGTGTAGTGCTGAGTGGAGTACAGTACCTGTCATGCCGTGTAGTACTGAGCATAGTACAGTGCCTGTACTGCCGTGTAGTACTGAGTGGGGGACTGTGTGTATAGTGCCGTGTAGTACTGAGTGGAGTACATTGCCTGTACTGCCGCGTAGTCCCGAGTGGAGTACTGTGTGCATACTGCCGTGTAGTACTGATTGAAGTACAGTCCCTATACTGCCGAGTAGTCCCGAGTGGAGTAGAGTATGTATAGTGCAGTGTAGTACTGAGTGGAGTACTGTGTGTATAATGCAGTGTAGTACTGAGTGGAGTACAGTGCCTGTACTGCCGTGTAGTACCGAGTGGGGGACTGTGTGTATACTGCCGTGTAGTACTGAGTGGAGTACAGTGTGTATAGTGCCGTGTAATACCGAGTAGGGGACTGTGTGCATACTGCCGTGTAGTACCGAGTGGAGTACAGTGCCTGTATTGCCGTGTAGTACCGAGTGGAGTACTGTGTGTATAGTGCCGTGTAGTACCGATTGGAGTACTGTGTGCATACTGCCGTGTAGTACTAGTGGAGTACAGTACCTGTACTGCCGTGTAGTACCGACTGCAGTACTGTGTGTATAGTGCCGTGTAGTACCGAGTGGAGTACAGTGCCTGTACTGCCGTGTAGTACTGAGTGGAGTAGAATGCCTGTACTGCCGTGTAGTCCCGAGTGGAGTACAGTGCCTGTACTGCCGTGTAGTAGTGAGTGGAGTACTGTGCCTGTACTGCCGTGTAGTACTGAGTGGAGTACTGTGTGTATAGTGCCGTGTATTACCGAGTGGAGTACAGTGGGTGTACTGCCGTGTAGTACTGAGTGGAGTACAGTGCCTGTACTGCCGTGTAGTACTGAGTGGAGTACAGTGCCTGTACTGCCGTGTAGTCCCGAGTGGAGTAGAGTGCCTTAACTACCGTGTAGTAGTGAGTTTAGTACTGTTTGTATAGTGCTGTGTAGTACCGAGTGGAGTACAGTGCCTGTACTGCCGTGTAGTCCCGAGTGGAGTACGGTGCATGTACTGTCGTGTAGTACCGAGTGGAGTACAATGCCTGTACTGCCGTGTAGTACCGAGTGGAGTACTGTGTGCATACTGCCGTGTAGTACCGAGTGGAGTACAGTGCCTGTACTGCCGTGTAGTACCGAGTCGAGTACTGTGTATTTACTGCCGTGTAGTACTGAGTGGAGTACAGTGCCTGTACTGCCGTGTAGTACCGAGTGGAGTACTCTTTGTATAGTGCCGTGTAGTACCGAGTGGAGTACAGTGCATGTACTGCCGTGTAGTACCGACTGGAGTACTGTGTGTATAGTGCCGTGTAGTACCGTGTGGAGTACAGTGCCTGTATTGCCGTGTAGAACCGAGTGGATTACTGTGTGTATAGTGCCGTGTAGTACCGAGTGGAGTACAGTGCCTATACTGCCGTGTAGTACTGAGTGGTGTACAGTGCCTGTACTGCCGTGTAGTCCCGAGTGGAGTACAGTGCTTGTACTGCCGTGTAGTAGTGAGTGGAGTACTGTGCCTGTACTGCCGTGTAGTACTGAGTGGAGTACGGTGCCTGTACTGCCGTGTAGTACCGAGTGGAGTACAGTGGGTGTACTGCCGTGTAGTACTGAGTGGAGTACAGTGCCTATACTGCCGTGTAGTACTGAGTGGGGTACAGTGCCTGTACTGCCGTGTAGCCCGAGTGGAGTACAGTGCCTGTACTGCCGTGTAGTACTGAGTGGAGTACAGTGCCTGTACTGCCGTCTAGTACTGTGTGGAGTACTCTGTGTATAGTGCCGTGTAGTACCGAGTGGAGTACAGTGCATGTACTGCCGTGTAGTACGGAGTGGAGTACTGTGTGTATAGAGCGGTGTAGTACCGAGTGGAGTACAGTGCATGTACTGCCACGTAGTACTGAGTGGAGTACAGTGCCTGTACTGGCGTGTAGTCCCGAGTGGAGTACAGTGCCTGTACTGCCGTGCAGTACTGATTGGAGTACAGTGCCTGTACTGCCGTGTAGTACAGAGTGGGGGACTGTGTGTATACTGCCGTGTAGTACTGAGTATAGAACAGTGCCTGTACTGCCGTGTAGTACCGAGTGGAGTACAGTGTCTGTACTGCCGTGTAGTCCCGAGTGGAGTAATGTGTGTATAGTGCATTGTAGTACTGAGTGGAGTACTGTGTGTATAGTCCCGTGTAGTACTGAGTGGAGTACAGTTCCTGTACTGCCGTGTAGTACCGATTGGAGTACTGTGTGCATACTGCCGTCTAGTACTGTGTGGAGTACAGTGCCTGTACTGGCGTGTAGTCCCGAGTGGAGTACAGTGCCTGTACTGCCGTGCAGTACTGATTGGAGTACAGTGCCTGTACTGCCGTGTAGTACAGAGTGGGGGACTGTGTGTATACTGCCGTGTAGTACTGAGTATAGAACAGTGCCTGTACTGCCGTGTAGTACCGAGTGGAGTACAGTGTCTGTACTGCCGTGTAGTCCCGAGTGGAGTAATGTGTGTATAGTGCATTGTAGTACTGAGTGGAGTACTGTGTGTATAGTCCCGTGTAGTACTGAGTGGAGTACAGTGCCTGTACTGCCGTGTAGTACCGATTGGAGTACTGTGTGCATACTGCCGTCTAGTACTGTGTGGAGTACAGTGCCTGTACTGCCGTGTAGTACTGAGTGGCATACAGTGCCTGTACTGCCGTGTAGTCCCGAGTGGAGTACAGTGTGTATAGTGCAGTGTAGTACAGAGTGGAGTACAGTGCATGTACTGCCGTGTAGTACCGAGTGGTGTACTGTGTGTATAGTGCCGTGTGGTACCGAGTGGAGTACCATGCCTGTACTGCCGTGTAGTACCGAGTGGAGTACTGTGTGTATAGTGCCGTGTAGTACCGAGTGGATTACTGTGCCTGTACTGCGTGTAGTACCGAGTGGAGTACAGTGCCTGCACTGCGTGTAGTACCGAGTGGAGTACAGTGTGTATAGTGCCGTCTAGTACCGAGTGGAGTACAGTGTGTATAGTGCCGTGTAGTACTGAGTGGAGTACAGGGCCTGTACTGCCGTGTAGTACCGAGTGGAGTACAGTGTGTATAGTGCCGTGTAGTACTGAGTGGAGTACAGTGCCTGTACTGCCGTGTGGTACTGAGTGGGGTACAGTGCCTGTACTGCCGTGTAGTACAGAGTGGGGGACTGTGTGTATACTGCCGTGTAGTACTGAGTATAGTACAGTGCCTGTACTGCCGTGTAGTACCGAGTGGAGTACTGTGTGTATACTGCCGTGTAGTACTGAGTGGAGTACAGTACCTGTACTGCCGTGTAGTACCGAGTGGGGGACTGTGTGTATACAGCCGTGTAGTACTGGGTTGGAGTACAGTGCCTGTACTGCCATGTAGTACCGAGTGGGGGACTGTGTGTATACTGCCGTGTAGTACTGAGTGGAGTACAGTGCCTGTACTGCCGTGTAGTACCGAGTGGGGGACTGTGTGTATACTGCCGTGTAGTACTGAGTGGAGTACAGTACCTGTACTGCCGAGTAGTCCCGAGTGGAGTACTGTGTGAATAGTGCAGTGAAGTGCTGAGTGGAGTATAGTACCTGTACCGCCGTGTAGTACCGAGTGGGGGACTGTGTGTATACTGCCGTGTAGTACTGAGTATAGTACAGTGCCTGTACTGCCGTGTAGTACCGAGTGGAGTACTGTGTGTATACTGCCGTGTAGTACTGAGTGGAGTACAGTACCTGTACTGCCGTGTAGTACCGAGTGGGGGACTGTGTGTATACAGCCGTGTAGTACTGGGTTGGAGTACAGTGCCTGTACTGCCATGTAGTACCGAGTGGGGGACTGTGTGTATACTGCCGTGTAGTACTGAGTGGAGTACAGTGCCTGTACTGCCGTGTAGTACCGAGTGGGGGACTGTGTGTATACTGCCGTGTAGTACTGAGTGGAGTACAGTACCTGTACTGCCGAGTAGTCCCGAGTGGAGTACAGTATGTATAGTGCAGTGTAGTACTGAGTGGAGTACTGTGTGTATAATGCAGTGTAGTAGCGAGTGGAGTACTGTGTTCATAGTGCCGTGTAGTACTGAGTGGAGTACAGTGTCTGTACTGCCGTGTAGTACCGAGTGGAGTACTGTGTGTATAGTGCCGTGTAGTACCGAGTGGAGTACAGTGCATGTACTGTCGTGTATTACCGAGTGGAGTACTGTGTGTATAGTGCGGTGTAATACCGAGTGGAGTACAGTGCATGTACTGCCGTGTAGTACCGAGTGGAGTACTGTGTGTATAGTGCCGTGTAGTACCGAGTGGAGTACAGTGCCTGTATTGCTGTGTAGTACCGAGTGGAGTACAGTGTGTATAGTGCCGTGTAGTACCGAGTGGAGTACTGTGTGCATACTGCCGTGTAGTACTGAGTGGAGTACAGTGCCTGTACTGCCGTGTAGTCCCGAGTGGAGTACTGTGTGCATACTGCCGTGTAGTACTGAGTGGAGTACAGTCCCTGTACTGCCGAGTTGTCCCGAGTTTAGTACAGTGTGTATAGTGCAGTGAAGTACTGAGTGGAGTACTGTGTGTATAGTGCGGTGTAGTACTGAGTGGAGTACAGTGCCTGTACTGCCGTGTAGTACAGAGTGGGGGATTGTGTGTATACCGCCGTGTAGTACTGAGTGGAGTACAGTGTGTATAGTGCCGTGTAGTACCGAGTGTTGGACTGTGTGCATACTACCGTGTAGTACTGACTGGAGTACAGTGCCTGTACTGCCATGTAGTCCCGAGTGGAGTACTGTGTGTGTATACTGCCGTGTAGTACCGAGTGGAGTACAGTGCCTGTACTGCCGTGTAGTACCGAGTGGAGTACTCTGTGTATAGTGCCGTGTAGTACCGAGTGGAGTACAGTGCATGTACTGCCGTGTAGTACGGAGTGGAGTACTGTGTGTATAGAGCGGTGTAGTACCGAGTGGAGTACAGTGCATGTACTGCCACGTAGTACCGAGTGGAGTACTGTGTGTATACTGCCGTGTAGTACCGAATGGAGTACAGTGCCTCTATTGCCGTGTAGTACCGAGTGGAGTACTGTGTGTATAGTGCGGTGTAGTACCGATTGGAGTACTGTGTGCATACTGCCGTGTAGTACTGAGTGGAGTACAGTACCTCTACTGCCGTGTAGTACCGAGTGGAGTACTGTGTGTATAGTGCCGTGTAGTACCGAGTGGAGTACAGTGCCTGTACTGCCGTGTAATACTGAGTGGAGCACAGTGCCTGTACTGCCGTGTAGTACTGAGTGGAGTACAGTGCCTGTACTGCCGTGTAGTCCCGAGTGGAGTACAGTGCCTGTACTGCCGTGTAGTAGTGAGTGGAGTACTGTGCCTGTACTGCCGTGTAGTACTCAGTGGAGTACTGTGTGTATAGTGCCGTGTAGTACCGAGTGGAGTACAGTGGGTGTACTGCCGTGTAGTTATGAGTGGAGTACAGCGCCTGTACTGCCGTGTAGTACTGAGTGGAGTACAGTGCTTGTACTGCCGTGTAGTCCCGAGTGGAGTACAGTGCCTGTACTGCCGTGTAGTACTGAGTGGAGTACTGTGTGTATAGTGCCGTGTAGTAACGAGTGGAGTACAGTGCCTGTACTGCCGTGTAGTACTGAGTGGAGTACAGTGCCTGTACTGCCGTGTAGTCCCGAGTGGAGTACAGTGCCTGTACTGCCGTGTAGTAGTGAGTGGAGTACTGTGCCTGTACTGCCGTGTAGTACTCAGTGGAGTACTGTGTGTATAGTGCCGTGTAGTACCGAGTGGAGTACAGTGGGTGTACTGCCGTGTAGTTATGAGTGGAGTACAGCGCCTGTACTGCCGTGTAGTACTGAGTGGAGTACAGTGCTTGTACTGCCGTGTAGTCCCGAGTGGAGTACAGTGCCTATACTGCCGTGTAGTACTGAGTGGAGTACTGTGTGTATAGTGCCGTGTAGTACCGAGTGGAGTACAGTGCCTGTACTGCCGTGTAGTACTGAGTGGAGCACAGTGCCTGTACTGCCGTGTAGTACTGAGTGGAGTACAGTTCCTGTACTGCCGTGTAGTCCCGAGTGGAGTACAGTGCCTGTACTGCCGTGTAGTACAGAGTGGAGTACTGTGTGTATAGTGCCGTGTAGTAACGAGTGGAGTACAGTGCCTGTACTGCCGTGTAGTACTGAGTGGAGTACAGTGCCTGTACTGCCGTGAGTCCCGAATGGAGTACTGTGTGTATAGTGCCGTGTAGTACCGAGTGGAGTACAGTGCCTGTACTGCCGTGTAGCACCGAGTGGAGTACTGTGTGTATAGTGCCGTGTAGAACCGAGTGGAGTACAGTGCCTGTATTGCCGTGTAGTACTGAGTGGAGTACAGTGCCTGTAATGCCGTGTAGTACCGAGTGGAGTACTGTGTGTATAGTGCCGTGCAGTACCGAGTGGAGTACAGTGCCTGTACTGCCGTGTAGTACTGAGTGGAGTACAGTGCCTGTACTGCCGTGTAGTCCCGAGTGGAGTACAGTGCCTGTACTTCCGTGTAGTACTGATTGGAGTACAGTGCCTGTACTGCCGTGTAGTACCGAGTGGAGTACTTTGCTTGTACTGCCGTGTAGTACTGAGTGGAGTACAATGCCTGTACTGTCGTGTAGTGCCGAGTGGAGTACTGTGTGTATAGTGCAGTATAGTACTGAGCGGAGTACAGTGCATGTACTGCCGTGTAGTCCCGAGTCGAGTACTGTGTGCATAGTGCAGTGTAGTACTGAGTGGAGTACAGTGCCTGTACTGCCGTGTAGTACCGAGTGGAGTACAGTGCCTGTACTGCCGTGTAGTCCCAGGTGGAGTACTGTGTGCATACTGCCGTTTAGTACTGAGTGGAGTACAGTGCCTGTACTGCCGTGTAGTACCGAGTGGAGTACAGTGCATGTACTGCCGTGTAGTACAGGGTGGAGTACAGTGCCTGTACTGCCGTGTAGTCCCCAGTGGAATACAGTTTGTGTAGTGCAGTGTAGTACTGAGTGGAGTACAGTGCATGTACTGCCGTGTAGTACCGAGTGGAGTACTGTGTGTATAGTGCAGTGTAGTACCGAGTGGAGTACAATGCCTGTACTGCCGTGTAGTACCGAGTGGAGTACTGTGTGTATAGTGCCGTGTAGTACCGAGTGGAGTACAGTGCCTGTACTGCGTGTAGTACCGATTGGAGTACTGTGTGTATAGTGCCGTGTAGTACCGAGTGGAGTACAGTGCCTGTACTGCCGTGTAGTAACGAGTGGAGTACAGTGCGTATAGTGCCGTCTAGTACCGAGTGGAGTACAGTGTGTATAGTGCAGTGTAGTACTGAGTGGAGTACAGTGCATGTACTGCCGTGTAGTACCGAGTGGTGTACTGTGTGTATAGTGCCGTGTGGTACCGTGTGGAGTACCATGCCTGTACTGCCGTGTAGTACCGAGTGGAGTACTGTGTGTATAGTGCCGTGTAGTACCGAGTGGAGTACTGTGCCTGTACTGCGTGTAGTACCGAGTGGAGTACAGTGCCTGCACTGCGTGTAGTACCGAGTGGAGTACAGTGTGTATAGTGCCGTCTAGTACCGAGTGGAGTACAGTGTGTATAGTGCCGTGTAGTACTGAGTGGAGTACAGGGCCTGTACTGCCGTGTAGTACCGAGTGGAGTGCAGTGTGTATAGTGCCGTGTAGTACTGAGTGGAGTACAGAGCCTGTACTGCCGTGTAGTACTGAGTGGGGTACATTGCCTGTACTGCCGTGTAGTACAGAGTGGGGGACTGTGTGTATACTGCCGTGTAGTACTGAGTATAGTACAGTGCCTGTACTGCCGTGTAGTACCGAGTGGAGTACTGTGTGTATACTGCCGTGTAGTACTGAGTGGAGTACAGTACCTGTACTGCCGTGTAGTACCGAGTGGGGGACTGTGTGTATACTGCCGTGTAATACTGGGTTGGAGTACAGTGCCTGTACTGCCATGTAGTACCGAGTGGGGGACTGTGTGTATACTGCCGTGTAGTACTGAGTGGAGTACAGTGCCTGTACTGCCGTGTAGTACCGAGTGGGGGACTGTGTGTATACTGCCGTGTAGTACTGAGTGGAGTACTGTGTGTATAGTGCAGTGTAGTGCTGAGTGGAGTACAGTGCCTGTACTGCCGTGTAGTACCGAGTGCAGTACCGTGTGTATAGTGCAGTGTAGTGCTGAGTGGAGTACAGTACCTGTCATGCCGTGTAGTACTGAGCATAGTACAGTGCCTGTACTGCCGTGTAGTACTGAGTGGGGGACAGTGTGTATAGTGCCGTGTAGTACTGAGTGGAGTACATTGCCTGTACTGCCGCGTAGTCCCGAGTGGTGTACTGTGTGCATACTGCCGTGTAGTACTGATTGAAGTACAGTCCCTATACTGCCGAGTAGTCCCGAGTGGAGTACAGTATGTATAGTGCAGTGTAGTACTGAGTGGAGTACTGTGTGTATAATGCAGTGTAGTACTGAGTGGAGTACAGTGCCTGTACTGCCGTGTAGTACCGAGTGGGGGACTGTGTGTATACTGCCGTGTAGTACTGAGTGGAGTACAGTGTGTATAGTGCCGTGTAGTACCGAGTAGGGGACTGTGTGCATACTGCCGTGGAGTACTGATTGGAGTACAGTGCCTGTACTGCCATGTAGTCCCGAGTGGAGTACTGTGTGTATACTGCCGTGTAGTACCGAGTGGTGTACAGTGCCTGTACTGCCATGTAGTACCGAGTGGTGTACTGTGTTTATAGTGCCGTGTAGTACCGAGTGGAGTACCGTGTGCATAGTGCCGTGTAGTACTGAGTGGAGTACAGTGCCTGTACTGCCGTGTAGTACCGAGTGGAGTACTGTGTGTATAGTGCCGTGTAGTACCGAGTGGAGTACAGTGCATGTACTGTCGTGTATTACCGAGTGGAGTACTGTGTGTATAGTGCGGTGAAATACCTAGTGGAGTACAGTGCATGTACTGCCGTGTAGTACCGAGTGGAGTACAGTGCCTGTATTGCTGTGTAGTACCGAGTGGAGTACAGTGTGTATAGTGCCGTGTAGTACCGAGTGGAGTACTGTGTGCATACTGCCGTGTAGTACTGAGTGGAGTACAGTACCTGTACTGCCGTGTAGTACCGAGTGGAGTACTGTGTGTATAGTGCCGTGTAGTACCGAGTGGAGTTCAGTGCCTGTACTGCCGTGTAGTACTGTGTGGAGTACAGTGCCTGAACTGCCGTGTAGTCCCGAGTGGAGTACAGTGCATGTACTGCCATGTAGTAGTGAGTGGAGTACTGTGCCTGTACTGGCATGTAGTCCCGAGTGGAGTACTGTGTGTATACTGCCGTGTAGTACCGAGTGGTGTACAGTGCCTGTACTGCCATGTAGTACGAGTGGTGTACTGTGTGTATAGTGCCGTGTAGTACTGAGTGGAGTACTGTGTGTATAGTGCCGTGTAGTACCGGGTGGAGTACATTGGGTGTACTGCCGTGTAGTCCCGAGTGGAGTACTGTGTGTATAGTGCCGTGTAGTACCGAGTGGAGTACAGTGCCTGTACTGCGGTGTAGTACTGAGTGGAGTACAGTGCCTGAACTGCCGTGTAGGACTGAGTGGAGTACAGTGCCTGTACTGCCGTGTAGTCCCGAGTGGAGTACAGTGCCTGTACTGCCGTGTAGTACTGAGTGGAGTACAGTGCCTGTACTGCCGTGTAGTCCCGAATGGAGTACTGTGTGTATAGTGCCATGTAGTACCGAATGGAGTACAGTGCCTGTACTGCCGTGTAGTACTGAGTGGGGTACTGTGTGTATAGTGCCGTGTAGTACCGAGTGGAGTACAGTGCCTGTACTGCCGTGTAGAACTGAGTGGAGTACAGTGCCTGTAATGCCGTGTAGTCCCGAATGGAGTACTGTGTGCATAGTGCCGTGTAGTACCGTGTGGAGTACAGTGCCTGTACTGCCGTGTAGTACTGAACGGAGTACAGTGCCTGTACTGCCGTGTAGTCCGGAGTGGAGTACAGTGCCTGTACTGCCGTGTAGTCCCGAGTGGAGTACTGTGTGTATAGTGCCGTGTAGTACCGAGTGGAGTACATTGCCTGTACTGCCGTGTAGTACTAAGTGGAGTACAGTGCCTGTACTGCCGTGTATTCCCGAGTGGAGTACTGTGTGTATAGTGCAGTGTAGCGCTGAGTGGAGTAGAGTACCTGTACTGCCGTGTAGTACCGAGTGGGGAACTGTATGTATACTGCCGTGTAGTACTGAGTGGAGTGCAGTACCAGAACTGCCGTGTAGTACCGAGTGGGGGACTGTGTGTATATTGCCGTGTAATACTGAGTGGAGTACAGTGCCTGTACTGCCGTGTAGTCCCGAGTGGGTACTGTGTGCATACTGCCGTGTAGTACTGAGTGGAGTACAGTCCCTGTACTGCCGAGTAGTCCCGAGTTTAGTACAGTGTGTATAGTGCAGTGTAGTACTGAGTGGAGTACTGTGTGTATAGTGCGGTGTAGTACTGAGTGGAGTACAGTGCCTGTACTGCCGTGTAGTACCGAGTGGGGGAATGTGTGTATACCGCCGTGTAGTACTGAGTGGAGTACAGTGTGTATAGTGCCGTGTAGTACCGAGTGGGGGACTGTGTGCATACTGCCGTGAGTACTGAGTGGAGTACAGTGCCTGTACTGCCGTGTAGTACCGAGTGGAGTACTGTGTGTATAGTGCCGTGTAGTACCGAGTGGAGTACAGTGCATGTACTGCCGTGTAGTACCGAGTGGAGTACTGTGTGTATAGTGCGGTGTAGTACCGAGTGGAGTACTGTGTGCATACTGCCGTGTAGTACCGAGTGGAGTACTGTGTGCATACTGCCGTGAGTACTGAGTGGAGTACAGTGCCTGTACTGCCGTGTAGTCCCGAGTGGAGTACTGTGTGCATACTGCCGTGTAGTACTGAGTGGAGTACAGTCCCTGTACTGCCGAGTAGTCCCGAGTTTAGTACAGTGTGTATAGTGCAGTGTAGTACTGAGTGGAGTACTGTGTGTATAGTGCGGTGTAGTACTGAGTGGAGTACAGTGCCTGTACTGCCGTGTAGTACCGAGTGGGGGAATGTGTGTATACCGCCGTGTAGTACTGAGTGGAGTACAGTGTGTATAGTGCCGTGTAGTACCGAGTGGGGGACTGTGTGCATACTGCCGTGAGTACTGAGTGGAGTACAGTGCCTGTACTGCCGTGTAGTACCGAGTGGAGTACTGTGTGTATAGTGCCGTGTAGTACCGAGTGGAGTACTGTGTGCATACTGCCGTGAAGTACCGAGTGGAGTACTGTGTGCATACTGCCGTGAGTACTGAGTGGAGTACAGTGCCTGTACTGCCGTGTAGTACCGAGTGGAGTACTGTGTGTATACTGCCGTGTAGTACCGAGTGGAGTACCGTGTCTGTACTGCCGTGTAGTACCGAGTGGAGTACTCTGTGTATAGTGCCGTGTAGTACCGAGTGGAGTACTGTGTGCATACTGCCGTGAGTACTGAGTGGAGTACAGTGCCTGTACTGCCGTGTAGTACCGAGTGGAGTACTGTGTGTATAGTGCCGTGTAGTACTGAGTGGAGTACAGTGCCTGAACTGCCGAGTAGTCCCGAGTGGAGTACTGTGTGTATAGTGCAGTGTAGCGCTGAGTGGAGTAGAGTACCTGTACTGCCGTGTAGTACCGAGTGGGGAACTGTATGTATACTGCCGTGTAGTACTGAGTGGAGTGCAGTACCAGAACTGCCGTGTAGTACCGAGTGGGGGACTGTGTGTATATTGCCGTGTAATACTGAGTGGAGTACAGTGCCTGTACTGCCGTGTAGTCCCGAGTGGAGTACTGTGTGCATACTGCCGTGTAGTACTGAGTGGAGTACAGTCCCTGTACTGCCGAGTAGTCCCGAGTTTAGTACAGTGTGTATAGTGCAGTGTAGTACTGAGTGGAGTACTGTGTGTATAGTGCGGTGTAGTACTGAGTGGAGTACAGTGCCTGTACTGCCGTGTAGTACCGAGTGGGGGAATGTGTGTATACCGCCGTGTAGTACTGAGTGGAGTACAGTGTGTATAGTTCCGTGTAGTACCGAGTGGGGGACTGTGTGCATACTGCCGTGAGTACTGAGTGGAGTACAGTGCCTGTACTGCCGTGTAGTACCGAGTGGAGTACTGTGTGTATAGTGCCGTGTAGTACCGTGTGGAGTACAGTGCATGTACTGCCGTGTAGTACCGAGTGGAGTACTGTGTGTATAGTGCGGTGTAGTACCGAGTGGAGTACTGTGTGCATACTGCCGTGTAGTACCGAGTGGAGTACTGTGTGCATACTGCCGTGAGTACTGAGTGGAGTACAGTGCCTGTACTGCCGTGTAGTACCGAGTGGAGTACTGTGTGTATACTGCCGTGTAGTACCGAGTGGAGTACCGTGTCTGTACTGCCGTGTAGTACCGAGTGGAGTACTCTGTGTATAGTGCCGTGTAGTACCGAGTGGAGTACTGTGTGCATACTGCCGTGAGTACTGAGTGGAGTACAGTGCCTGTACTGCCGTGTAGTACCGAGTGGAGTACTGTGTGTATAGTGCCGTGTAGTACCGAGTGGAGTACAGTGCATGTACTGCCGTGTAGTACCGAGTGGAGTACTGTGTGTATAGTGCGGTGTAGTACCGAGTGGAGTACAGTGCATGAACTGCCATGTAGTACCGAGTGGAGTACTGTGTGTATACTGCCGTGTAGTACCGAATGGAGTACAGTGCCTGTATTGCCGTGTAGTACCGATTGGAGTACTCTGTGTATAGTGCGGTGTAGTACCGAGTGGAGTACTGTGTGCATACTGCCGTGTAGTACTGAGTGGAGTACAGTACCTCTACTGCCGTGTAGTACCGAGTGGAGTACTGTGTGTATAGTGCCGGGTAGTACCGAGTGGAGTACAGTGCCTGTACTGAGTGGAGTACAGTGCCTGTACTGCCGTGTAGTCCCGAGTGGAGTACTGTGCCTGTACTGCCGTGTAGTAGTGAGTGGAGTACTGTGCCTGTACTGCCGTGTAGTACTCAGTGGAGTACTGTGTGTATAGTGCCGTGTAGTACCGAGTGGGGTACAGTGGGTGTACTGCCGTGTAGTTATGAGTGGAGTACAGCGCCTGTACTGTCGTGTAGTACTGAGTGGAGTACAGTGCCTGTACTGCCGTGTAGTCCCGAGTGGAGTACAGTGCTTATACTGCCGTGTAGTACTGAGTGGAGTACTGTGTGTATAGTGCCGTGTAGTACCGAGTGTAGTACAGTGCATGTACTGCCGTGTAGTACTGAGTGGAGCACAGTTCCTGTACTGCCGTGTAGTACTGAGTGGAGTACAGTTCCTGTACTGCCGTGTAGTCCCGAGTGGAGTACAGTGCCTGTACTGCCGTGTAGTACTGAGTGGAGTACTGTGTGTATACTGCCGTGTAGTAACGAGTGGAGTACAGTGCTGTACCTCCGTGTAGTACTGAGTGGAGTACAGTGCATGTACTGCCGTGTAGTACTGAGTGGAGAACAGTGCCTGTACTGCCGTGTAGTCCCGAATGGAGTACTGTGTGTATAGTGCCGTGTAGTACCGAGTGGAGTACAGTGCCTGTACTGCCGTGTAGCACCGAATGGAGTACTGTGTGTATAGTGCCGTGTAGAACCGAGTGGAGTACAGTGCCTGAGTTGTCGTGTAGTACTGAGTGGAGTACAGTGCCTGTAATGC
This sequence comes from Anabrus simplex, assembly GCF_040414725.1. Classification (NCBI taxonomy): domain Eukaryota; kingdom Metazoa; phylum Arthropoda; class Insecta; order Orthoptera; family Tettigoniidae; genus Anabrus; species Anabrus simplex. The sequence continues at coordinate 915,338,802 of NC_090266.1, read as the reverse complement.
CGTGTAGTTCCGAGTGGAGTACTGTGTGTATAGTGCCGTGTAGTACCGAGTGGAGTACAGTGCCTGTACTGCCGTGTAGTACTGAGTGGAGTACAGTGCCTGTACTGCCGTGTAGTATCGAGTGGAGTACAGTGCCTGTACTTCCGTGTAGTACCGAGTGGAGTACATTGCTTGTACTGCCATGTAGTACTGAGTGGAGTACAGTGCCTGTACTGTCGTGTAGTGCCGAGTGGAGTACTGTGTGTATAGTGCAGTGTAGTACTGAGCGGAGTACAGTGCATGTACTGCCGTGTAGTCCCGAGTGGAGTACCGTGTGTATAGTGCAGTGTAGTACTGAGTGGAGTACAGTGCCTGTACTGCCGTGTAGTACCGAGTGGAGTACAGTGCCTGTACTGCCGTGTAGTCCCAGGTCGAGTACTGTGTGCATACTGCCGTGTAGTACTGAGTGGAGTACAACGCCTGTACTGCCGTGTAGTACCGAGTGGAGTACAGTGCCTGTACTGCCGTGTAGTACAGGGTGGAGTACAGTGCCTGTACTGCCGTGTAGTCCCCAGTGGAATACAGTTTGTGTAGTGCAGTGTAGTACTGAGTGGAGTACAGTGCATGTACTGCCGTGTAGTACCGAGTGGAGTACTGTGTGTATAGTGCCGTGTAGTACCGAGTGGAGTACAATGCCTGTACTGCCGTGTAGTACCGAGTGGAGTACTTTGTGTATAGTGCCGTGTAGTACCGAGTGAAGTACAGTGCCTGTACTGCGTGTAGTACCGAGTGGAGTACTGCGTGTATAGTGCCGTGTAGTACCGAGTGGAGTACATTGCATGTACTGCCGTGTAGTACCGAGTGGAGTACTGAGTGTATAGTGCCGTGTAGTACCGAGTGGAGTACTGTGTGTATAGTGCCGTGTAGTACCGAGTGGAGTACAGTGCCTGTACTGCCGTGTAGGACTGAGTGGAGTACAGTGCGAATAGTGCCGTGTAGTACCGAGTGGAGTACAGTGCCTGTCCTGCCGTGTAGTACCGAGTGGAGTACAGTGTGTATAGTGCCGTCTAGTAGCGAGTGGAATACAGTGTGTATAGTGCCGTGTAGTACTGAGTGGAGTACAGTGCCTGTACTACCGTGTAGTACCGAGTGGGGGACTGTGTGTATACTGCCGTGTAGTACTGAGTGGAGTACAGTGCCTGTACTGCCGTGTAGAACCGAGTGGGGGACAGTGTGTATACTGCCGTGTAGTACTGAGTGGAGTACTGTGTGTATAGTGCAGTGTAGAGCTGAATGGAGTACAGTGCCTGTACTGCCGTGTAGTACCGAGTGGAGTACTGTGTGTATAGTGCAGTGTAGTGCTGAGTGGAGTACAGTACCTGTACTGCCGTGTAGTACTGAGTATAATACAATGCCTGTACTGCCGTGTAGTACCGAGTGGGGGACTGTGTGTATACTGCCGTGTAGTACTGAGTGGAGTACATTACCTGTACTGCCGAGTAGTCCCGAGTGGAGTAATGTGTGTATAGTGCAGTGTAGTGCTGAGTGGAGTACAGTACCTGTACTGCCGTGTAGTACCGAGTGGGGGACTGTGTGCATACTGCCGTGTAGTTCCGAGTGGAGTACAGTGCCTGTACTGGCGTGTAGTACTGAGTGGAGTACAGTGCCTGTATTGCCGTGTAGTCCCGAGTGGAGTACAGTGCCTGTACTGCCGTGTAGTACCGAGTGGGGGACTGTGTGTATACTGCCGTGTAGTTCCGAGTGCAGTACAGTGCCTGTACTTCCGTGTAGTACCGAGTGGAATACTGTGTGTATAGTGCCGTGTAGTACCGAGTGGAGTACTGTGTGCATACTGCCGTGTAGTACTGAGTGGAGTACAGTGCCTGTACTGCCGTGTAGTACCGAGTGGAGTACTGTGTGTAAGGTGCCTTGTAGAACCGAGTGGAGTACGGTGCATGTACTGCCGTGTAGTACCGAGTGGAATACTGTGTGTATAGTGCCGTGTAGTACTGAGTCGAGTACTGTGTGCATACTGCCGTGTAGTACTGTGTGGACTATAGTGCCTGTACTGCCGTGTAGTACCGAGTGGGGGACTGTGTGTATACCGCCGTGTAGTACTGAGTGGAGTACAGTGTGTATAGTGCCGTGTAGTACCGAGTGGAGTACAGTGCCTGTACTGCCGTGTAGTACTGAGTGGAGTACAGTGCCTGTACTGCCGTGTATTACTGAGTGGAGTACAGTGCCTGTACTGCCGTGTAGTCCCGAATGGAGTACTGTGTGTATAGTGCCGTGTAGTACGGAGTGGAGTACAGTGTGTATAGTGCCGTGTAGTACCGAGTGGAGTACAGTGCCTGTACTGCCGTGTAGTACTGAGTGGAGTACAGTGCCTGTACTGCCGTGTATTACTGAGTGGAGTACAGTGCCTGTACTGCCGTGTAGTACCGAGTGGGGACTGTGTGTATACCGCCGTGTAGTACTGAGTGGAGTACAGTGTGTATAGTGCCGTGTAGTACCGAGTGGAGTACAGTGCCTGTACTGCCGTGTAGTACTGAGTGGAGTACTGTGTGTATAGTGCCCTGTAGTACCGAGTGGAGTACCGTGCCTGTACTGCCGTGTAGTACTGAGTGGATTACAGTGCCTGTACTGCCGTGTAGTACCGAGTGGTGTACAGTGCCTGTACTGCCGTGTAGTCCCGAGTGGAGTAAAGTGCCTGTACTGTCGTGTAGTACGGAGTGGGGTACTGTGTGTATAGTGCCGTGGAGTACCGTGCCTGTACTGCCGTGTAGTACTGAGTGGAGTACCGTGCCTGTACTGCCGTGTAGTACTGAGTGGAGTACAGTGCCTGTACTGCCGTGTAGTACTGAGTGGAGTACAGTGCCTGTACTGCCGTGTAGTCCCGACTGGAGTACAGTGCCTGTACTGCCGTGCAGTACAGAGTGGAGTACTGTGTGTATAGTGCCGTGTAGTACCGAGTGGAGTACCGTGCCTGTACTGCCGTGTAGTCCCGAGTGGAGTACAGTGCCTGTACTGCCGTGTAGTACTGAGTGGAGTACTGTGTGTATAGTGCCGTGTAGTACCGAGTGGAGTACAGTGCCTGTACTGCCGTGTAGTACTGAGTGGAGTACAGTGCCTGTACTGCCGTGTATTACTGAGTGGAGTACAGTGCCTGTACTGCCGTGTAGTCCCGAATGGAGTACTGTGTGTATAGTGCCGTGTAGTACGGAGCGGAGTACAGTGCCTGTACTGCCGTGTAGTACTGAGTGGAGTACAGTGCCTGTACTAACGTGTAGTCCCGAGTGGAGTACTGTGTGTATAGTGCAGTGTAGTACTGAGTGGAGTACTGTGTGTATAGTGCCGTGTAGTACTGAGTGGAGTACAGTGCCTGTACTGCCGTGTAGTACTGAGTGGAGTACTGTGTGTATAGTGCCGTGTAGCACCGAGTGGAGTACAGTGCCAGTACTGCCGTGCAGTACTGAGTGGAGAACAGTGCCTGTACTGCCGTGTAGTACTGAGTGGAGTACAGTGCCTGTACTGCCGTGTAGTACTGAGTGGAGTACAGTGCCTGTACTGACGTGTAGTACTGAGTGGAGTACAGTGCCTGTACTGCCGTGTAGTACTGAGTGGAGTACTGTGTGTTTAGTGCCGTGTAGTACCGAGTGGAGTACCGTGCCTGTACTGCCGTGTAGTACTGAGTGGAGTACAGTGCCTGTACTGCCGTGTAGTACTGAGTGGTGTACAGTGCCTGTACTGCCGTGTAGTCCCGAGTGGAGTACAGTGCCTGTACTGCCGTGTAGTACTGAGTGGAGTATTGTGTGTATAGTGCCGTGTAGTACCGAGTGGAGTACCGTGCCTGTACTGCCGTGTAGTACTGAGTGAAGTACAGTGCCTGTACTGCCGTGTAGTACTGAGTGGAGTACAGTGCCTGTACTGCCGTGTAGTCCCGACTGGAGTACAGTGCCTGTACTGCCGTGTAGTACCGAGTGGAGTACTGTGTGTATAGTGCCGTGTAGTACCGAGTGGAGTAAAGTGCCTGTACTGCCGTGTAGTACTGAGTGGAGTACAGTGCCTGTACTGCCGTGTAGTACTGAGTGGAGTACAGTGCCTGTACTGCCGTGTAGTACTGAGTGGAGTACAGTGCCTGTACTGCCGTGTAGTACTGAGTGGAGTACTGTGTGTACAGTGCCGTGTAGTACCGAGTGGAGTACCGTGCCTGTTCTGCCGTGTGGTCCCGAGTGGAGTACAGTGCCTGTACTGCCGTCTAGTACTGAGTGGAGTACTGTGTGTATAGTGCCGTGTAGTACCGAGTGGATTACAGTGCCTGTACTGCCGTGTAGTACTGAGTGGAGTACAGTGCCTGTACTGCCGTGTAGTCCCGAATGGAATACTGTTTGTATAGTGCCGTGTAGTACGGAGTGGAGTACAGTGCCTGTACTGCCGTGTAGTTCTGAGTGGAGTACTGTGTGTATAGTGCCGTGTAGTACCGAGGGGAGTACAGTGCCTGTACTGGCGTGTAGTACTAAGTGGAGTTCAGTGGCTGCACTGCCGTGTAGTCCCGAGTGTAGTACTCTGTGTATAGTGCAGTGTAGTGCTGAGTGGTGTACAGTTCTTGTACTGCCGAGTAGTACTGAGTGGAGTACAGTGCCTTAACTGCCGTGTAGTACTGGGTGGAGTACATTGCCTGTACTGCCGTGTAGTACCTAGTGGGGGACTGTGTGTATACTGCTGTGTAGTACCGAGTGGAGTACAGTGCCTGTACTGCCGTGTAGTACCGAGTGGAGTACTTTGTGTATAGTGCCGTGTAGTACCGAGTGGAGTACAGTGCCTGTACTGTCGTGTAGTACCGAGTGGAGTACTGTGTGTATAGTGCCGTGTAGAACCTTGTGGAGTACAGTGCCTGTACTGCCGTGTAGTACCGAGTGGAGTACTGTGTGCATACTGCCGTGTAGTACTGTGTGGAGTATAGTGCATGTACTGCCATGTAGTACCGAGTGGAGTACTGTTTGTATAGTGCCGTGTAGTACCGAGTGGAGTACACTGCATGTACTGCCGTGTAGTACCGAGTGGAGTACTGTGTGTATCGTGCGGTGTAGTACCGATTGGAGTACATTGCATGTACTGCCGTGTAGTAATCAGTGGAGTACAGTACCTGTACTGCCGTGTAGTACCGAGTGGAGTACTGTGTGCATACTGCCGTGTAGTAATGAGTGGAGTACAGTACCTGTACTGCCGTGTAGAACCGAGTGGAGTACTGTGTGTATAGTGCCGTGCAGTACCGAGTGGAGTACAGTGCCTGTACTGCCGTGTAGTATGAGTGGAGTACAGTGCCTGTACTGCCGTGTAGTCCCGAGTGGAGTACAGTGCCTGTACTGCCGTGTAGTAGTGAGTGGAGTACTGTGCCTGTACTGCCGTGTGGTACTGAGTGGGGTACTGTGTGTATAGTGCCGTGTAGTACCGCGTGGAGTACAGTGCCTGTACTGCCGTGTAGTCCCGAGTGGAGTACAGTGCCTGTACTGCCGTGTAGTACTGGGTGGAGTACTGTGTGTATAGTGCCGTGTACTACCGAGTGGAGTACAGTGCCTGTATTGCCGTGTAGTACTGAGTGGAGTACAGTGCCTGTACTGCCGTGTAGTACTGAGTGGAGTACAGTGCCTGTACTGCCGTGTAGTACCGAGTGGAGTACAGTGTCTTTACTGCCGTGTAGTCCCGAGTGGAGTACTGTGTGCATACTGCCGTGTATTACTGAGTGGAGTACAGTGCCTGTACTGCCGTGTAGTAGCGAGTGGGGGACAGCGTGTGTACTGCCGTGTAGTACTGGGTAGAGTACAGTGCCTGTTCTGCCGTGTAGTACCGAGTGGAGTACAGTGTGTATAGCGCCGTGTAGTACCGAGTGGAGTAAAGTGCCTGTACTGCCGTGTAGTACTGAGTGGAGTACAGTGCCTGTAATGCCGTGTAGTACCGAGTGGAGTACTGTGTGTATAGTACCGTGTAGTACCGAGTGGAGTACGGTGCTTGTACTGCCGTGTAGTACTGAGTGGAGTACAGTGCCTGTACTGCCGTGAAGTCCCGAGTGGAGTACAGTGCCTGTACTGCCGTGTAGTACTGATTGGAGTACAGTGCCTGTACTGCCGTGTAGTACCCAGTGGAGTACAGTGCTTGTACTGCGGTCTAGTACTGAGTGGAGTGCAGTGCCTGTACTGCCGGGTAGTGCCCAGTGGAGTACTGTGTGTATAGTGCAGTGTAGTACTGAGTGGAGTACAGTGCATGTACTGCCGTGTAGTCCCGAGTTGAGTATTCTGTGTATAGTGCAGAGTAGTACTGAGTGGAGTACAGTGCCTGTACTGCCGTGTAGTACCGAGTGGAGTATTGTGTGCATACTGCCGTGTAGTCCCGAGTGGAGTACAGTGTGTATAGTGCAGTGTAGTACTGAGTGGAGTACAGTGCATGTACTGCCGTGTAGTACCGAGTGGAGTACTGTGTGTATAGTGCCGTGTAGTAACGAGTCGAGTACAGTGCCTGTACTGCCGTGTAGTACTGAGTGGTGTACAGTGTGTATAGTGCCGTGTAGTACCGAGTGGAGTACAGTGTGTATAGTGCCGTGTAGTACTGAGTGGAGTACAGTGCATGTACTGCCGTGTAGTACTGAGTGGAGTACAGTGCAAGTACTGCCGTGTAGTACTGAGTGGAGTACACTGCATGTACAGCCGTGTAGTACCGAGTGGAGTACAGTGCCTGTACTGCCGTGTAGTACTGAGTGGAGTACAGTGCCTGTACTGCCGAGTAGTACTGAGTGGAGTACAGTGCCTGTACTGCCGTGTATTACCGAGTGGAGTACAGTGTGTATAGTGCCGTCTAGTACCGAGTGGAGTACAGTGTGTATAGTGCCGTGTAGTACTGAGTGGAGTACAGTGCCTGTACTGCCGTGTAGTACCGAGTGGAGTACAGTGCCTGTACTGCCGTTTAGTACTGAGTGGAATACAGTGCCTGTACTGCCGTGTAGTACCGAGTGGAGTACGGTGTGCATAGTGCCGTGTAGTACTGAGTGGAGTACAGTGCCTGTACTGCCGTGTAGTACTGAGTGGGTACAGTGCCTGTACTGCCGTGTAGTACCGAGTGGAGTACTGTGTGTATACTGCCGTGTAGTACTGAGTGGAGTGCAGTACCTGTACTGCCGTGTAGTCCCGAGTGGAGTACTGTGTGTATAGTGCAGTGTACTGCTGAGTGGAGTAGAGTATATGTACAGCCGTGTAGTACCGAGTGGGGAACTGTGTGTATACTGCCGTGTAGTACTGAGTGGAGTACAGTGCCTGTACTGCCGTGTAGTACCGAGTGGGGGACTGTGTGTATATTGCCGTGTAGTACTGAGTGGAGTACAGTGCCTGTACTGCCGTGTAGTCCCGAGTGGAGTACTGTTTGCATACTGCCGTGTAGTACTGAGTGGAGTACAGTCCCTGTACTGCCGAGTAGTCCCGAGTTTAGTACAGTGTGTATAGTGCAGTGTAGTACTGAGTGGAGTACTGTGTGTATAGTGCGGTGTAGTACTGAGTGGAGTACAGTGCCTGTACTGCCGTGTAGTACCGAGTGGAGTACTGTGTGTATAGTGCCGTGTAGTACCGAGTGGAGTACAGTGCATGTACTGCCGTGTAGTACCGAGTGGAGTACTGTGTGTATAGTGCGGTGTAGTACCGAGTGGAGTACAGTGCATGAACTGCCATGTAGTACCGAGTGGAGTTCTCTGTGTATACTGCCGTGTAGTACCGAGTGGAGTACAGTGCATGTACTGCCGTGTAGTACCGAGTGGAGTACTGTGTGTATAGTGCGGTGTAGTACCGAGTGGAGTACAGTGCATGAACTGCCATGTAGTACCGAGTGGAGTACTCTGTGTATACTGCCGTGTAGTACCGAATGGAGTACAGTGCCTGTATTGCCGTGTAGTACCGAGTGGAGTACTGTGTGTATAGTGCTGTGTAGTACCGAGTGGAGTACTGTGTGCGTACTGCCGTGTAGTACTGAGTGGAGTACAGTACCCCTACTGCCGTGTAGTACCGAGTGGAGTACTGTGTGTATAGTGCCGTGTAGTACCGAGTGGAATACAGTGCCTGTACTGCCGTGTAGTAGTGAGTGGAGTACTGTGCCAGTACTGCCGTGTAGTACTCAGTGGAGTACTGTGTGTATAGTGCCGTGTAGTACCGAGTGGAGTACAGTGGGTGTACTGCCGTGTAGTTATGAGTGGAGTACAGCGCATGTACTGTCGTGTAGTACTGAGTGGAGTACAGTGCCTGTACTGCCGTGTAGTCCCGAGTGGTGTACAGTGCCTATACTGCCGTGTAGTACTGAGTGGAGTACTGTGTGTATAGTGCCGTGTAGTACCGAGTGTAGTACAGTGCCTGTACTGCCGTGTAGTACTGAATGGAGCACAGTGCCTGTACTGCCGTGTATAACTGAGTGGAGTACAGTTCCTGTACTGCCGTGTAGTCCCGAGTGGAGTACAGTGCCTGTACTGCCGTGTAGTACTGAGTGGAGTACTGTGTGTATAGTGCCGTGTAGTAACGAGTGGAGTACAGTGCTGTACCTCCGTGTAGTACTGAGTGGAGTACAGTGCCTGTACTGCCGTGTAGTACAGAGTGGAGTACAGTGCCTGCACTGCCGTGTAGTCCCGAATGGAGTACTCTGTGTATAGTGCCGTGTAGTACCGAGTGGAGTAGAGTGCCTGTACTGCCGTGTAGCACCGAGTGGAGTACTGTGTGTATAGTGCCGTGTAGAACCGAGTGGAGTACATTGCCTGTACTGTCGTGTAGTACTGAGTGGAATACGGTGCCTGTAATGCCGTGTAGTACCGAGTGGAGTACTGTGTGTATAGTGCCGTGTAGTACCGAGTGGAGTACAGTGCCTGTACTGCCGTGTAGTACAGAGTGGAGTACAGTGCGTATAGTGCCGTCTAGTACCGAGTGGAGTACAGTGTGTATATTGCCGTGTAGTACTGAGTGGAGTACAGTGTCTGTACTGCCGTGTAGTACCGAGTGGAGTACAGTGTGTATAGTGCCGTGTAGTACCGAGTGGTGTACTGTGCCTGTACTGCCGTGTAGTACTGAGTGGAGTACAGTGCCTGTACTGCTGTGTAGTACCGAGTGGGGGACTGTGTGTATACTGCCGTGTACTACTGAGTGGAGTACAGTGCCTGTACTGCCGTGTAGTACCGAGTGGGGGACTGTGTGTATACAGCCGTGTAGTACTGAGTGGAGTACAGTACCTGTACTGCCGAGTAGTCTGGAGTGGAGTACTGTGTGTATAGTGCAGTGTAGTGCTGAGTGGAGTACAGTACCTGTAATGCCGTGTAGTACCGAGTGGGGGAATGTGTGTATATTGCCGTGCAGTACTGAGTGGAGTACAGTGCCTGTACTACCGTGTAGTCCCGAGTGGAGTGCTGTGTGCATACTGCCGTGTAGTACTGAGTGGAGTACAGTCCCTGTACTGCCGAGTAGTCCCGAGTGGAGTACATTGTGTATAGTGCAGTGTAGTACTGAGTGGAGTACTGTGTGTATAGTGCAGTGTAGTACTGAGTGGAGTACAGTGCGTGTACTGCCGTGTAGTACCGAGTGGGGGAATGTGTGTATACTGCCGTGTAGTACTGAGTGGAGTACAGTGTGTATAGTGCCGTGTAGTACCGAGTGGGCGTTTGTGTGCATACTGCCGTGTAGTACTGAGTGGAGTACAGTGTCTGTACTGCTATGTTGTCCCGAGTGGAGTACGGTGTGTATACTGCCGTGTAGTACCGAGTGGAGTACAGTGCCTGTACTGCCATGTAGTACCGAGTGGAGTACTGTGTGCATACTGCCGTGTAGTACGGAGTGGAGTACAGTGCCTATACTGCCGTGTACTACCGATTGGAGTACTGTGTGGATAGTGCCGTGTAGTACCGAGTGGAGTACTGTGTGAATACTGCCGTGTAGTACTTAGTGTAGTAGAGTGCCTGTACTGCCGTGTAGTACCGAGTGGAGTACTGTGTGTATAGTGCGGTGTAGTACCGAGTGGAGTACAGTGCATGTACTGCCGTGTAGTACCGAGTGGAGTACTGTGTGTATAGTGCCGTGTAGTACCGAGTGGAGTACAGTGCCTGTATTGCCGTGTAGTACCGAGTGGAGTACTGTGTGTATAGTGCCGTGTAGTACCGATTGGAGTACTGTGTGCATACTGCCGTGTAGTACTAGTGGAGTACAGTACCTGTACTGCCGTGTAGTACCGAGTGGAGTACTGTGTGTATAGTGCCATGTAGTACCGAGTGGAGTACAGTGCCTGTACTGCCGTATAGTACTGAGTGGAGTAGAATGCCTGTACTGCCGTGTAGTCCCGAGTGGAGTACAGTGCCTGTACTGCCGTGTAGTAGTGAGTGGAGTACTGTGCCTGTACTGCCGTGTAGTACTGAGTGGAGTACTGTGTGTATAGTGCCGTGTAGTACCGAGTGGAGTACAGTGGGTGTACTGCCGTGTAGTACTGAGTGGAGTACAGTGCCTGTACTGCCGTGTAGTCCCGAGTGGAGTAGAGTGCCTGTACTACCGTGTAGTACTGAGTTTAGTACTGTTTGTATAGTGCTGTGTAGTACCGAGTGGAGTACAGTGCCTGTACTGCCGTGTAGTCCCGAGTGGAGTACGGTGCATGTACTGTCGTGTAGTACCGAGTGGAGTACAATTCCTGTACTGCCGTGTAGTACCGAGTGGATTACTGTGTGCATACTGCCGTGTAGTACCGAGTGGAGTACAGTGCCTGTACTGCCGTGTAGTACCGAGTGGAGTACAGTGCCTGTACTGCCGTGTAGTACCGAGTGGAGTACTGTGTGCATACTGCCGTGTAGTACTGAGTGGAGTACAGTGCCTGTACTGCCGTGTAGTACCGAGTGGAGTACTGTTTGTATAGTGCCGTGTAGTACCGAGTGGAGTACAGTGCATGTACTGCCGTGTAGTACCGACTGGAGTACTGTGTGTATAGTGCGGTGTAGTTCCGAGTGGAGTACAGTGCATGTACTGCCGTGTAGTACCGAGTGGAGTACTGTGTGTATAGTGCCGTGTAGTACAGTGTGGAGTACAGTGCCTGTATTGCCGTGTAGTACCGTGTGGAGTACTGTGTGTATAGTGCCGTGTAGTACCGAGTGGAGTACAGTGCCTGTACTGCCGTGTAGTACTGAGTGGTGTACATTGCCTGTACTGCCGTGTAGTCCCGAGTGGAGTACAGTGCCTGTACTGCCGTGTAGTAGTGAGTGGAGTACTGTCCCTGTACTGCCGTGTAGTACTGGGTGGAGTACTGTGCCTGTACTGCCGTGTAGTACCGAGTGGAGTACAGTGGGTGTACTGCTGTGTAGTACTGAGTGGAGTACAGTGCCTATACTGCCGTGTAGTACTGAGTGGGGTACAGTGCCTGAACTGCCGTGTAGCCCGAGTGGAGTACAGTGCCTGTACTGCCGTGTAGTACTGAGTGGAGTACAGTGCCTGTACTGCCGTCTAGTACTGAGTGGAGTACAGTGCCTGTACTGCCATGTAGTCCCGAGTGGAGTACAATGCCTGTACTGCCGTGTAGTACTGAGTGGAGTACTGTGTGTATAGTGCCGTGTAGTACCGAGTGGAGTACAGTGCCTGTACTGCCGTGTAGTACTTAGTGGAGTACAGTGCCTGTAATGCCGTGTAGTACCGAGTGAAGTACTGTGTGTATAGTGCCGTTAGTACCGAGTGTAATACAGTGCCTGTACTGCCGTGTAGTACTGAGTGGAGTACAGTGCCTGTACTGCCGTGCAGTAATGATTGGAGTACAGTGCCTGTACTGCCGTGTAGTGCCGGGTGGAGTTCAGTGCTTGTACTGCCGTGTAGTACTGAGTGAAGTACAGTGCCTGTACTGCCGTGTAGTGCCGAGTGGAGTACTGTGTGTATAGTGCAGTGTAGTACTGAGTGGAGTACAGTGCATTTACTGCCGTGTAGTACCGAGTGGAGTACAGTGCCTGTACTGCCGTGTAGTCCCGAGTGGAGTACAATGCCTGTACTGCCGTGTAGTACTGAGTGGAGTACTGTGTGTATAGTCCCGTGTAGTACTGAGTGGAGTACAGTGCCTGTACTGCCGTGTAGTACCGATTGGAGTACTGTGTGCATAGTGCAGTGTAGTGCTGAGTGGAGTACAGTGCATGTACTGCCGTGTAGTACCGAGTGGTGTACTGTGTGTGTAGTGCCGTGTGGTACCGATTGGAGTACCATGCATGTACTGCCGTGTAGTACCGAGTGGAGTACTGTGTGTATAGTGCCGTGTAGTACCGAGTGGAGTACAGTGGCTGTACTGCGAGTAGTACCGAGTGGAGTACAGTGCCTGCACTGCGTGTAGTACCGAGTGGAGTACAGTGTGTATAGTGCCGTCTAGTACCGAGTGGAGTACAGTCTGTATAGTGCCGTGTAGTACTGAGTGGCGTACAGGGCCTGTACTGCCGTGTAGTACCGAGTGGAGTACAGTGTGTATAGTGCCGTGTAGTACTGAGTGGAGTACAGTGCATGTACTGCCGTGTGTTACTGAGTGGGGTACAGAGCCTGTACTGCTGTGTAGTACGGAGTGGGGGACTGTGTGTATACTGCCGTGTAGTACTGAGTGGATTACTGTATGTAAACTGCCGTGTAGTACTGAGTATAGTACAGTACCTGTACTGCCGTGTAGTACCGAGTGGAGTACTGTGTGTATACTGCCGTGTAGTACTGAGTGGAGTACAGTACCTGTACTGCCGTGTAGTACCGAGTGGGGGACTGTGTGTATACTGCCGTGTAGTACTGAGTGGAGTACAGTGCCTGTACTGCCGTGTAGTACCGAGTGGGGGACTGTGTGTATACTGCCGTGTAGTACTGAGTGGAGTACTGTGTGTATAGTGCAGTGTAGTGCTGAGTGGAGTACAGTGCCTGTACTGCCGTGTAGTACCGAGTGCAGTACCGTGTGTATAGTGCAGTGTAGTGCTGAGTGGAGTACAGTACCTGTCATGCCGTGTAGTACTGAGTATAGTACAGTGCCTGTACTGCCGTGTAGTACCGAGTGGGGGACTGTGTGTATACTGCCGTGTAGTACTGAGTGGAGTACAGTACCTGTACTGCCGAGTAGTCCCGAGTGGAGTACTGTGTGTATAGTGCAGTGTAGTGCTGAGTGGAGTATAGTACCTGTACCGCCGTGTAGTACAGAGTGGGGGACTGTGTGTATACTGCCGTGTAGTACTGAGTGGAGTACAGTGCCTGTACTGCCGTGTAGTACCGAGTGCAGTACCGTGTGTATAGTGCAGTGTAGTGCTGAGTGGAGTACAGTACCTGTACTGCCGAGTAGTCCCGAGTGGGGGACTGTGTGTATACTGCCGTGTAGTACTGAGTGGAGTACAGTACCTGTACTGCCGAGTAGTCCCGAGTGGAGTACTGTGTGTATAGTGCAGTGTAGTACTGAGTGGAGTACATTGCCTGTACTGCCGTGTAGTCCCGAGTGGAGTACTGTGTGCATACTGCCGTGTACTACTGATTGGAGTACAGTCCCTGTACTGCCGAATAGTCCCGAGTGGAGTACACTATGTATAGTGCAGTGTAGTACTGAGTGGAGTACTGTGTGTATAATGCAGTGTAGTACTGAGTGGAGTACAGTGCCTGTACTGCCGTGTAGTACCGAGTGGGGGACTGTGTGTATACTGCCGTGTAGTACTGAGTGGAGTACAGTGTGTATAGTGCCGTGTAGTACCGAGTAGGGGACTGTGTGCATACTGCAGTGGAGTACTGAGTGGAGTACAGTGCCTGTACTGCCATGTAGTCCCGAGTGGAGTACTGTGTGTATACTGCCGTGTAGTACCGAGTGGAGTACAGTGCCTGTACTGCCATGTAGTACCGAGTGGTGTACTGTGTGTATAGTGCCGTGTAGTACCGAGTGGAGTACTGTGTGCATAGTGCCGTGTAGTACTGAGTGGAGTACAGTGCCTGTACTGCCGTGTAGTACCGAGTCGAGTACTGTGTGTATAGTGCCGTGTAGTACCGAGTGGAGTACAGTGCATGTACTGTCGTGTATTACCGAGTGGAGTACTGTGTGTATAGTGCGGTGTAATACCGAGTGGAGTACAGTTCATGTACTGCCGTGTAGTACCGAGTGGAGTACTGTGTGTATAGTGCCGTGTAGTACCGAGTGGAGTACAGTGCCTGTATTGCTGTGTAGTACCGAGTGGAGTACAGTGTGTATAGTGCCGTGTAGTACCGAGTGGAGTACTGTGTGCATACTGCCGTGTAGTACTGTGTGGAGTACAGTACCTGTACTGCCGTGTAGTACCGAGTGGAGTACTGTGTGTATAGTGCCGTGTAGTACCGAGTGGAGTACAGTGCCTGTACTGCCGTGTAGTACTGTGTGGAGTACAGTGCCTGAACTGCCGTGTAGTCCCGAATGGAGTAGTGTGTGTATAGTGCCGTGTAGTACCGAGTGGAGTACAGTGCATGTACTGCCATGTAGTAGTGAGTGGAGTACTGTGCCTGTACTGCCGTGTAGTACTGAATGGAGTATTGTGTGTATAGTGCCGTGTAGTACCGGGTGGAGTACATTGGGTGTACTGCCGTGTAGTCCCGAGTGGAGTACTGTGTGTATAGTGCCGTGTAGTACCGTGTGGAGTACAGTGCCTGTACTGCGGTGTAGTACTGAGTGGAGTACAGTGCCTGTACTGCCGTGTAGGACTGAGTGGAGTACAGTGCCTGTACTGCCGTGTAGTCCCGAGTGCAGTACAGTGCCTGTTCTGCCGTGTAGTACTGAGTGGAGTACAGTGCCTGTACTGCCGTGTAGTCCCGAATGGAGTAGTGTGTGTATAGTGCCGTGTAGTACCGAATGGAGTACAGTGCCTGTACTGCCGTGTAGTACTGAGTGGGGTAATGTGTGTATAGTGCCGTGTAGTACCGAGTGGAGTACAGTGCCTGTACTGCCGTGTAGTACTGAGTGGAGTACAGTGCCTGTAATGCCGTGTAGTCCCGAATGGAGTACTGTGTGCATAGTGCCGTGTAGTACCGAGCGGAGTACAGTACCTGTACTGCCGTGTAGTACTGAACGGAGTACAGTGCCTGTACTGCCGTGTAGTCCGGAGTGGAGTACAGTGCCTGTACTGCCGTGTAGTCCCGAGTGGAGTACTGTGTGTATAGTGCAGTGTAGTACTGAGAGGTGTACTGTACCTGTACTGCCGTGTAGTACTGAGTGGAGTACAGTGCCTCTACTGCCGGGTAGTACTGGGTGGAGTACAGTGCCTGTACTGCCGTGTAGTACCGAGTGGGGGACTGTGTGTATACTGCCGTGTAGTTCCGAGTGGAGTACACTGCCTGTACTTCCGTGTAGTACCGAGTGGAATACTGTGTGTATAGTGCCGTGTAGTACCGAGTGGAGTACTGTGTGCATACTGCCGTGTAGTACTGAGTGGAGTACAGTGAATGTACTGCCGTGTAGTACCGAGTGGAGTACTGTGTGTAAGGTGCCGTGTAGTACCGAGTGGAGTACGGTACATGTACTGCCGTGTAGTACCGAGTGGAGTACTGTGTGTATAGTGCGGTGTAGTACCGAGTGGAGTACAGTGCATGTACTGCCGTGTAGTACCGAGTGGAGTACTGTGTGTATAGTGCCGTGTAGTACCAAGTGGAGTGCAGTGCCTGTATTGCCGTGTAGTAAAGATTGGAGTACTGTGTGTACAGTGCCATGTAGTACCGAGTGGAGTACTGTGTGCATACTGCCGTGTAGTACTGCGTGGAGTACAGTACCTGTACTGCCGTGTAGTACCGAGTGAAGTACTGTGTGTATAGTGCCGTGTAGTACCGAGTGGAGTACAGTGCCTGTACTGCCGTGTAGGAGTGAGTGGAGTACAGTGCCTGAACTGCCACGCAGTACTGAGTGGAGTAGAGTCCCTGTACTGCCGTGTAGTCCCGAGTGGAGTACAGTGCCTGTACTGCCGTGTAGTACTGAGTGGAGTACAGTGCCTGTACTGCCGTGTAGTAGTGAGTGGAGTACTGTGCCTGTACTGCCGTGTAGTACTGAGGGGAGTAGAGTGCCTGTACTGCCGTGTAGTACTGAGTGGAGTACAGTGCCTGTACTGCCGTGTAGTCCCGAATGGAGTACTGTGTGTATAGTGCCGTGTAGTACCGAGTGGAGTACAGTGCCTGTACTGCCGTGTAGTACCGAGTGGAGTACTGTGTGTATAGTGCCGTGTAGTACCGAGTGGAGTACAGTGCCTGTACTGCCGTGTAGTACTGAGTGGAGTACAGTGCCTGTAATGCCGTGTAGTACCGAGTGGAGTACTCTGTGTATAGTGCCGTGTAGTACCGAGTGGAGTACAGTGCCTGTACTGCCGTGTAGTACTGAGTGGAGTACAGTGCTGTACTGCCGTGTAGTCCCGAGTGGAGTACAGTGCCTGTACTGCCGTGTAGTTCTGATTGGAGTACAGTGCCTGTACTGCCGTGTAGTACCGAGTGGAGTACAGTGCTTATACTGCCGTGTAGTACTGAGTGGGGTACAGTGCCTGTACTGCCGTGTAGTACCGAGTGGAGTACAGTGTGTATAGTGCCGTCTAGTACCGAGTGGAATACAGTGTGTATAGTGCCGTGTAGTACTGAGGGGAGTAGACTGCCTGTACTGCCGTGTAGTACTGAGTGGAGTACAGTGCCTGTACTGCCGTGTAGTCCCGAGTGGAGTACTGTGTGTATAGTGCAGTGTAGTGCTGAGTGGAGTACAGTGCCTGTACTGCTGTGTAGTACCGAGTGGAGTACAGTGCCTGTACTGCCATGTAGTCCCGAGTGGAGTACAGTGTGCATACTGCCGTGTAGTACTGAGTGGAGTACAGTGCCTGTACTGCCGTGTAGTACCGAGTGGAGTACTGTGTGTATAGTGCCGTGTAGTACCGAGTGGAGTACAGTGCCTGTACTGCGTGTAGTACCGAGTGGAGTACTGTGTGTATAGTGCCGTGTAGTGCCGAGTGGAGTACAGTGCTTGTACTGCCGTGTAGTACTGAGTGGAGTACAGTGTGAATAGTGCCGTGTAGTACCGAGTGGAGTACAGTGCCTGTACTGCCGTGTAGTACCGAGTGGAGTACAGTGTGTATAGTGCCGTCTAGTACCGAGTGGAATACAGTGTGTATAGTGCCGTGTAGTACTGAGTGGAGTACAGTACCTGTACTGCCGTGTAGTACCAAATGGAGTACAGTGTGTATAGTGCCGTGTAGTACAGAGTGGAGTACAGTGCCTGTACTGCCGTGTAGTACTGAGTGGAGTACAGTGCCTTTGCTGCCGTGTAGTACTGAGTGGGGGAATGTGTGTATACTAACGTGTAGTACTGAGTATAGTACAGTGCCTGTACTGCCGTGTAGTCCCGAGTGGGGGACTGTGTGTATACTGCCGTGTAGTACTGAGTGGAGTACAGTACCTGTACTGCCGAGTAGTCCCGAGTGGAGTACTGTGTGTATAGTGCAGTGTAGTACTGAGTGGAGTACATTGCCTGTACTGCCGTGTAGTCCCGAGTGGAGTACTGTGTGCATACTGCCGTGTACTACTGATTGGAGTACAGTCCCTGTACTGCCGAGTAGTCCCGAGTGGAGTACACTATGTATAGTGCAGTGTAGTACTGAGTGGAGTACTGTGTGTATAATGCAGTGTAGTACTGAGTGGAGTACAGTGCCTGTACTGCCGTGTAGTACCGAGTGGGGGACTGTGTGTATACTGCCGTGTAGTACTGAGTGGAGTACAGTGTGTATAGTGCCGTGTAGTACCGAGTAGGGGACTGTGTGCATACTGCAGTGGAGTACTGAGTGGAGTACAGTGCCTGTACTGCCATGTAGTCCCGAGTGGAGTACTGTGTGTATACTGCCGTGTAGTACCGAGTGGAGTACAGTGCCTGTACTGCCATGTAGTACCGAGTGGTGTACTGTGTGTATAGTGCCGTGTAGTACCGAGTGGAGTACTGTGTGCATAGTGCCGTGTAGTACTGAGTGGAGTACAGTGCCTGTACTGCCGTGTAGTACCGAGTGGAGTACTGTGTGTATAGTGCCGTGTAGTACCGAGTGGAGTACAGTGCATGTACTGTCGTGTATTACCGAGTGGAGTACTGTGTGTATAGTGCGGTGTAATACCGAGTGGAGTACAGTTCATGTACTGCCGTTTAGTACCGAGTGGAGTACTGTGTGTATAGTGCCGTGTAGTACCGAGTGGAGTACAGTGCCTGTATTGCTGTGTAGTACCGAGTGGAGTACAGTGTGTATAGTGCCGTGTAGTACCGAGTGGAGTACTGTGTGCATACTGCCGTGTAGTACTGTGTGGAGTACAGTACCTGTACTGCCGTGTAGTACCGAGTGGAGTACTGTGTGTATAGTGCCGTGTAGTACCGAGTGGAGTACAGTGCCTGTACTGCCGTGTAGTACTGTGTGGAGTACAGTGCCTGAACTGCCGTGTAGTCCCGAATGGAGTAGTGTGTGTATAGTGCCGTGTAGTACCGAGTGGAGTACAGTGCATGTACTGCCATGTAGTAGTGAGTGGAGTACTGTGCCTGTACTGCCGTGTAGTACTGAGTGGAGTATTGTGTGTATAGTGCCGTGTAGTACCGGGTGGAGTACATTGGGTGTACTGCCGTGTAGTCCCGAGTGGAGTACTGTGTGTATAGTGCCGTGTAGTACCGTGTGGAGTACAGTGCCTGTACTGCGGTGTAGTACTGAGTGGAGTACAGTGCCTGTACTGCCGTGTAGGACTGAGTGGAGTACAGTGCCTGTACTGCCGTGTAGTCCCGAGTGCAGTACAGTGCCTGTTCTGCCGTGTAGTACTGAGTGGAGTACAGTGCCTGTACTGCCGTGTAGTCCCGAATGGAGTAGTGTGTGTATAGTGCCGTGTAGTACCGAATGGAGTACAGTGCTTGTACTGCCGTGTAGTACTGAGTGGGGTAATGTGTGTATAGTGCCGTGTAGTACCGAGTGGAGTACAGTGCCTGTACTGCCGTGTAGTACTGAGTGGAGTACAGTGCCTGTAATGCCGTGTAGTCCCGAATGGAGTACTGTGTGCATAGTGCCGTGTAGTACCGAGCGGAGTACAGTGCCTGTACTGCCGTGTAGTACTGAACGGAGTACAGTGCCTGTACTGCCGTGTAGTCCGGAGTGGAGTACAGTGCCTGTACTGCCGTGTAGTCCCGAGTGGAGTACTGTGTGTATAGTGCAGTGTAGTACTGAGAGGTGTACTGTACCTGTACTGCCGTGTAGTACTGAGTGGAGTACAGTGCCTCTACTGCCGTGTAGTACTGGGTGGAGTACAGTGCCTGTACTGCCGTGTAGTACCGAGTGGGGGACTGTGTGTATACTGCCGTGTAGTTCCGAGTGGAGTACACTGCCTGTACTTCCGTGTAGTACCGAGTGGAATACTGTGTGTATAGTGCCGTGTAGTACCGAGTGGAGTACTGTGTGCATACTGCCGTGTAGTACTGAGTGGAGTACAGTGAATGTACTGCCGTGTAGTACCGAGTGGAGTACTGTGTGTAAGGTGCCGTGTAGTACCGAGTGGAGTACGGTACATGTACTGCCGTGTAGTACCGAGTGGAGTACTGTGTGTATAGTGCGGTGTAGTACCGAGTGGAGTACAGTGCATGTACTGCCGTGTAGTACCGAGTGGAGTACTGTGTGTATAGTGCCGTGTAGTACCAAGTGGAGTGCAGTGCCTGTATTGCCGTGTAGTAAAGATTGGAGTACTGTGTGTACAGTGCCATGTAGTACCGAGTGGAGTACTGTGTGCATACTGCCGTGTAGTACTGCGTGGAGTACAGTACCTGTACTGCCGTGTAGTACCGAGTGAAGTACTGTGTGTATAGTGCCGTGTAGTACCGAGTGGAGTACAGTGCCTGTACTGCCGTGTAGGAGTGAGTGGAGTACAGTGCCTGAACTGCCACGCAGTACTGAGTGGAGTAGAGTCCCTGTACTGCCGTGTAGTCCCGAGTGGAGTACAGTGCCTGTACTGCCGTGTAGTACTGAGTGGAGTACAGTGCCTGTACTGCCGTGTAGTAGTGAGTGGAGTACTGTGCCTGTACTGCCGTGTAGTACTGAGGGGAGTAGAGTGCCTGTACTGCCGTGTAGTACTGAGTGGAGTACAGTGCCTGTACTGCCGTGTAGTCCCGAATGGAGTACTGTGTGTATAGTGCCGTGTAGTACCGAGTGGAGTACAGTGCCTGTACTGCCGTGTAGTACCGAGTGGAGTACTGTGTGTATAGTGCCGTGTAGTACCGAGTGGAGTACAGTGCCTGTACTGCCGTGTAGTACTGAGTGGAGTACAGTGCCTGTAATGCCGTGTAGTACCGAGTGGAGTACTCTGTGTATAGTGCCGTGTAGTACCGAGTGGAGTACAGTGCCTGTACTGCCGTGTAGTACTGAGTGGAGTACAGTGCTGTACTGCCGTGTAGTCCCGAGTGGAGTACAGTGCCTGTACTGCCGTGTAGTTCTGATTGGAGTACAGTGCCTGTACTGCCGTGTAGTACCGAGTGGAGTACAGTGCTTATACTGCCGTGTAGTACTGAGTGGGGTACAGTGCCTGTACTGCCGTGTAGTACCGAGTGGAGTACAGTGTGTATAGTGCCGTCTAGTACCGAGTGGAATACAGTGTGTATAGTGCCGTGTAGTACTGAGGGGAGTAGACTGCCTGTACTGCCGTGTAGTACTGAGTGGAGTACAGTGCCTGTACTGCCGTGTAGTCCCGAGTGGAGTACTGTGTGTATAGTGCAGTGTAGTGCTGAGTGGAGTACAGTGCCTGTACTGCTGTGTAGTACCGAGTGGAGTACAGTGCCTGTACTGCCATGTAGTCCCGAGTGGAGTACAGTGTGCATACTGCCGTGTAGTACTGAGTGGAGTACAGTGCCTGTACTGCCGTGTAGTACCGAGTGGAGTACTGTGTGTATAGTGCCGTGTAGTACCGAGTGGAGTACAGTGCCTGTACTGCGTGTAGTACCGAGTGGAGTACTGTGTGTATAGTGCCGTGTAGTGCCGAGTGGAGTACAGTGCTTGTACTGCCGTGTAGTACTGAGTGGAGTACAGTGTGAATAGTGCCGTGTAGTACCGAGTGGAGTACAGTGCCTGTACTGCCGTGTAGTACCGAGTGGAGTACAGTGTGTATAGTGCCGTCTAGTACCGAGTGGAATACAGTGTGTATAGTGCCGTGTAGTACTGAGTGGAGTACAGTACCTGTACTGCCGTGTAGTACCAAATGGAGTACAGTGTGTATAGTGCCGTGTAGTACAGAGTGGAGTACAGTGCCTGTACTGCCGTGTAGTACTGAGTGGAGTACAGTGCCTTTGCTGCCGTGTAGTACTGAGTGGGGTACAGTGCCTGTACTGCCGTGTAGTACCGAGTGGGGGAATGTGTGTATACTAACGTGTAGTACTGAGTACAGTACAGTGCCTGTACTGCCGTGTAGTACCGAGTGTAGTACTGTGTGTATACTGCCGTGTAGTACTGAGTGGAGTACATTACCTATACTGCTGTGTAGTACCGAGTGGGGGACTGTGTGTATACTGCCGTGTAGTACTGAGTGGAGTACAGTGCCTGTACTACCGTGTAGAACCGAGTGGGTGACTGTGTGTACACTGCCGTGTAGTACTGAGTGGAGTACTGTGTGTATAGTGCAGTGTAGTGCTGAGTGGAGTACAGTGCCTAAACTGCCGTGTAGTACCGAGTGGAGTACTGTGTGTATAGTGCAGTGTAGTGCTGAGTGGAGTACAGTACCTGTACTGCCGTGTAGTACTGAGTATAGTACAGTGCCTGTACTGCCGTGTAGTACCGAGTGGGGGACTGTGTGTATACTGCCGTGTAGTACTGAGTGGAGTACAGTACCTGTACTGCCGAGTAGTCCCGAGTGGAGTACTGTGTGTATAGTGCAGTGTAATGCTGAGTGGAGTACAGTACCTGTACTGCCGTGTAGTACCGAGTGGGGGACTGTGTGCATACTGCCGTGTAGTTCCGAGTGGAATACAGTGCCTGTACTGGCGTGTAGTACTGAGTGGAGTAGAGTTCCTGTACGGCCGTGTAGTACCGAGTGGAGTACAGTGCCTGTACTGCCGTGTAGTACAGAGTGGAGTACAATGCCTGTACTGCCGTGTAGTACTGAGTGGAGTACAGTGCCTGTACTGCCGTGTAGTACTGAGTGGAGTACAGTGCCTGTACTGCCGTGTAGTCCCGAGTGAAGTACAGTGCCTGTTCTGCCGTGTAGTACTGAGTGGAGTACTGTGTGTATAGTGCCGTGTAGTACCGAGTGGAGTACAGTGCCTGTACTGCCGTGTAGTACTGAGTGGAGTAGAGTGCCTGTACTGCCGTGTAGTACTGAGTGGAGTACTGTGTGTATAGTGCCGTGTAGTACCGAGTGGAGTACAGTGGGTGTACTGCCGTGTAGTACTGAGTGGAGTAGAGTTCCTGTACTGCCGTGTAGTACCGAGTGGAGTACAGTGCCTGTACTGCCGTGTAGTGCAGAGTGGAGTACAATGCCTGTACTGCCGTGTAGTAGTGAGTGGAGTACAGTGCCTGTACTGCCGTGTAGTACTGAGTGGAGTACTGTGTGTATAGTGCCGTGTAGTACCGAGTGGAGTACAGTGGGTGTACTGCCGTGTAGTACTGAGTGGAGTAGAGTTCCTGTACTGCCGTGTAGTACCGAGTGGAGTACAGTGCCTGTACTGCCGTGTAGTACAGAGTGGAGTACAATGCCTGTACTGCCGTGTAGTACTGAGTGGAGTACAGTGCCTGTACTGCCGTGTAGTACTGAGTGGAGTACAGTGCCTGTACTGCCGTGTAGTCCCGAGTGAAGTACAGTGCCTGTTCTGCCGTGTAGTACTGAGTGGAGTACTGTGTGTATAGTGCCGTGTAGTACCGAGTGGAGTACAGTGCCTGTACTGCCGTGTAGTACTGAGTGGAGTACAGTGCCTGTACTGCCGTGTAGTCCCGAGTGGAGTACAGTGCCTGTACTGCCGTGTAGTACTGATTGGAGTAATAGTGCCTGTACTGCCACGTAGTACCGAGTGGAGTACAGTGCTTGTACTGCCGTGTAGTACTGAGTGAAGTACAGTGCCTGTACTGCCATGTAGTGCCGAGTGGAGTACTGTGTGTATAGTGCAGTGTAGTACTGAGTGGAGTACAGTGCATGTACTGCCGTGTAGTCCCGAGTGGAGTACTGTATGTATAGTGCAGTGTAGTACTGAGTGGAGTACAGTGCGTGTACTGCCGTGTAGTACTCAGTGGAGTACTGTGTGTATAGTGCCGTGTAGTACCGATTGGAGTACAGTGGGTGTACTGCCGTGTAGTACTGAGTGGAGTACAGTGCCTGTACTGCCGTGTAGTACTGAGTGGAGTACAGTGCCTGTACTGCCGTGTAGTCCCGAGTGGAGTACAGTGCCTATACTGCCGTGTAGTACTGAGTGGAGTACTGTGTGTATAGTGCCGTGTAGTACCGAGTGGAGTACAGTGCCTCTACTGCCGTGTAGTGCCGAATGGAGTACTGTGTGTATAGTGCCGTGTAGTACCGAGTGGAGTACAGTGCCTTTACTGCCATGTAGTACCGAGTGGTGTACTGTGTGTATAGTGCCGTGTAGTACCGAGTGGAGTACTGTGTGCATACTGCCGTGTAGTACCGAGTGGAGTACAGTGCCTGTATTGCCGTGTAGTACTGAGTGGAGTACAGTGCCTGTAATGCCGTGTAGTACCGAGTGGAGTACTGTGTGTATAGTGCCGTGTAGTACCGAGTGGAGTAGAGTGCCTGTACTTCCGTGTAGTACTGAGTGGAGTACAGTGCCTGTACTGCCGTGTAGTCCCGAGTAGAGTACATTGCCTGTACTTCCGTGTAGTACTGATTGGAGTACAGTGCCTGTACTGCCGTGTAGTACCGAGTCGAGTACATTGCTTGTACTGCCGTGTAGTACTGAGTGGAGTACAATGCCTGTACTGTCGTGTAGTGCCGAGTGGAGTACTGTGTGTAGAGTGCAGTGAAGTACTGAGTGGAGTACTGTGCATGTACTGCCGTGTAGTCCCGAGTGGAGTACTGTGTGTATAGTGCAGTGTAGTTCTGAGTGGAGTACAGTGCCTGTACTGCCGTGCAGTACCGAGTGGAGTACAGTGCCTGTACTGCCGTGTAGTCCCAGGTGGAGTACTGTGTGCATACTGCCGTGTAGTACTGAGTGGAGTACAGTGGCTGTATTGCCGTGTAGTACCGAGTGGAGTACAGTGCCTGTACTGCCGTGTAGTACTGGGTGGAGTACAGTGCCTGTACTGCCGTGTAGTCCCCAGTGGAATACAGTTTGTGTAGTGCAGTGTAGTACTGAGTGGAGTACAGTGCATGTCCTGCCGTGTAGTACCGAGTGGAGTACTGTGTGTATAGTGCCGTGTAGTACCGAGTGGAGTACAGTGCCTGTACTGCCGTGTAGTACTGAGTGGAGTACAGTGCCTGTACTGCCGTGTAGTCCCGAGTGGAGTACAGTGCCTGTACTTCCGTGTAGTACTGATTGGAGTACAGTGCCTGTACTGCCGTGTAGTACCGAGTGGAGTACATTGCTTGTACTGCCGTGTAGTACTGAGTGGAGTACAGTACCTGTACTGTCGTGTAGTGCCGAGTGGAGTACTGTGTGTATAGTGCAGTGTAGTACTGAGTGGAGTACAGTGCATGTACTGCCGTGTAGTCCCGAGTGGAGTACTGTGTGTATAGTGCCGTGTAGTACCGAGTGGAATACAGTGCCTGTATTGCCGTGTAGTACTGAGTGGAGTACAGTGCCTGTAATGCCGTTTAGTACCGAGTGGAGTACTGTGTGTATAGTGCCGTGTAGTACCGAGTGGAGTACAGTGCCTGTACTGCCGAGTAGTACTGAGTGGAGTACAGTGCCTGTACTGCCGTGTACTACTGAGTGGAGTACAGTGCCTGTACTGACGTGTAGTACTGAGTGGAGTACAGTGCCTGTACTGCCGTGTAGTACTGAGTGGAGTATTGTGTGTATAGTGCCGTGTAGTCCCGAGTGGGGTACAGTGCCTGTACTTCCGTGTAGTACTGATTTTAGTACAGTGCCTGTACTGCCGTGTAGTACCGAGTGGAGTACATTGCTTGTACTGCCGTGTAGTACTGAGTGGAGTACAGTGCCTGTACTGTCGTGTAGTGCCGAGTGGAGTACTGTGTGTATTGTGCAGTGTAGTACTGAGTGGAGTACAGTGCATGTACTGCCGTGTAGTCCCGAGTGGAGTACTGTGTGTATAGTGCAGTGTAGTACTGAGTGGAGTACAGTGCCTGTACTGCCGTGTAGTGCCGAGTGGAGTACAGTGCCTTTAATGCCGTGTAGTCCCAGGTGGAGTACTGTGTGCATACTGCCGTGTAGTACTGAGTGGAGTACAGTGGCTGTAATGCCGTGTAGTACCGAGTGGAGTACTGTGCCTGTACTTCCGTGTAGTACTGGGTGGAGTACTGTGCCTGTACTGCCGTGTAGTCCCCAGTGGAATACAGTTTGTGTAGTGCAGTGTAGTACTGAGTGGAGTACAGTGCATGTACTGCCGTGTAGTACCGAGTGGAGTACTGTGTGTATAGTGCCGTGTAGTACCGAGTGGAGTACAATGCCTGTACTGCCGTGTAGTACCGTGTGGAGTACTGTGTGTACAGTGCCGTGTAGTACCGAGTGGAGTACAGTGCCTGTACTGCGTGTAGTACCGAGTGGAGTACTGTGTGTATAGTGCCGTGTAGTACCGAGTGGAGTACAGTTCCTGTACTGCCGTGTAGGACCGAGTAGAGTACAGTGCGTGTAGTGCCGTCTAGTACCGAGTGGAGTACAGTTTGTATATTGCCGTGTAGTACTGAGTGGAGTACAGTGCCTGTACTGCCGTGTAGTACCGAGTGGACTACAGTGTGTATAGTGCCGTGTAGTACCGAGTGGTGTACTGTGCGTGTACTGCCGTGTAGTACTGAGTGGAGTACAGTGCCTGTACTGCTGTGTAGTACCGAGTGGAGTACAGTGTGTATAGTGCCGTGTAGTACCGAGTGGAGTACAGTGCCTGTACTGCCGTGTAGTACTGAGTGGAGTACAGTGCCTGTACTGCCGTGTAGTCCCGAGTGGAGTACAGTGCCTGTACTGCCGTGTAGTACTGATTGGAGTAATAGTGCCTGTACTGCCACGTAGTACCGAGTGGAGTACAGTGCTTGTACTGCCGTGTAGTACTGAGTGAAGTACAGTGCCTGTACTGCCATGTAGTGCCGAGTGGAGTACTGTGTGTATAGTGCAGTGTAGTACTGAGTGGAGTACTGTGCATGTACTGCCGTGTAGTCCCGAGTGGAGTACTGTATGTATAGTGCAGTGTAGTACTGAGTGGAGTACAGTGCGTGTACTGCCGTGTAGTACTCAGTGGAGTACTGTGTGTATAGTGCCGTGTAGTACCGATTGGAGTACAGTGGGTGTACTGCCGTGTAGTACTGAGTGGAGTACAGTGCCTGTACTGCCGTGTAGTACTGAGTGGAGTACAGTGCCTGTACTGCCGTGTAGTCCCGAGTGGAGTACAGTGCCTATACTGCCGTGTAGTACTGAGTGGAGTACTGTGTGTATAGTGCCGTGTAGTACCGAGTGGAGTACAGTGCCTGTACTGCCGTGTAGTCCCGAATGGAGTACTGTGTGTATAGTGCCGTGTAGTACCGAGTGGAGTACAGTGCCTGTACTGCCGTGTAGGACCGAGTGGAGTACAGTGCGTGTAGTGCCGTCTAGTACCGAGTGGAGTACAGTTTGTATATTGCCGTGTAGTACTGAGTGGAGTACAGTGCCTGTACTGCCGTGTAGTACCGAGTGGACTACAGTGTGTATAGTGCCGTGTAGTACCGAGTGGTGTACTGTGCATGTACTGCCGTGTAGTACTGAGTGGAGTACAGTGCCTGTACTGCTGTGTAGTACCGAGTGGAGTACAGTGTGTATAGTGCCGTGTAGTACTGAGTGGAGTACAGTGCCTGTACAGCCGTGTAGTACTGAGTGGGGTACAGTGCCTGTACTGCCGTGTAGTACCGAGTGGGGGACTGTGTGTATACTGTCGTGTAGTACTGAGTATAGTACAGTGCCTGTACTGCCGTGTAGTACCGAGTGGAGTACTGTGTGCATACTGCCGTGTAGTACTGAGTGGAGTACAGTACCTGTACTGCCGTGTAGTACCGAGTGGGGGACTGTGTGTATACTGCCGTGTAGTACTGAGTGGAGTACAGTGCCTGTACTGCCGTGTAGTACCGAGTTGGGGACTGTGTGTATACTGCCGTGTACTACTGAGTGGAGTACAGTGCCTGTACTGCCGTGTAGTACCGAGTGGGGGACTGTGTGTATACTGCCGTGTAATACTGAGTGGAGTACAGTGTGTATAGTGCAGTGTAGTGCTGAGTGGAGTACAGTGCATGTACTGCCGTGTAGTACCGAGTGGATTATTGTGTGTATAGTGCAGTGTAGTGCTGAGTGGAGTACAGTACCTGTACTGCCGTGTAGTACTGAGTATGGTACAGTGCCTGTACTGCCGTGTAGTACCGAGTGGGGGACTGTGGGTATACAGCCGTGTAGTACTGAGTGGAGTACAGTACTGTACTGCCGAGTAGTCTGGAGTTGAGTACTGTGTGTATAGTGCAGTGTAGTGCTGAGTGGAGTACAGTACATGTACTGCCGTGTAGTACCGAGTGGGGGAGTGTGTGTATACTGCCGTGCAGTACTGAGTGGCGTACAGTGCCTGTACTGCCGTGTAGTACCGAGTGGGGGACTGTGTGTATACTGCCGTGTAGTACTGAGTGGAGTACAGTGCCTGTACTACCGTGTAGTCCCGAGTGGAGTGCTGTGTGCATACTGCCGTGTAGTACTGAGTGGAGAACAGTCCCTCTACTGCCGTGTAGTACCGAGTGGGGGACTGTGTGTATACTGCCGTGTAGTACTGAGTGGATTACAGTGTGTATAGTGCCGTGTAGTACCGAGTGGGGGTTTGTGTGCATACTGCCGTGTAGTACTGAGTGGAGTACAGTGCCTGTACTGCCATGTAGTACCGAGTGGAGTACTGTGTGCATACTGCCGTGTAGTACGGAGTGGAGTACAGTGCCTATACTGCCGTGTAGTACAGATTGGAGTACTGTGTGGATAGTGCCGTGTAGTACCGAGTGGAGTACTGTGTGCATACTGCCGTGTAGTACTGAGTGGAGTACAGTGCCTGTATTGCCGTGTAGTACCGAGTGGAGTACTGTGTGTATAGTGCCGTGTAGTACCGAGTTTAGTACAGTGCATGTACTGCCGTGTATTACCGAGTGGAGTACTGTGTGTATAGTGCGGTGTAGTACCGAGTGGAGTACAGTGCATGTACTGCCGTGTAGTACCGAGTGGAGTACTGTGTGTATAGTGCCGTGTAGTACCGAGTGGAGTGCAGTGCCTGTATTGCCGTGTAGTACCGAGTGGAGTACTGTGTGTATAGTGCCGTGTAGTACCGAGTGGAGTACTGTGTGTATAGTGCCGTGTAGTACCGAGTGGAGTACAGTGCCTGTACTGCCGTGTAGTACTGAGTGGAGTAGAATGCCTGTACTGCCGTGTAGTCCCGAGTGGAGTACAGTGCTTGTACTGCCGTGTAGCAGTGAGTGGAGTACTGTGCCTGTACTGCCGTGTAGTACTGAGTGGAGTACTGTGTGTATAGTGCCGTGTAGTACCGAGTGGAGTACAGTGGGTGTACTGCCGTGTAGTACTGAGTGGAGTACAGTGATTGTACTGCCGTGTAGTACTGAGTGGAGTACAGTGCCTGTACTGCCGTGTAGTACTGAGTGGAGTATGGTTTGTATAGTGCCGTGTAGTACCGAGTGGAGTACAGTGCCTGTACTGCCGTGTAGTCCCGAGTGGAGTACAGTGCATGTACTGTCGTGTAGTACCGAGTGGATTACAGTGCCTGTACTGCCGTGTAGTACCGAGTGGAATACAGTGCTTGTACTGCCGTGTAGTACCGAGTGGAGTACTGTGTGCATACTGCCGTGTAGTACTGAGTGGAGTACAGTGCCTGTACTGCCGTGTAGTACCGAGTTAAGTACTGTTTGTATAGTGCCGTGTAGTACCGAGTGGAGTACAGTGCATGTACTGCCGTGTAGTACCGACTGGAGTACTGTGTGTATAGTGCGGTGTAGTACCGTGTGGAGTACAGTGCATGTACTGCCGTGTAGTACCGAGTGGAGTACTGTGTGTATAGTGCCCTGTAGTACCGTGTGGAGAACGGTGCCTGTATTGCCGTGTAGTACCGAGTGGAGTACTGTGTGTATAGTGCGTGTAGTACCGAGTGGAGTACTGTGTGCATACTTCCGTGTACTACTGAGTGGAGTACAGTACCTGTACTGCCTTGTAGTACCCAGTGGAGTACTGTGTGTATAGTGCCGTGTAGTACCGAGTGGAGTACAGTGCCTGTACTGCCGTGTAGTCCTGAGTGGTGTACGGTGCCTGTACTGCCGTGTAGTCCCGAGTGGAGTACAGTGCCTGTACTGCCGTGTAGTAGTAGTGAGTGTAGTACTGTGCCTGTACTGCCGTGTAGTACTGAGTGGAGTACTGTGTGTATAGTGCCGTGTAGTACCGAGTGGAGTACAGTTGGTGTACTGCCGTGTAGTACTGAGTGGAGTACATTGCCTATACTGCCGTGTAGTACTGAGTGGGGTACAGTGCCTGTACTGCCGTGTAGTCCCGAGTGGAGTACAGTGCCTGTACTGCCGTGTAGTACTGAGTGCAGTACAGTGCCTGTACTGCCGTCTAGTACTGAGTGGAATACAGTGCCTGTACTGCCGTGTAGTCCCGAGTGGAGTACAATGCCTGTACTGCCGTGTAGTACTGAGTGGAGTACTGTGTGTATAGTGCCGTGTAGTACTGAGTGGAGTACAGTACCTGTACTGCCGTGTAGTACCGAGTGGGGGACTGTGTGTATACTGCCGTGTAGTACTGGGTTGGAGTACACTGCCTGTACTGCCATGTAGTACAGTGTGGGGGACTGTGTGTATAATGCCTTGTAGTACTGAGTGAAGTACAGTGCCTGTAATGCCGTGTAGTACCGAGTGAAGTACTGTGTGTATAGTGCCGTTAGTACCGAGTGTAATACAGTGCCTGTACTGCCGTGTAGTACTGAGTGGAGTACAGTGCATGTACTGCCGTGTAATCCCGAGTGGAGTACAGTGCCTGTACTGCCGTGCAGTACTGATTGGAGTACAGTGCCTATACTGCCGTTTAGTGCCGAGTGGAGTACAGTTCTTGTACTGCCGTGTAGTACTGAGTGAAGTACAGTGCCTGTACTGCCGTGTAGTGCCGAGTGGAGTACTGTGTGTATAGTGCAGTGTAGTACTGCGTGGAGTACAGTGCATGTACTGCCGTGTAGTACCGAGTGGAGTACAGTGCCTGTACTGCCGTGTAGTCCCGAGTGTAGTAATGTGTGTATAGTGCAGTGTAGTACTGAGTGGAGTACTGTGTGTATAGTCCCGTGTAGTACTGAGTGGAGTACAGTGCCTGTACTGCCGTGTAGTACCGATTGGAGTACTGTGTGCATACTGCCGTCTAGTACTGAGTGGAGTACAGTGCCTGTGCTGCCGTGTAGTACTGGGTGGAATACAGTGCCTGTACTGCCGTGTAGTCCCGAGTGGAGTACAGTGTGTATAGTGCAGTGTAGTACTAAGTGGAGTAGAGTGCATGTACTGCCGTGTAGTACCGAGTGGTGTACTGTGTGTATAGTGCCGTGTGGTACCGAGTGGAGTACCATGCCTGTACTGCCGTGTAGTACCGAGTGGAGTACTGTGTGTATAGTGCCGTGTAGTACCGAGTGGAGTACAGTGCCTGTACTGCGTGTCGTACCGAGTGGAGTACAGTGCCTGCACTGCGTGTAGTACCGAGTGGAGTACAGTGTGTATAGTGCCGTCTAGTACCGAGTGGAGTACAGTGTGTATAGTGCCGTGTAGTACTGAGTGGAGTACAGTGCCTGTACTGCCGTGTAGTACCGAGTGGAGTACAGTGTATATAGTGCCATGTAGTACTGAGTGGAGTAGAGTGCCTGTACTGCCGTGTAGTACTGAGTGGGGTACAGTGCCTGTACTGCCGTGTAGTACAGAGTGGGGGACTGTGTGTATACTGCCGTGTAGTACTGGGTTGGAGTACACTGCCTGTACTGC
The DNA here is from genome assembly GCF_040414725.1 of Anabrus simplex. Taxonomy (NCBI): domain Eukaryota; kingdom Metazoa; phylum Arthropoda; class Insecta; order Orthoptera; family Tettigoniidae; genus Anabrus; species Anabrus simplex. The sequence continues at coordinate 915,307,687 of NC_090266.1, read as the reverse complement.
CATGTAGTACCGAGTGGGGGACTGTGTGTATAATGCCGTGTAGTACTGAGTGGAGTACATTGCCTGTACTGCCGTGTAGTACCGAGTGGGGGACTGTGTGTATACTGCCGTGTAGTACTGAGTGGAGTACTGTGTGTATAGTGCAGTGAAGTGCTGAGTGGAGTACAGTGCCTGTACTGCCGTGTAGTACCGAGTGCAGTTCCGTGTGTATAGTGCAGTGTAGTGCTGAGTGGAGTACAGTACCTGTCATGCCGTGTAGTACTGAGTATAGTACAGTGCCTGTACTGCCGTGTAGTACCGAGTGGGGGAATGTGTGTATACTGCCGTGTAGTACTGAGTGGAGTACAGTACCTGTACTGCCGAGTAGTCCCGAGTGGAGTACTGTGTGTATAGTGCAGTGTAGTGATGAGTGGAGTATAGTACCTGTACCGCCGTGTAGTACCGAGTGGGGGACTGTGTGTATACTGCCGTGTAGTACTGAGTGGAGTACAGTCCCTGTAATGCCGTGTTGTACCGAGTGGGGGACTGTGTGTATACTGCCGTGTAGTACTGAGTGGAGTACAGTACCTGTCATGCCGTGTAGTACTGAGTATAGTACAGTGCCTGTACTGCCGTGTAGTACCGAGTGGGGGAATGTGTGTATACTGCCGTGTAGTACTGAGTGGAGTACAGTACCTGTACTGCCGAGTAGTCCCGAGTGGAGTACTGTGTGTATAGTGCAGTGTAGTGCTGAGTGGAGTATAGTACCTGTACCGCCGTGTAGTACCGAGTGGGGGACTGTGTGTATACTGCCGTGTAGTACTGAGTGGAGTACAGTCCCTGTAATGCCGTGTTGTACCGAGTGGGGGACTGTGTGTATACTGCCGTGTAGTACTGAGTGGAGTACATTGCCTGTACTGCGGTGTAGTCATGAGTGGAGTACTGTGTGCATACTGCCGTGTAGTACTGATTGGAGTATGATCCCTGTACTGCTGAGTAGTCCCGAGTGGAGTACAGTATGTATAGTGCAGTGTAGTACTGAGTGGAGTACTGTGTGTATAGTGCAGTGTAGTACTGAGTGGAGTACAGTGCCTGTACTGCCGTGTAGTCCCGAGTGGAGTACTGTGTGTATACTGCCGTGTAGTACCGAGTGGAGTACAGTGCCTGTACTGCCGTGTAGTACCGAGTGGTGTACTGTGTGTATAGTGCCGTGTAGTACCGAGTGGAGTACTGTGTGCATAGTGCCGTGTAGTACTGAGTGGAGTAAAGTGTGTGTAGTGTATCGGCGTCACCAGTGTGCTCTAGTATATCAGCCTCACTCCTTGGTCTAGTTGTACAGTTTGCCCAGTGTGCTGTAGAACATCTGTCTCATCGGTGTGCGTATGTGTAATCGTCCTACTGTCCTTCAGTATTTCAGCCTTCCCTGGGTGCTATGGTGCATCGTTATAACTGATGTTCTCTGCAGTTTCGGCAGATAGCGGCTATACGCAGGCTCCTATTTGGAAAACTAGCACATAGTATTTATTGAGACATCATATGGGGGGTTGCGCGAGATGGTGGCCGCGTGCAATTTCCAAGTGATACGACACCAGAGGCACCTTTGGGTACATGAGACTAAGATTAAGGAGATGGACCAGAAGCTCATCAGGAGCTCACATTGTCTACTTATGAATTATTGGTTTGATCATCCTGATATTCCAGAACAGAAGTTTTAGCCTTTGTACTTTGTTCTAGCAGATCAGCCTACAAGTGTTATTTAGTGCATCATCTTCCTCAGTGTTGTCCTCTGCAATAGCGTCACCGAGGTGCTCTGGTTGTTCACCATCTCCTGCATGATCTAGTGTATATGCCTCATAGGATCGTTCTGGCGTATCGGCGTCACGAGTGTGCTATGCGTGACGACTCTATTCCTCTAGACCTTAACTAGAAGGCTGCCTAAGGAATACACAACACGTAACCAGAACACACTGGTGAGGCCGAAGCAACAGAGCAAAACTGTGAGGCCCGTAGAGCTGTCCACACTGGGAAGGCTGATGTACCAGCTGACATTCGGGGACCTGATAGACCACAGTGCACTGAAACACCGAAGCACAGTCGGGCTGAAGCTGCAGAGAACAACAGAACGACCCCATGAGGCCTATACACTAGATCATGCTGCGGAGGCTGAACAACCACAGCACCTTGGTGTCGCTGTTGCAGAGGATCACATTGTGGAAGCTGATGCACTAAATAACACTTATTAGGCTGATTACCTAGAACACACTACAGAGGCTAACGTCTTATACCACAGTGTGGAAGCCAATGGACTACACCAAATTTTGGAGGGATAAAAAGTGAATTCTGGAACAGGGGGTAATGCGCAAGATGGCCGCTATACTTGGGCTCTGCACCTGGGCTTGTGGCTACTGCACAAGTTATATATAGGCTATACAATGTGAGCTGCCATTATCTCCAAGTCAATCTACTTAAATTTAGTCTCATATAACCATTGTTCAGTAAACATCTAGCCTCGGTTGTCTAGCACTAGGAAGTTACATGCGTACACCATCTCGTGCAACATTTCTCCATTAGAGTCTATGTATAACCACCACCTAGGGCAGTAGCCCCTAGCCCAGGTGTAAGGAGTTGATCCCATAACAGCCAATGTAGGGTGGACATCTTGCGCAGTAGCCCCTAGCCAGGTGCAAGGCGTTAATCCCATAAGAGCCAATGTATAGCGACCACCGTGCGCAGTAGCCCATACTTCAAGTGCAAGGAGTTAGTCCCATAAGAGAGAATGTATAGCGGCCATCATGCGCATTAACCCTGTTCCAGAATTCAATTGATATCCCTCGCCAGTTTGGTCTCGTCTGTTCGTCGCCCTCCACACTGTGGTATAAGGCGTTAGCCTCTGTAGTGTGTTCTAGGAGACCAGCCTCACAAGGGTTATCTGGTGCATCAGCTACCTCAGTGTGAGCCTCTGCAATAGCGTCAACAACGTTGTCTGGATGATCACCCTCCCCAGCATGATCTGGTGTATAGGCGTCATAGGGTCGTTCTGGCGTATCGGCGTCACCAGTGTGCGCTGGTTCATCAGCCTTTTTTTTGGTCTGGTGGTACAGATTGCCCAATGTGCTCTAGAGCATCTGTCTCAATCTGTGTGCTTTTGTCCTTCAGTATTTCTCCCTTCCCAGTGTGCTATGGTGCATCGCTCTAACTGATGTTCTCTGCAGCTTCAGCCCGACCTGTGCTTCGGTGTTTCAGGCTACCCAGGTGTGCTCGATGAGCCTTCCCAATGTTGTCTCGTGCATTAGCGTTACCTGTATGCTCTGCCTGAATACCCCTCCCAGGATGGTCTGGTGAATATGCCTCCCAGGTTTTTGCTCTGGCGCAACGTCTTCAGCAACTTGCTCTGCTCCATCAGTGTCATCAGTGCGATCTGGTGCATGAGCCTCCTCAGTGCGGTCTGGTGTATTATCCACCCTAAGGTCATATAGTGCATCGCCTTCAACAGTGCGCTCTCTCCCATCAGTGTCCTCAATGTGCTCCGGTGCATTAGTACCCATTGAACTATGGTCAAGCAGCTCCTCCGGTCTGCTAAGGGGTGTCAGCTCCACAGTGCCCTGTGGTGTATCAGCGCCCCGAGTGTGTTTTTGTACATCAGCCTTCCCAGTGTGGGCTACTCTAGAGGCATCACAGTTGCTCCTGGCGCTTTGGCCTCACCAGTGTGTTCTGGTTACCCGTGTGTTATCCTGGTCCATCTAATTCAATTTACCCCATAGAACCAAATGTTCAGCAACCATCTTGTCTGGGGTGTCTTAGCACTAGGAAGTTGCACGCGGCATACATCCTGCGATCAGCCCCTATTAGGTCCCCTTTATCTCCTATGTCTGCCCTGTGCCATCTTTCTCCATAAGAGCCTATATACAGCCGCAATGTTGCGCACGAGCCACGTGCTTAGCTTCCTTTTGGTCACGAAACCCTGTGCTACCTTTCTCTATAAGACCCTATTTATAGCCAAAATCTTGCGCAGTAGCCCTTAGCCCAGAGGCAAGGAGAGAGTCCCATAAGAGCCTATGTATAGCGGCCTTCTTGCGCAATAGCTCCTGGTCCAGATTTACCATTTTATCCTACCTCAGTTTGGTCTAGTCCATCGTCCTCCACCCTGTAGTCTAAGGTGTTAGCCTCTGTATTGTGTTCTAGGAGATCAGCCTACAAGTGTTATTTAATGCATCATCTTCCTCAGCGTGGTCTTCTGCAATACCGTCACCGAGGTGCTCTGGTTGTTCACCCTCCCCAGCATGATCTGGTGTATATGCCTCATAGGGTCGTACTGGCGTATCGGCGTCCCCAGTGTGCTCTGGTAAATCAGCCTCACTCCTTGGTCTAGTTGTACAGATTGCCCAGTGTGCTCCAGAACATCTGTCTCATCGGTGTGCGTATGTGTAATCGTCCCTACTGTCCTTCAGTATTTCAGCCTTCCCTGTGTGCTATGGTGCATCGTTCTAACTGATGTTCTCTGCAGCTTCAGCAGATAGCGGCTATACGCAGTAGCCACTAGCCCAGGTGCGCATTAGCCCCTGGTCCAGATTTCCTTTTTATCCTTCATCAGTTTGGTCTAGTCCATAGTCCTCCACACTGTAGTCTAAGGTGTTAGCCTCTGTATTGTGTTCTAGGAGATCAGCCTACAAGTGTTGTTTAGTGCATCATCTTCCTCAGTGTGGTCCTTAGCAATAGCGTCACCGAGGTGCTCTGGTTGTTCAACCTCCCCAGCATGATCTGGTGCATTTGCCTCATAGGGTCGTACTGGCGTATCGGCGTCCCCAGTGTGCTCTAGTATATCAGCCTCACTCCTTGGTCTAGTTGTACAGATTGCCCAGTGTGCTCTAGAACATCTGTCTCATCGGTGTGCGTATGTGTAATCGTCCCTACTGTCCTTCAGTATTTCAGCCTTCCCTGCGTGCTATGGTGCATCGTTCTAACTGATGTTCTCTGCAGCTTCAGCAGATAGCGGCTATACACAGGCTCCTATGGGGAAAACTAGGACATAGTAATTAAGGAGACGGCATAGGGGCGGTTGCGCGGGATGGTGGCCGCGTGCAACTTCCAAGTGATAGGACACCCGAGGCAGTATAGTGCCTGACCTTTGGTATATGAGACTAAAATTACGGAGATGGACCAGAAGCTCATGGTGATACATTGTTCTTATAGATCTATCTCTACGGAGCTGCCTCAGGAGCTCACATTGTCAACTTATGAACTATTGGTTAGATCTTCCTGAAATCCAAAACAGAAGTGTTAGCCTTTGTACTGTGTTCTAGGAGATCAGCCTACAAGTGTTATTTAGTGCATCATCTTCCTCAGTGTTGTCCTCTGCAATAGCGTCACCGAGGTGCTCTGGTTGTTCACCCTCCCCTGCATGATCTAGTGTATATGCCTCATAGGATCGTTCTGGTGTATCGGCGTCACCAGTGTGCTACGCGTGACGACTGCTATACTCTATCCGTATAGACCTTAACTAGAAGGCTGCCTTAGGAAAACACAACACGTAACCAGAACACACTGGTGAGGCCGAAGCGCCAGAGCAAAACTGTGAGGCCCGTAGAGCTGTCCACACTGGGAAGGCTATATATGGGCTATACAATGTGAGATGCTATTATCACCCGGTCAATATACTTAGATTTAGTCTCATATAACCTTTGTTCAGTAAACATCTAGCCTCGGGTGTACTAGCACTAGGAAGTTGCACGCGGACACCATCTCGCGCAACCTTTCTCCATTAGAGTCTATGAATAACCACCACCTTGAGCAGTAACCCCTAGCCCAGGTGCAAAGAGTTGGTCCCATAAGAGCCAATGTAGGGTGGACATCTTGCTCAGTAGCCCCTAGCCCAGGTGCATGGCGTTAGTCCCATAAGAGCCCATGTATAGCGACCACCATGCGCAGTAGCCCCTACTTCAGGTGCAAGGAGTTAGTCTCATAAGAGAGAATGTATAGCGGCCATCATGCGCGTTAACCCTGTTCCAGAATTCAATTTATATCCCTCGCCAGTTTGGTCTCGTCCGTTCGTCGCCCTCCACACTGTGGTATAAGGCGTTAGCCTCTGTAGTGTGTTCTAGGAGACCAGCCTCACAAGGTTTATCTGGTGCATCAGCTACCTCAGTGTGAGCCTCTGCAATAGCGTCAACAAAGTTGTCCGGATGATCACCCTCCCCAGCATGATCGGTGTATAGGCGTCATAGGGTCGTTCTGGCGTATCGGCGTCACCAGTGTGCACTGGTTCATCAGCCTTCCTTTTTGGTCTGGTGGTACAGATTGCCAAATGTGCTCTAGAGCATCTGTCTCAATCTGTGTGCTTTTGTCCTTCAGTATTTCACCCTTCCCAGTGTGCTATGGTGCATGCAGAACTGATGTTCTCTGCAGCTTCAGCCCGACCTGTGCTTCGGTGTTTCAGGCTACCCAGGTGTGCTCGATGAGCCTTCCCAATGTTGTCTCGTGCATTAGCGTTACCTGTATGCTCTGCCTGAATACCCTTCCCAGGATGGTCTGGTGAATATGCCTCCCAGGTTTTTGCTCTGGCGCATCGTCTTCAGAACCCTGCTCTGCTCCATAAGTGTCATCAGTGCGATCTGGGCCATGAGCCTCCTCAGTGCGCTCTCTATCATCAGTGTCCCCAATGTGCTCCGGTGCTCCCATTGAGCTATGTTCAAGCAGCCCCTCCGGTGTGCTGCGGGGTGTCAGCTCCACAGTGCCCTGTGGTGTATCAGCGCCCCGAGTGTGGTTTGGTACATCAGCCTTCCCAGTGTGGGCTGCTCTAGAGGCATCACAGCTTGCCTCTGGCGCTTCAGCCGTACCAGTGTGTTCTGGTTAACCGTTGCTTTCCTGGTCCATCTAATTCAATTTACCCCATAGACACAAATGTTCAGCAACCATATGTCTGGGGTGTCCTAGCACTAGGAAGTTGCAATAAGAGCCTATGTATAGCCGCTATGTTGCGCACGTGCCCACGTGCTAGCTTCCTCTATAAGAGCCTAAGTATAGCCGCTCTTTTGCTCACGAACCCCTGTGCTACCTTTCTCTATAAGAGCCTATGTATAGCCACCATCTTGCGCAGTAGCCCTTAGCCCAGGTGCAAGGAGAGAGTCCCATAAGAGCCTATGTATAGCGGCATTCTTGCGCATTAGCCCCAGGTCCTGATTTCATATTTTATCCTTCCTCAGTTTGGTCTAGTCCGTCGTCCTACACACTGTGGTCTAAGGTGTTAGCCTCTGTATTGTGTTCTAGGAGATCAGCCTACAAGTGTTATTTAGTGCATCATCTTCCTCAGTGTGGTCCTCTGCAATAGCGTCACCGAGGTGCTCTGGTTGTTCACCCTCCCCAGCATGATCTGTTGTATATGCCTCATAGGGTAGTACTGGCGTATCGGCGTCACCAGTGTGCTCTAGTATATCAGCCTCACTCCTTGGTCTAGTTGTACAGATTGCCCAGTGTGCTGTAGAACATGTGTCTCATCGGTGTGCGTATGTGTAATCGTCCCTACTGTCCTTCAGTATTTCAGCCTTCCCTGCGTGCTATGGTGCATCGTTATAACTGATGTTCTCTGCAGTTTCGGCAGATAGCGGCTATACGCAGGCTCCTATGGGGAAAACTAGCACATAGTATTTATTGAGACATAATATGGGGGGTTGCGCGAGATGGTGGCCGCGTGCAATTTCCAAGTGATAGGACACCCGAGGCACCTTTGGTTACATGAGACTAAAATTAAGGAGATGGACCAGAAGCTCATCAGGAGCTCACATTGTCTACTTATGAATTATTGGTTTGATCATCCTGATATTCCAGAACAGAAGTGTTAGCCTTTGTACTTTGTTCTAGCAGATCAGCCTACAAGTGTTATTTAGTGCATCATCTTCCTCAGTGTTGTCCTCTGCAATAGCGTCACCGAGGTGCTCTGGTTGTTCACCATCTCCTGCATGATCTAGTGTATATGCCTCATAGGATCGTTCTGGCGTAACGGCGTCACGAGTGTGCTATGCGTGACGACTCTATTCCTCTAGACCTTAACTAGAAGGCTGCCTCAGGAATACACAACACGTAACCAGAACACACTGGTGAGGCCGAAGCAACAGAGCAAAACTGTGAGGCCCGTAGAGGTGTCCACACTGGGAAGGCTAATGTACCAGCCGACATTCGGGGACCTGATAGACCACAGTGCACTGAAACACCGAAGCACAGTCGGGCTGAAGCTGCAGAGAACAACAGAACGACCCCATGAGGCCTATACACTAGATCATGCTGCGGAGGCTGAACAACCACAGCACCTTGGTGTCGCTGTTGCAGAGGATAACATTGTGGAAGCTGATGCACTAAATAACACTTATGAGGCTGATTACCTAGAACACACTACAGAGGCTAACGTCTTATACCACAGTGTGGAAGCCAATGGACTACACCAAATTTTGGAGGGATAAAAAGTGAATTCTGGAACAGGGGGTAATGCGCAAGATGGCCGCTATACTTCGGCTCTTATGGGACTAACTTCTTGCACCTGGGCTTGGGGCTACTGCGCAAGCTATATATAGGCTATACAATGTGAGCTGCCATTATCTCCAAGACAATCTACTTAAATTTAGTCTCATATAACCATTGTTCAGTAAACATCTAGCCTCGGGTGTACTAGCACTAGGAAGTTACATGCGGACACCATCTCGTGCAACATTTCTCCATTAGAGTCTATGTATAACCACCACCTAGGGCAGTAGCCCCTAGCCCAGGTGTAAGGAGTTGATCCCATAACAGCCAATGTAGGGTGGATATCTTGCGCAGTAGCCCCTAGCCCAGGTGCAAGGCGTTAATCCCATAAGAGCCAATGTATAGCGACCACCGAGCGCAGTAGCCCATACTTCAGGTGCAGGGAGTTAGTCCCATAAGAGAGAATGTATAGCGGCCATCATGCGCATTAACCCTGTTCCAGAATTCAATTTATATCCCTCGCCAGTTTTGTCTCGTCCGTTTGTCGCCCTCCACACTGTGGTATAAGGCGTTAGCCTCTGTAGTGTGTTCTAGGAGACCAGCCTCACAAGGGTTATCTGGTGCATCAGCTACCTCAGTGTGAGCCTCTGCAATAGCGTCAACATAGTTGTCTGGATGATCACCCTCCCCAGCATGATCTGGTGTATAGGCGTCATAGGGTCGTTCTGGCGTATCGGCGTCACCAGTGTGCACTGGTTCATCAGCCTTCCTTTTTGGTCTTGTGGTACAGATTGCCCAATGTGCTCTAGAGCATCTGTCTCAATCTGTGTGCTTTTGTCCTTCAGTATTTCACCCTTCCCAGTGTGCTATGGTGCATCGCTCTAACTGATGTTCTCTGCAGCTTCAGCCCGACCTGTGCTTCGGTGTTTCAGGCTACCCAGGTGTGCTCGATGAGCCTTCCCAATGTTGTCTCGTGCATTAGCGTTACCTGAATGCTCTGCCTGAATACCCTTCCCAGGATGGACTGGTGAATATGCCTCCCAGGTTTTTGCTCTGGCGCAACGTCTTCAGCAACTTGCTCTGCTCCATCAGTGTCATCAGTGCGATCTGGTGCATGAGCCTCCTCAGTGCGGTCTGGTGTATTATCCACCCTAAGGTCATATAGTGCATCGCCTTCAACAGTGCGCTCTCTCCCATCAGTGTCCTCAATGTGCTCCGGTGCATTAGTACCCATTGACTATGGTCAAGCAGCTCCTCCGGTCTGCTAAGGGGTGTCAGCTCCACAGTGCCCGGTGTTGTATCAGCGCCCCGAGTGTGTTTTTGTACATCAGCCTTCCCAGTGTGGGCTACTCTAGAGGTATCACAGTTGCTCCTGGCGCTTTGGCCTCACCAGTGTGTCCTGGTTACCCGTGTGTTATCCTGGTCCATCTAATTCAATTTACCCCATAGAACCAAATGTTCAGCAACCATCTTGTCTGGGGTGTCAGCACTAGGAAGTTGCACGCGGCCTACATCCTGCGATCAGCCCCTATTAGGTCCCCTTTATCTCCTATGTCTGTCCTGTGCAATATTTCTCCATAAGAGCCTATATATAGCCGCAATGTTGCGCACGAGCCACGTGCTTAGCTTCCTTTTGGTCACGAACCCCTGTGCTAACTTTCTCTATAAGAGCCTATTTATAGCCAAAATCTTGCGCAGTAGCCCTTAGCCCAGGTGCAAGGAGAGAGTCCCATAAGAGCCTATGTATAGCGGCCTTCTTGCGCAATAGCCCCTGGTCCAGATTTCCCATTTTATCCTACCTCAGTTTGGTCTAGTCCATAGTCCTCCACACTGTGGTCTAAGGTGTTAGCCTCTGTATTGTGTTCTAGGAGATCAGCCTACAAGTGTTATTTAATGCATCATCTTCCTCAGCGTGGTCCTCTGCAATAGCGTCACCGAGGTGCTCTGGTTGTTCACCCTCCCCAGCATGATCTGGTGTATATGCCTCATAGGGTCGTAGTGGCGTATCGGCGTCCCCAGTGTGCTCTGGTAAATCAGCCTCACTCCTTGGTCTAGTTGTACAGATTGCCCAGTGTGCTGTAGAACATCTGTCTCATCGGTGTGCGTATGTGTAATTGTCCCTACTGTCCTTCAGTATTTCAGCCTTCCCTGTGTGCTATGGTGCATCGTTCTAACTGATGTTCTCTGCAGCTTCAGCAGACAGCGGCTATACGCAGTAGCCATTAGCCCAGGTGCGCATTAGCCCCTGGTCCAGATTTCCTTTTTATCCTTCATCAGTTTGGTCTAGTCCATAGTCCTCCTCACTGTAGTCTAAGGTGTTAGCCTCTGTATTGTGTTCTAGGAGATCAGCCTACAAGTGTTGTTTAGTGCATCATCTTCCTCAGTGTGGTCCTTAGCAATAGCGTCACCGAGGTGCTCTGGTTGTTCAACCTCCCCAGCATGATCTGGTGCATTTGCCTCATAGGGTCGTACTGGCGTATCGCCGTCCCCAGTGTGCTCTAGTATATCAGCCTCACTCCTTAGTCTAGTTGTACAGATTGCCCAGTGTGCTCTAGAACATCTGTCTCATCGGTGTGCGTATGTGTAATCGTCCCTACTGACCTTCAGTATTTCAGCCTTCCCTGCGTGCTATGGTGCATCGTTCTAACTGATGTTCTCTGCAGCGTCAGCAGATAGCGGCTATACACAGGCTCCTATGGGGAAAACTAGGACATAGTAATTAAGGAGAAGGCATAGGGGCGGTTGCGCGAGATGGTGGCCGCGTGCAACTTCCAAGTGATAGGACACCCGAGGCAGTATAGTGCCTGACCTTTGGTTATATGAGACTAAAATTACGGAGACGGACCAGAAGCTCATGGTGATACATTGTTCTTATAGATCTATCTCTACGGAGCTGCCTCAGGAGCTAACATTGTCAACTTATGAACTATTGGTTTGATCATCCTGAAATTCCAAAACAGAAGTGTTAGCCTTTGTACTGTGTTCTGGGAGATCAGCCTACAAGTGTTATTTAGTGCATCATCTTCCTCAGTGTGGTCCTCTGCAATAGCGTCACCGAGGTGCTCTGTTCACCCTCCCCTGCATGATCTAGTGTATATGCCTCATAGGATCGTTCTGGTGTATCGGCGTCACCAGTGTGCTATGCGTGACGACTGCTATACTCTATTCGTATAGACCTTAACTAGAAGGCTGCCTTAGGAAAACACAGCACGTAACCAGAACACACTGGCGAGGCCGAAGCGCCAGAGCACAACTGTGAGGCCCGTAGAGCTGTCCACACTGGGAAGGCTATATATGGGCTATACAATGTGAGCTGCTGTTATCACCCGGTCAATATACTTAAATTTAGTCTCATATAACCATTGTTCAATAAACATCTAGCCTCGGGTGTACTAGCACAAGGAAGTTGCACGCGGACACCATCTCGCGCAACTTTTCTCCATTAGAGCCTATGTATAACCACCACCTTGCGGAGTAGCCCCTAGCCCAGGTGCAAAGATTTGGTCCCATAAGAGCCAATGTAGGGTGGACATCTTGCGCAGTAGCCCCTAGCCCAGGTGCAAGGAGTTAGTCATATAAGAGAGAATGTATAGCGGCCATCATGCGCATTAACCCTGTACCAGAATTCAATTATTACCCTCGCCAGTTTGGTCACGTCCGTTCGTCGCCCTCCACTCTGTGGTATAAGGCGTTAGCCTCTGCAGTGTGTCCTAGGAGACCAGCCTCACAAGGGTTATCTGGTGCATCAGCTTCCTCAGTGTGAGCCTCTGCAATAGCGTACCAAGGTTCTCTGGATGATCACCCTCCCCAGCATGATCTGGTGTATAGGCCTCATAGGGTCGCTCTGGCGTATCGGCGTCACCAGTGTGCACTCGTTCATCAGCCTTCCTCTTTGGTCTGGTGGTACAGATTGCCCAGTGTGCTCTAGAGCATCTGTCTCATCAGTGTGCGTTTGTCCTTCAGTATTTCACCCTTCCCAGTGTGCTATGGTGCATCGTTCTAAAAGATGTTCTCTTCAGCTTCAGCCCGACCTGTGTTCGGTGTTTCAGGCTACCCAGGTGTGCTCGATGAGCCTTCCATATGTTGTCTCGTGCATTAGCGTACCAGTATGCTCTGCCTGAATACCCTTTCCAGTATGGTCTGGTGAATATGCCTCCCAGGTTTTTGCTCTGGCGCATCGTCTTCAGCACCCTGCTATGCTCCATCAGTGTCATCAGTGCGATCTGGTGCATTAGCCTCCTCAGTGCGGTCTGGTGTATTATCCGACACTAAGGTCATATAGTGCATCGCCTTCAACAGTGCGCTCTCCCATCAGTGTCCCCCATGTGCTCCGGTGTATGAGCACCCATTGAGCTATTGTCAAGCAGCTCCTCCGGTGTGCTGCGGGGTGTCAGCTTCCCAGTGTGGGCTGCTCTTAGAGGCATCACAGTTTACCTCTGGCGTTTCGGCCTCACCTGTGTGTTCTGGTTATCCGTGTGTTTTCCTGGTCCATCTAATTCAATTTACCCCATAGACACAAATGTTCAGCAACCATCTTGTGTGGTGTGTCCTAGCACTAGGAAGTTGCGCGCGGCCTCCATTCTCCGATCAGCCCCTATTCCGTTCCCTTATCTCCTATGTCTCCCCTGTGCCATCTCTCTAGATCAGAGCCTATGTATAGCCGCTATGTTGTGCACGTGCCCACGTGCTAGCTTCCTCTATAAGAGCCTAAGTATAGCCACTCTTTTGCTCACGATCCCCTGTGCTACGTTTCTCTATAAGAGCCTATGTATAGCCACCATCTTGCGCAGTAGCCCTTAGCCCAAATGCAAGGAGAGAGTCCCATAAGAGTCTATGTATAGCGGCCTTCTTGCGCATTAGCCCCTGGTCTAGATTTCACATTTCATCCTTCCTCAGTTTGGTCTAGTCCGTCGTCCTCCACACTGTGGTTTAAGGTGTTAGCCTCTGAATTGTGTTCTAGGAGATCAGCCTACAAGTGTTATTTAGTGCATCATCTTCCTCAGTGTGGTCATTAGCAATAGCGTCACCGAGGCGCTCTGGTTGTTCACCCTCCCCAGCATGATCTGGGGTATATGCCTCATAGGGTCGTACTGGCGTATCGGCGTCACCAGTATGCTATGCGTGACGACTGCTATACACTATTCTTATAGACCATAACTAGAAGGCTGCGTTAGGATAACACAACACGTAACAAGAACACACTGGTGAGGCCGAAGCGCCAGAGCAAAACTGTGAGGCCCGTGGAGCTGTACACACTGGGAAGGCTAATGTACCAGACGACATTCGGTAACCTGATAGACCACAGTGCACTGAAACACCGAAGCACAGTCGGGCTGAAGCTGCAGAGAACAACAGACGACCCCATCAGGCTTATACACCTGATCATGCTGCGGAGGGTGAACAACCACAGCACCTTGGTGTCGCTATTGCAGAGGATCACTTTGTGGAAGCTGATGCACTAAATAACACTTATCTTATACCAAAGTGTGGAGGGCAATGGACTACACCAAAATGGGGAGGGATAAGAAGTGAATTCTGGAACAGGGGGTAATGCGTAAGTTGGCCGCTATACATGGGCTCTTGTGGGACTAACTCCTTGCACCTGGGCTTGGGGCTACTGCGCAAGCACTATATGGGCTATACAATGTGAGCTGCCATTATCTCCCGGTCAATCCTCTTAAATTTAGTCTCATATAACCATTGTTCCGTAAACATCTAGCCTCGGGTGTACTAGCACTAGGAAGCTGCACGCGGACACCATCTTGTGCAACCCTTCTCCATTAGAACCTATGTATAACCACTAGCTTGCGCAGTAGCCCCTAGCCCAGGTGCAAAGAGTTTGTCCCGTAAGAGCCCATGTATAGCGACCTCCATGCGCAGTAGCCCCTACTTCAGTTGCAAGGAGTTAGTCCCATAAGAGCCTATGTATAGCGGCCTTCTTGCGCATTAGCCCCTGGTGCAGATTTCCCATTTTATCCTTCCTCAGTTTGGTCTAGTCCATCGTTCTCCACACTGTGGTCTAAGGTGTTAGCCTCTGTATTGTGTTTTAGGAGATCAGCCAACAAGTGTTATTTAGTGCATCAACTTCCTCAGTGTGGTCCTCTGCAATTCCGTCACCGAGGTGCTCTGGTTGTTAACCCTCCCTAGCATGTTCTAGTGTATATGCCTCATAAGATCGTTCTGGCGTATCGGCGTCACCAGTGTGCTTCGCGTGACGACTGCTATACTCTATTCGTATAGACCTTAACTAGAAGGCTGCCTTAGGAAAACACAACACGTAACCAGAACACACTGATGAGGCCGAAGCGCCAGAGCAAAACTGTGAGGCCCGTAGAGCTGTCAACAGTGGGAAGGAACAATGTGACCTGCCATTATCTCCCGGTCAATCTACCTAAATTTAGTCTCATATAACCATTGTTCAGTAAACATCTAGCCTCGGGTGTACTAGCACTAGGAAGTTGCACGCGGACACCATCTCGCGCAACCTTTCTCCATTACAGCCTATGTATAACCACCACCTTGCGGAGTAGCCCCTAGCCCAGGTGCAGAGAGTTGGTCCCATAAGAGCCAATGTAGGGTGGACATCTTGCGCAGTAGCCCCTAGCGTAGGTGCAAGGAGTTAGTCACATAAGAGCCCAAGTATAGCGACCACCATGCGCAGTAGCCCCTACTTCAGGTGCAAGGAGTTAGTCGCATAAGAGAGAATGTATAGCGGCCATCATGCGCATTAACCCTGTTCCAGAATTCAATTATTATCCCTCGCCAGTTTGGTCTCGTCCGTTCGTCGCCCTCCACACTGTGGAATAAGGCGTTAGCCTCTGAAGTGTGTTCTAGGAGACCAGCCTCACAAGGGTTATCTGGTGCATCAGCTTCCTCAGTGTGAGCCTCTGCAATAGCGTCACCAAGGTTCTCTGGATGATCACTCTCCCCAGCGTGATCTGGTGTATAGTCCTCATAGGGTCGTTCTGGCGTATCGGCGTCACCAGTGTGCGCTGGTTCATCAGACTTCCTCTTTGGTCTTGTGGTACAGATTGCCCAGTGTGCTCTAGAGCATCTGTCTCATCAGTGTGCATCTGTACTTCAGTATTTCACTCATCCCAGTGTGCTATGATGCATCGTTCTAACTGTTGTTCTCCGCAGATTCAGCCCGACCTGTGCTTCGATGATTCACGCAACTCAGGTGTGCTCGATGAGCCTTCCCAGTGTTGTTCCGTGCATTAGCGTTACCGGAATGCTCTGCCTGAATACCCTTCCCAGTATGGTATGTGAATATGCCTCCCAGGTTTTTGCTCTGACGCATCGTCTTCAGCACCCTGTTCTGCTCCATCAGAGTCATCAGTGCGATCTGGTGCATGTGCCTCCTCAGTGCGGTCTGGTGTATTAACCACCCTAAGATCATATAGTGCATCGCCCTGAACAGTGCGCGCTTTTCGATCAGTGTCCCCAATGTGCTCCGGTGTATGAGCACCCATTGTGCTATGTTAAAACAGCTCCTCCGGTGTGCTGCGGGGTGTCAGCTCCACAGTGCCCTGTGGTGTATCAGCGCCCCGAGTGTGGTTTGGCTACATCAGCCTTCCCAGTATGGGCTGCTCTGGAGGCATCACAGTTTGCCTCTCGCGCTTCGGCCTCACCAGTGTGTTCTGGTTATCCGTGTGTTTTCCTGGTCCATCTAATTCAATTTACCCCATAGACAAAAATGTTCAGCAACCATCTTGTGTGGTGTGTCCTAGCACTAGGAAGTTGCACGCGGCCTCCATTCTGCGATCAGCCCCTATTCCGTTCCCTTATCTCCTATGTCTCCCCTGTGCCATCTTACTAGATCAGAGCCTATGTATAGCCGTTAGTTGCGCACGTGCCCACGTGCTAGCTTCCTCTTTTGATCACGAACCACTGTGCTACCCTTCTCTATAAGAGCCTATGTATAGCGGCCTTCTTGCGCATTAGCCCCAGGTCCTGATATCCCATTTTATCCTTCCTCAGTTTGGTCTAGTCTATCGTCATACACACTGTGGTCTAAGGTGTTAGCCTCTGTATTGTGTTCTAGGAGATCAGCCTACAAGTGTTATTTAGTGCATCATCTTCCTCAGTGTGGTCCTCTGCAATTCCGTCACCGAGGTGCTCTGGTTGTTAACCCTCCCCAGCATGTTCTAGTGTATATGCCTCATAGGATCGTTCTGGCGTATCGGCGTCACCAGTGTGCTTCGCGTGACGACTGCTATACTCTATTCGAATAGACCTTAACTAGAAGGCTGCCTTAGGAAAACACAACACGTAACCAGAACACACTGATGAGGCCGAAGCGCCAGAGCAAAACTGTGAGGCCCGTAGAGCTGTCAACAGTGGGAAGGAACAATGTGACCTGCCATTATCTCCCGGTCAATCTACCTAAATTTAGTCTCATATAACCATTGTTCAGTAAACATCTAGCCTCGGGTGTACTAGCACTAGGGAGTTGCACGCGGACACCATCTCGCGCAACCTTTCTCCATTACAGCCTATGTATAGCCACCACCTTGCGCAGTAGCCCCTAGCCCAGGTGCAAAGAGTTGTCCCATCAGAGCCAATGTAGGGTGGACATCTTGCGCAGTAGCCCCTAGCGTAGGTGCAAGGAGTTAGTCACATAAGAGCCCAAGTATAGCGACCACCATGCGCAGTAGCCCCTACTTCAGGTGCAAGGAGTTAGTCGCATAAGAGAGAATGTATAGCGGCCATCATGCGCATTAACCCTGTTCCAGAATTCAATTATTATCCCTCGCCAGTTTGGTCTCGTCCTTTCGTCGCCCTCCACACTGTGGAATAAGGCGTTAGCCTCTGTAGTGTGTTCTAGGAGACCAGCCTCACAAGGGTTATCTGGTGCATCAGCTTCCTCAGTGTGGTCCTCTGCAATAGCGTCACCGTGGTGCTCTGGTTGTTCACCCTCCCCTGCATGATCTAGTGTATATGCTCCATAGGATCGTTCTGGTGTATCGGCGTCACCAGTGTGCTATGCGTGACGACTGCTATACTCTATTCGTATAGACCTTAACTAGAAGGCTGCCTTAGGAAAACACAACACGTAACCAGAACACACTGGCGAGACCGAAGCGCCAGAGCACAACTGTGAGGCCCGTAGAGCTGTCCACATTGGGAAGGCTATATATGGGCTATACAATGTGAGCTGCTATTATCACCCGGTCAATATACTTAAATTTAGTCTCATATAACCTTTGTTCAGTAAACATCTAGCCTCGGGTGTACTAGCACAAGGAAGTTGCACGCGGACACCATCTCGCGCAAGTTTTCTCCATTAGAGCCTATGTATAACCACCACCTTGCGCAGTAGCCCCTAGCCCAGGTGCTAAGATTTGGTCCCATAAGATCCAATGTAGGGTGGACATCATGCGTATTAACCCTGTTCCAGAATTCAATTATTATCCCTCGCCAGTTTGGTCTCGTCCGTTCGTCGCCCTCCACACTGTGGTATCAGGCGTTAGCCTCTGTAGTGTGCTCTAGGAGACCAGCCTCACAAGGGTTATCTGGTGCATCAGCTTCCTCAGTGTGAGCCTCTGCAATAGCCTACCAAGGTTCTCTGGATGATCACCCTCCCCAGCATGATCTGGTGTTTAGGCCTCATAGGGTCGTTCTGGCGTATCGGCGTCACCAGTGTGCGCTGGTTAATCTGCCTTCCTCTTTTGTCTTGTGGTACAGATTGCCCAGTGTGCTCTAGAGCATCTGACTCAGTGTGGGTTTGTACTTCAGTATTTCACCCTTCCCAGTGTGCTGTGGTGCATCGTTCTATCTGAAGTTATCTGCAGCTTCAGCCCGACCTGTGCTTCGATGTTTCAGGCAACCCAGGTGTGCTCGATGAGCCTTTCCAATGTTGTCTCGTGCATTAGCGTTACCAGTATGCTCTGCCTGAATACCCTTTCCAGTATGGTCTGGTGAATATGCCTCACAGGTTTTTGCTCTGGCGCATCGTCTTCAGCACGCGTGCAACTTCCAAGTGATACGACACCCGAGGCAGTATAGTGCCTGACCTTTGGTTACATTGTTCTTCTCTACGGAGCTGCTTCAGGAGCTCACATTATCAGCTTACGAACTATTGGTCTGATCATCCTGAAATTCCAAAACAGATGTGTTAGCCTTTGTACTGTGTTCTAGTAGATCAGCCTACAAGTGTTATTTAGTGCATCATCCTCCTCAGTGTGGTCCTCTGCAATAGCGTCACCGAGGTGCTCTGGTTGTTCACCCTCCCCTGCATGATCTAGTGTATATGCCTCATAGGGTCGTTCTGGTGTATCGGCGTCACCAGTGTGCTATGCGTGACGACTGCTATACTCTATTCGTATAGACCTTAACTAGAAGGCTGCCTTAGGAAAACACAACACGTAACCAGAACACACTGGTGAGGCCGAAGCGCCAGAGCAAAACTGTGAGGCCCGTAGAGCTGTCCACACGGGGAAGGCTATATATGGACTATACAATGTGAGCTGCTATTATCTCCCGGTCAATATACTTAAATTTAGTCTCATATAACCATTGTTCAGTAAACATCTAGCCTCGGGTGTACTAGCACTAGGAAGTTGCACGCGGACACCATCTCGCGCAACCTTTCTCCATTAGAGCCTATGTATAACCACCACCTTGCGCAGTATCCCCTAGCCCAGGTGCAAAGAGTTGGTCCCATAAGAGCCAATGTAGGGTGGACATCTTGCGCAGTAGCCCCTAGCCCAGGTGCAAGGAGTTAGTCCCATAAGAGCCCATGTATAGCGACCACAATGCGCGGTAGCCCCTACTTCAGGTGCAAGGAGTTAGTCCCATAAGAGAGAATGTATAGCGGCCATCATGCGCATTAACCCTGTTCCAGAATTCAATTATTATCCCTCGCCAGTTTGGTCTCGTCCGTTCGTCGCCCTCCACACTGTGGTATCAGGCGTTAGCCTCTGTAGTGTGCTCTAGGAGACCAGCCTCACAAGGGTTATCTGGTGCATCAGCTTCCTCAGTGTGAGCCTCTGCAATAGCCTACCAAGGTTCTCTGGATGTTCACCCTCCCCAGCATGATCTGGTGTTTAGGCCTCATAGTGTCGTTCTGGCGTATCGGCGTCACCAGTGTGCGCTGGTTCATCAGCCTTCCTCTTTGGTCTTGTGGTACAGATTGCCCAGTGTGCTCTAGAGCTTCTGTCTCATCAGTGTGCGTTTGTACTTCAGTATTTCACCCTTCCCAGTGTGCTATGGTGCATCGTTCTAACTGTTGTTCTCCGCAGATTCAGCCCGACCTGTGCTTCGATGATTCAGGCAACTCAGGTGTGCTCGATGAGCCTTCCCAGTGATGTCCCGTACATTAGCGTTACCGGAATGCTCTGCCTGAATACCCTTCCCAGTATGGTATGTGAATATGCCTCCCAGGTTTTTGCTCTGACGCATCGTCTTCAGCAACCTGCTCTGCTCCATCAGAGTCATCAGTGCGATCTGGTGCATGAGCCTCCTCAGTGCAGTCTGGTGTATTATCCACCCTAAGATCATATAGTGCATCGCCCTCAACACTCGCGCTTTCCGATCAGTGTCCCCAATGTGCTCCGGTGTATGAGCACCCATTGTGCTATGGTAAAACAGCTCCTCCGGTGTGCTGCGGGGTGTCAGCTCCACAGTGCCCTGTGGTGTATCAGCGCCCCGAGTGTGGTTTGGTACATCAGCCTTCCCAGTCTGGGCTGCTCTAGAGGCATCACAGTTTGCCTCTCGCGCTTCGGCCTCACCAGTGTGTTCTGGTTATCTGTGTGTTTTCCTGGTCCATCTAATTCAATTTACCCCATAGACACAAATGTTCAGCAACCATCTTGTGTGGTGTGTCCTAGCACTAGGAGGTTGCACGCGGCCTCCATTCTGCGATCAGCCCCTATTCCGTTCCCTTATCTCCTATGTCTCCCCTGTGCCATCTTTCTAGATCAGAGCCTATGTATAGCCGTTAGTTGCGCACGTGCCCACGTGCTAGCTTCCTCTTTTGCTCACGAACCCCTGTGCTACCCTTCTCCATAAGAGCCTATGTATAGCGGCCTTCTTGCGCATTAGCCCCAGGTCCTGATTTCCCATTTTATCCTTCCTCAGTTTGGTCTAGTCCATCGTCATACACACTGTGGTCTAAGGTGTTAGCCTCTGTATTGTGTTCTAGGAGATCAGCCTACAAGTGTTATTTAGTGCATCATCTTCCTCAGTGTGGTCCTCTGCAATAGAGTCACCGAGGTGCTCTGGTTGTTCAACCTCATATGATCGTTCTGGCGTATGGGCGTCACCAGTGTGCTTTGCGTGACGATTGCTATACTCTATTCGTATAGCCTAGGCTACTAGGCTAAGGTACCAGACGACATTCGGGGACCTGATAGACCACAGTGCACTGAAACACCGAAGCACAGTCGGGCTGAAGCTGCAGAGAACAACAGAACGACCCCGTGAGGCCTATACACTAGACCATGCTGCGGAGGGTGAACAACCATAGTACCTTGGTTTCGCTATTGCAGAGGATCACATTGAGGAAGCTCATGCACTAAATAACACTTATGAGGCTGATCACCTAGAACACACTACAGAGGCTAACGTCTTATACCAAAGTGTGAAGGGCAAAGGACTACACCAAAATGGGGAGGGATAGAAATTGAATTCTCTAACAGGGGGTAATGCGTAAGTTGGCCGCTATACATGGGCACTTATGGGACTAACTCCTTCCACCTGGGCTTGGGGCTACTGCGCAAGCTATATATGGGCTATACAAAGTGAGCTGCCTTTATCTCCCGGTCAATCTACTTAAATTTAGTCTCATATAACCATTGTTCAATAAACATCTAGCCTCGGGTGTACTAGCACTAGGATGTTGCACGCGGACACCATCTCGCGCAAGCTTTCTCCATTAGAGCCTACGTATAACCACCACCTTGCGCAGTATCCCTAGCCCAGGTGCAAAGAGTTGGTCCCATAAGAGCCAATGTAGGGTGGACATCTTGCGCAGTAGCCCCTACTTCAGGTGCAAGGAGTTAGTCCCATAAGAGAGAATGTATAGCGGCAATCATGCGCATTAACCCTGTTCCAGAATTAATTATTATCCCTCGGCAGTTTGGTCTCGTCCGTTCGTCGCCCTCCACACTGTGTTATCAGGCGTTAGCCTCTAGTGCGCTCCAGGAGACCAGCCTCACAAGGGTTATCTGGTGCATCAGCTTCCTCAGTGTGAGCCTCTGCAATAGCCTACCAAGGTTCTCTGGATGATCACCCTCCCCAGCATGATCTGGTGTATAGGCCTCATAGGGTCGTTCTGGCGTATCGGCGTCACCAGTGTGCGCTGGTTCATCAGCCTTCCTGTTTGGTCTTGTGGTACAGATTGCCCAGTGTGCTCTAGAGTATCTGACTCAGTGTGGGTTTGTACTTCAGTATTTCACCCTTCCCAGTTATCTGCAGCTTCAGCCCGACCTGTGCTTCGATGTTTCAGGCAACCCAGGTGTGCTCGATGAGCCTTTCCAATGTTGTCTCGTGCATTAGCGCTACCAGTATGCTCTGCCTGAATACCCTTCCCAGTATGGTCTGGTGAATATGCCTCACAGGTTTTTGCTCTGGCGCATCGCCTTCAGCACCCTACTCTGCCCCATTACTACAATCAGTGCGATCTGGTGCATGAGCCTCCTCAGTGCGGTCTTGTGTATTATCCTCCCTAAGGTCATATAGTGCATCGCCTTCAACAGTGCGCTCTCTCCCATCAGTGTCCTCAATGTGCTCCGGTGCATTAGCACCCATTGAACTATGGTCAAGCAGCTCCTCCGGTCTGCTAAGAGGTGTCAGCTCCACAGTGCCCTGTGGTGTATCAGCGCCCCGAGTGTGTTTTTGTACATCAGCCTTCCCAGTGTGGGCTGCTCTAGAGGCATCACAGTTGCCTCTGGCGCTTCGGCCACACCAGTGTGTTCTGGTTACCCGTGTGTTTTCCTGTTCCTTCTAATTTAATTTACCCCATAGAACCAAATGTTCAGCAACCATCTTGTCTGGGGTGTCTTAGCACTAGGAAGTTGCACGCGGCCTCCATACTGCGATCAGCCCCTATTAGGTCCCCTTTATCTCCTATGTCTGCCCAGTGCCATCTTTCTCCATAAGAGCCTTTATACAGCCGCAATGTTGCGCACGTGCCACGTGCTTAGCTTCCTTTTGCTCACGAACCCCTGTGCTACCTTTCTCTATAAGAGCCTATCTATAGCCAACATCTTGCGCAGTAGCACTTAGCCCTGGTGCAAGGAGAGAGTCCCATAAGAGCCTATGAATAGCGGCCTTCTTGCGCAATAGCCTCTGGTCCAGATTTCCCATTTTATCCTTCCTGCGCCTCTGTATTGGTTCTAGCAGATCAGCTTACAAGAGTTATATAGTGCATCATCTTCCTCAGTGTTGTCCTCTGCAATAGTGTCACCGAGGTGCTCTGGTTGTTCACCCTCCCCAGCGTGATCTGGTGTATATGCCTCATAGGGTCGTACTGGCATATCGACGTCCCCAGTGTGCCCTGGTATATCAGCCTCACTCCTTGGTCTAGTTGTACAGATTGCCCAGTGTGCTCCAGAACATCTGTCTCATCGGTGTGCGTATGTGTAATCGTCCCTACTGTCCTTGAGTATTTCAGCCTTCCCTGTGTGCTATGGTGCATCGTTCTAACTGATGTTCTCTGCAGCTTCAGCAGATAGCGGCTGTACGCAGTAGCCCTTAGCCCAGGTGCGCATAGGCCCCTGGTCCAGATTTCCCATTTTATCCTTCATCAGTTTGGTCTAGTCCATAGTCCTCCACACTGTAGTCTAAGGTGTTAGCCTCTGTATTGTGTTCTAGGAGATCAGCCTACAAGTGTTATTTAGTGCATCATCTTCCTCAGTGTGGTCCTTAGCAATAGCGTCACCGAGGTGCTCTGGTTGTTCAACCTCCCCAGCATGATCTGGTGTATATGCCTCATAGGGTCGTACTGGCATATCGGCGTCCCCAGTGTGCCCTGGTATATCAGCCTCACTCCTTGGTCTAGTTGTACAGATTGCCCAGTGTGCTCCAGAACATCTGTCTCATCGGTGTGCGTATGTGCAATCGTCCATACTGTCCATCAGTATTTCAGCCTTGCCTGCGTGCGGTGGTGCATCGTTCTAACTGCAGCTTCAGCGGATAGCGGCTATACACATTCTCCTATGGGGAAAACTAGCACATAGTAATTAAGGAGACGGCATAGGGGCGGTTGCGCGAGATGGTGGCCGCGTGCAACTTCCAAGTGATAGGACACCCGAGGCAGTATAGTGCGTGACCTTTGGTTAGATGAGACTAAAATTACGGAGATGGACCAGAAGCTCATGGTGATACATTGTTCTTATAGATCTATCTCTACGGAGCTGCCTCAGGAGCTCACATTGTCAACTTATGAACTATTGGTTTGATCATCCTGAAATTCCAAAACAGAAGTGTTAGCCTTTGTACTGTGTTCTAGGAGATCAGCCTACAAGTGTTATTTAGTGCATCATCTTCCTCAGAGTGGTCCTCTGCAATTCCGTCACCGAGGTGCTCTGGTTGTTCACCCTCCCCAGCATGTTCTAGTGTATATGCCTCATAGGATCGTTCTGGCGTATCGGCGTCACCAGTGTGCTTCGCGTGACGACTGCTATACTCTATTCGTATAGACCTTAACTAGAAGGCTGCCTTAGGAAAACAAAACACGTAACCAGAACACACTGGTGAGGCCGAAGCGCCAGAGCAAAACTGTGAGGCCCGTAGAGCTGTCCACACTGGGAAGGCTATATATGGGCTATACAATGTGAGCTGCTATTATCACCCGGTCAATATACTTAAATTTAGTCTCATATAACCTTTGTTCAGTAAACATCTAGCCTCGGGTGTACTAGCACTAGGAAATTGCACGCGGACACCATCTCGCGCAACCTTTCTCCATTAGAGCCTATGTATAACCACCACCTTGCACAGTAGCCCCTAGCCCAGGTGCAAAGATTTGGTCCCATAAGAGCCAATGTAGGGTGGACATCTTGCGCAGTAGCCCCTAGCCCAGGTGCAAGGAGTTAGTCCCATAAGAGCCCATGTATAGCGACCACCATGCGCAGTAGCCCCTACTTCAAGTGCAAGGAGTTAGTCCCATAAGAGAGAATGTATAGCGGCCATAATGAGCATTAACCCTGTACCAGAATTCAATTATTATCCCTCGCCAGTTTGGTCTCGTCCGTTCGTCGCCCTCCACCCTGTGGAATAAGGCTTTAGCCTCTGTAGTGTGTTCTAGGAGACCAGCCTCACAAGGGTTATCTAGTGCATCAGCTTCCTCAGTGTGAGCCTCTGCAATAGCTTCACCAAGGTTCTCTGGATGATCACTCTCCCCAGCATGATCTGGTGTATAGTCCTCATAGAGTCGTTCTGGCGTATCGGCGTCACCAGTGTGCGCTGGTTCATCAGACTTCCTCTTTGGTCTTGTGGTACAGATTGCCCAGTGTGCTCTAGAGCATCTGTCACATCAGTGTGCGTTTGTACTTCTGTATTTCACCCATCCCAGTGTGCTATGGTGCATCGTTCTAACTGTTGTTCACAGCAGATTCAGCCCGACCTGTGCTTCGATGATTCAGGCAACTCAGGTGTGCTCGATGAGCCTTCCCAGTGTTGTCCCGTGCATTAGCGTTACCAGAGCACCCTGCTCTGCTCCATCAGAGTCATCAGTGCGATCTGGTGCATGAGCCTCCTCAGTGCGGTCTGGTGTATTATCCACCCTAAGGTCATATAGTGCATCGCCCTCAACAGTGCGCGCTTTCCGATCAGTGTCCCCAATGTGCTCCGGTGTATGAGCACCCATTGAGCTATGGTAAAACAGCTCCTCCCGTGTGCTGCGGGGTGTCAGCTCCACAGTGCCCTGTTGCTGTATCAGCGCCCCGAGTGTGGTTTGGTACATCAGCCTTCCCAGTGTGGGCTGCTCTAGAGGCATCACAGTTTGCCTCTCGCGCTTCGGCCTCACCACTGTGTTCTGGTTATCCGTGTGTTTTCCTGGTCCATCAAATTCAATTTACCCCATAGACACAAATGTTCAGCAACCATCTTGTGTGGTGTGTCCTAGCACTAGGAAGTTGCACGCGGCCTCCATTCTGCGATCAGTCCCTATTCCGTTCCCTTATCTCCTATGTCTCCCCTGTACCATCTCTCTAGATCAGAGCCTATGTATAGCCGCTATTTTGCGCACGTGCCACGTGCAAGCTTCCTCTATAAGAGCCTAAGTATAGCCACTCTTTTGCTCACGAACCCCTGTGCTACCGAGTGGAGTACAGTGCCTGTACTGCCCTGTAGTACTGAGTGGAGTACAGTGCCTTTACTGCCGTGTATTACTGAGTGGAGTACAGTGCCTGTACTGCCGTGTAGTCCCAAATGGAGTACTGTGTGTATTGTGCCGCGTAGTACTGAGTGGAGTACAGTGCCTGTACTAACGTGTAGTCCCGAGTGGAGTACTGTGTGTATAGTGCAGTGTAGTACTGAGTGGAGTACTGTGTGTATAGTGCCGTGTAGTACTGAGTGGAGTACAGTGCCTGTACTGCCGTGTAGTACTGAGTGGAGTACTGTGTGTATAGTGCCGTGTAGTACCGAGTGGAGTACAGTGCCTGTAGTGCGGTGTAGTACTGAGTGGAGTACAGTGCCTGTACTGCCGTGTAGTACTGAGTGGCGTACAGTGCCTGGACTGCCGTGTAGTACTGAGTGGAGTACAGTGCCTGTACTGCCGTGTAGTACTGAGTGGAGTACTGTGTGTATAGTGCCGTGTAGTACCGAGTGGAGTACCGTGCCTGTACTGCCGTGTAGTACTGAGTGGAGTACAGTGCCTGTACTGCCGTGTAGTACTGAGTGGTGTACAGTGCCTGTACAGCCGTGTAGTCCCGAGTGGAGTACATTGCCTGTACTGCCGTGTAGTACTGAGTGGAGTACTGTGTGTATAGTGCCGTGTAGTACCGAGTGGAGTACCGTGCCTGTACTGCCGTGTAGTACTGAGTGAAGTACAGTGCCTGTACTGCCGTGTAGTACTGAGTGGAGTACAGTGCCTGTACTGCCGTGTAGTCCCGACTGGAGTACAGTGCCTGTACTGCCGTGTAGTACCGAGTGGAGTACGGTGTGTATAGTGCCGTGTAGTACCGAGTGGAGTAAAGTGCCTGTACTGCCGTGTAGTACTGAGTGGAGTACAGTGCCTGTACTGCCGTGTAGTACTGAGTGGAGTACAGTGCCTCTACTGCCTTGTAGTACTGAGTGGAGTACAGTGCCTGTACTGCCGTGTAGTACTGAGTGGAGTACTGTGTGTATAGTGCCGTGTAGTACCGAGTGGAGTACCGTGCCTGTACTGCCGTGTAGTCCCGAGTG
Source organism: Anabrus simplex (assembly GCF_040414725.1). Classification (NCBI taxonomy): domain Eukaryota; kingdom Metazoa; phylum Arthropoda; class Insecta; order Orthoptera; family Tettigoniidae; genus Anabrus; species Anabrus simplex. The sequence goes on along the minus strand of NC_090266.1, from coordinate 915,280,906 downwards.
GAGTACAGTGCCTGTACTGCCGTGTAGTACTGAGTGTAGTACTGTGTGTATAGTGCCGTGTAGTACCGAGTGGAGTACAGTGCCTGTACTGCCGTGTAGTACTGACTGGATTACAGTGCCTGTACTGCCGTGTAGTACTGAGTGGAGTACAGTGCCTGTACTGCCGTGTAGTCCCGAATGGAGTACTGTGTGTATAGTGCCGTGTAGTACGGAGTGGAGTACAGTGCCTGTACTGCCGTGTAGTACTGAGTGGAGTACAGTGCCTGTACTAACGTGCTGTCCCGAGTGGAGTACTGTGTGTTTAGTGCAGTGTAGTACTGAGTGGTGTACAATGCCTGTACTGCCGTGTAGTCCTGAGTGGAGTACAGTGCCTGTACTCCCGTGTAGTCCCGATTGGAGTACTGTGTGTATAGTGCCGTGTAGTACTGAGTGGAGTACAGTGCCTGTACCGCCGTGTAGTCCGGAGTGGAGTACAGTGCATGTACTGCCGTGTAGTCCTGAGTGGAGTACTGTGTGTATAGTGTCGTGTAGTACCGAGGGGAGTACAGTGCCTGTACTGCCGTGTAGTACTAAGTGGAGTACAGTGGCTGTACTGCCGTGTAGTCCCGAGTGTAGTACTCTGTGTATAGTGCAGTGTAGTGCTGAGTGGTGTACAGTGCTTGTACTGCCGAGTAGTACTGAGTGCAGTACAGTGCCTTAACTGCCGTGTAGTACTGAGTGGAGTAGAGTGCCTGTACTGCCGTGTAGTACTGAGTGGAGTACAGTGCCTGTACTGCCGTGTAGTACTGAGTGGAGTACAGTGCCTGTACTGCCGTGTAGTCCCGAGTGGAGTACAGTGCCTATACTGGCGTGTAGTACTGAGTGGAGTACTGTGTGTATAGTGCCGTGTAGTACCGAGTGGAGTACAGTGCCTGTACTGCCGTGTAGTACTGAGTGGAGCACAGTGCCTGTACTGCCGTGTAGTACTGAGTGGAGTACAGTTCCTGTACTGCCGTGTAGTCCCGAGTGGAGTACAGTGCCTGTACTGCCGTGTAGTACTGTGTGGAGTACTGTGTGTATAGTGCCGTGTAGTAACGAGTTGAGTACAGTGCTGTACCTCCGTGTAGTACTGAGTGGAGTACAGTACCTGTACTGCCGTGTAGTACTGAGTGGAGTACAGTGCCTGTACTGCCGTGTAGTCCCGAATGGAGTACTGTGTGTATAGTGCCGTGTAGTACCGAGTGGAGTACAGTGCCTGTTCTGCCGTGTAGCACCGAGTGGAGTACTGTGTGCATAGTGCCGTGTAGAACCGAGTGGAGTACAGTGCCTGTATTGTCGTGTAGTACTAAGTGGAGTACAGTGCCTGTAATGCCGTGTAGTACCGAGTGGAGTACTCTGTGTATAGTGCCGTGTAGTACCGAGTGGAGTACAGTGTCTGTACTGCCGTGTAGTACTGAGTGGAGTACTGTGTGTATAGTGCCGTGTAGTACCGTGTGGAGTACAGTGCCTGTATTGCCGTGTAGTACTGAGTGGAGTACAGTGCCTGTACTGCCGTGTAGTACTGAGTGGAGTACAGTGCCTGTACGGCCGTGTAGTACCGAGTGGAGTACAGTGCCTTTACTGCCGCGTAGTCCCGAGTGGAGTACTGTGTGCATACTGCCGTGTATTACTGAGTGGAGTACAGTGCCCGTACTGCCGTGTAGTAGCGAGTGGGGGACAGCGTGTGTACTGCCGTGTAGTACTGAGTAGAGTACAGTGCCTGTTCTGCCGTGTAGTACCGAGTGGAGTACTGTGTGTATAGTGCCGTGTAGTACCGAGTGGAGTACAGTGCCTGTACTGCCGTGTAGTACTGAGTGGAGTACAGTGCCTGTAATGCCGTGTAGTACCGAGTGGATTACTGTGTGTATAGTGCCGTGTAGTACCGAGTGGAGTACGGTGCCTGTACTGCCGTGTTGTACTGAGTGGAGTACAGTGCCTGTACTGCCGTGTAGTCCCGAGTGGAGTACAGTGCCCGTACTGCCGTTTAGTACTGATTGGAGTACAGTGCCTGTACTGCCGTGTAGTACCGAGTGGAGTACAGTGCTTGTACTGCCGTGTAGTACTGAGTGGAGTACAGTGCCTGTACTGCCGTGTAGTGCCCAGTGGAGTACTGTGTGTATAGTGCAGTGTAGTACTGAGTGGTGTACAGTGCATGTACTGCCGCGTAGTCCCGAGTTGAGTACTCTGTGTATAGTGCAGTGTAGTACTGAGTGGAGTACAGTGCCTGTACTGCCGTGTAGTACCGAGTGGAGTACAGTGCCTGTACTGCCGTGTAGTCCCGAGTGGAGTACTGTGTGCATACTGCCGTGTAGTACTGAGTGGAGTACAGTGCCTGTACTGCCGTGTAGTACCGAGTGGAGTACAGTGCCTGTACTGCCGTGTAGTACTGAGTGGAGTACAGTGCCTGTACTGCCGTGTAGTCCCGAGTGGAGTACTGTGTGTATAGTGCAGTGTAGTACTGAGTGTATAGTGCAGTGTAGTACTGAGTGGAGTACTGTGTGTATAGTGCCGTGTAGTACTGAGTGGAGTACAGTGCCTGTACTGCCGTGTAGTACCGAGTGGAGTACTGTGTGCATACTGCCGTGTAGTACTGAGTGGAGTACAGTGCCTGTACTGCCGTGTAGTACTGGGTGGAGTACAGTGCCTGTAGTGCCGTGTAGTCCCGAGTGGAGTACAGTGTGTATAGTGCAGTGTAGTACTGAGTGGAGTACAGTGTGTATAGTGCCGTGTAGTAACGAGTGGAGTACAGTGCCTGTACTGCCGTGTAGTACTGAGTGGTGTACAGTGTGTATAGTGCCGTGTAGTACCGAGTGGAGTACAGTGTGTATAGTGCCGTGTAGTACTGAGTGGAGTACAGTGCATGTACTGCCGTGTAGTACTGAGTGGAGTACAGTGCAAGTACTGCCGTGTAGTACTGAGTGGAGTACACTGCATGTACAGCCGTGTAGTACCGAGTGGAGTACAGTGCCTGTACTGCCGTGTAGTACTGAGTGGAATACAGTGCCTGTACTGCCGTGTATTACCGAGTGGAGTACAGTGTGTATAATGCCGTCTAGTACCGAGTGGAGTACAGTGTGTATAGTGCCGTGTAGTACTGAGTGGAGTACAGTGCCTGTACTGCCGTGTAGTACCGAGTGGAGTACATTGCCTGTACTGCCGTGTAGTACTGAGTGGAATACAGTGCCTGTACTGCCGTGTAGTACCGAGTGGAGTACGGTGTGCATAGTGCCGTGTAGTACTGAGTGGAGTACAGTGCCTGTACTGCCGTGTAGTACTGAGTGGGTACAGTGCCTGTACTGCCGTGTAGTACCGAGTGGAGTAATGTGTGTATACTGCCGTGTAGTACTGAGTGGAGTGCAGTACCTGTACTGCCGTGTAGTACCGTGTGGGGGACTGTGTGTATACTGCCGTGTAGTACTGAGTGGAGTACAGTGCCTGTACTGCCGAGTAGTCCCGAGTGGAGTACTGTGTGTATAGTGCAGTGTAGTGCTGAGTGGAGTACAGTACCTGTACTGCCGTGTAGTACCGAGTGGGGAACTGTGTGTATACTGCCGTGTAGTACTGAGTGGAGTACAGTGCCTGTACTGCCGTGTAGTACCGAGTGGGGGACTGTGTGTATATTGCCGTGTAGTACTGAGTGGAGTACAGTGCCTGTACTGCCGTGTAGTCCCGAGTGGAGTACTGTGTGCATACTGCCGTGTAGTACTCAGTGGAGTACAGTCCCTGTACTGCCGAGTAGTCCCGAGTTCAGTACAGTGTGTATAGTGCAGTGTAGTACTGAGTGGAGTACTGTGTGTATAGTGCGGTGTAGTACTGAGTGGAGTACAGTGTGTATAGAGCCGTGTAGTACCGAGTGGGGGACTGTGTGCATACTACCGTGTAGTACTGACTGGAGTAGAGGGCCTGTACTGCCATGTAGTCCCGAGTGGAGTACTGTGTGTGTATACTGCCGTGTAGTACCGAGTGGAGTACAGTGCCTGTACTGCCGTGTAGTACCGAGTGGAGTACTCTGTGTATAGTGCCGTGTAGTACCGAGTGGAGTACTGTGTGCATACTGCCGTGTAGTACTGAGTGGAGTACAGTGCCTGTACTGCCGTGTAGTACCGAGTGGAGTACTGTGTGTATAGTGCCGTGTAGTACCGAGTGGAGTACAGTGCATGTACTGCCGTGTAGTACCGAGTGGAGTACTGTGTGTATAGTGCGGTGTAGTACCGAGTGGAGTACAGTGCATGTACTGCCATGTAGTACCGAGTGTAGTACTGTGTGTATACTGCCGTGTAGTACCGAATGGAGTACAGTGCCTGTATTGCCGTGTAGTACCAAGTGGAGTACTGTGTGTATAGTGCGGTGTAGTACCGAGTGGAGTACTGTGTGCATACTGCCGTGTAGTACTGAGTGGAGTACAGTACTCTACTGCCGTGTAGTACCGAGTGGAGTACTGTGTGTATAGTGCCGTGTAGTACCGAGTGGAGTACAGTGCCTGTACTGCCGTGTAGTACTGAGTGGAGTACATTGCCTGTACTGCCGTGTAGTCCCGAGTGGAGTACAGTGCCTGTACTGCCGTGTAGTAGTGAGTGGAGTACTGTGCCTGTACTGCCGTGTAGTACTCAGTGGAGTACTGTGTGTATAGTGCCGTGTAGTACCGAGTGGAGTACAGTGGGTGTACTGCCGTGTAGTTATGAGTGGAGTACAGCGCCTGTACTGCCGTGTAGTACTGAGTGGATTACAGTGCCTGTACTGCCGTGTAGTCCCGAGTGGAGTACAGTGCCTATACTGGCGTGTAGTACTGAGTGGAGTACTGTGTGTATAGTGCCATGTAGTACCGTGTGGAGTACAGTGCCTGTACTGCCGTGTAGTACTGAGTGGAGCACAGTGCCTGTACTGCCGTGTAGTACTGAGTGGAGTACAGTTCCTGTACTGCCGTGTAGTCCCGAGTGGAGTACAGTGCCTGTACTGCCGTGTAGTACTGTGTGGAGTACTGTGTGTATAGTGCCGTGTAGTAACGAGTTGAGTACAGTGCTGTACCTCCGTGTAGTACTGAGTGGAGTACAGTACCTGTACTGCCGTGTAGTACTGAGTGGAGTACAGTGCCTGTACTGCCGTGTAGTCCCGAATGGAGTACTGTGTGTATAGTGCCGTGTAGTACCGAGTGGAGTACAGTGCCTGTTCTGCCGTGTAGCACCGAGTGGAGTACTGTGTGCATAGTGCCGTGTAGAACCGAGTGGAGTACAGTGCCTGTATTGTCGTGTAGTACTGAGTGGAGTACAGTGCCTGTAATGCCGTGTAGTACCGAGTGGAGTACTCTGTGTATAGTGCCGTGTAGTACCGAGTGGAGTACAGTGCCTGTACTGCCGTGTAGTACTGAGTGGAGCACAGTGCCTGTACTGCCGTGTAGTACTGAGAGGAGTACAGTGCCTGTACTGCCGTGTAGTCCCGAGTGGAGTACAGTGCCTGTACTTCCGTGTAGTACTGATTGGAGTACAGTGCCTGTACTGCCGTGTAGTACCGAGTGGAGTACTTTGCTTGTACTGCCGTGTAGTACTGAGTGGAGTACAGTGCCTGTACTGTCGTGTAGTGCCGAGTGGAGTACTGTGTGTATAGTGCAGTGTATTACTGAGCGGAGTACAGTGCATGTACTGCCATGTAGTCCCGAGTGGAGTACTGTGTGTATAGTGCAGTGTAGTACTGAGTGGAGTACAGTGCCTGTACTGCCGTGTAGTACCGAGTGGAGTACAGTGCCTGTACTGCCGTGTAGTCCCAGGTGGAGTACTGTGTGCATACTGCCGTGTAGTACTGAGTGGAGTACAGTGCCTGTACTGCCGTGTAGTACCGAGTGGAGTACAGTGCCTGTACTGCCGTGTAGTACAGGGTGGAGTACAGTGCCTGTACTGCCGTGTAGTCCCCAGTGGAATACAGTTTGTGTAGTGCAGTGTAGTACTGAGTGGAGCACAGTGCATGTACTGCCGTATAGTACCGAGTGGAGTACTGTGTGTATAGTGCCGTGTAGTACCGAGTGGAGTACAATGCCTGTACTGCCGTGTAGTACCGAGTGGAGTACTGTGTGTATAGTGCCGTGTAGTACCGAGTGGAGTACAGTGCCTGTACTGCGTGTAGTACCGAGTGGAGTACTGTGTGTATAGTGCCGTGGAGTACCGAGTGGAGTACAGTGCCTGTACTGCCGTGTAGTACCGAGTGGAGTACAGTGCGTATAGTGCCGTCTAGTACCGAGTGGAGTACAGTGTGTATATTGCCGTGTAGTACTGAGTGGAGTACAGTGTCTGTACTGCCGTGTAGTACCGAGTGGAGTACAGTGTGTATAGTGCCGTGTAGTACCGAGTGGTGTACTGTGCCTGTACTGCCGTGTAGTACTGAGTGGAGTACAGTGCCTGTACTGCTGTGTAGTACCGAGTGGAGTACAGTGTGTATAGTGCCGTGTAGTACTGAGTGGAGTACAGTGCCTTTACAGCCGTGTAGTACTGATTGGGGTACAGTGCCTGTACTGCCGTGTAGTACCGAGTGGGGGACTGTGTGTATACTGCCGTGTAGTACTGAGTATAGTACAGTGCCTGTACTGCCGTGTAGTACCGAGTGGAGTACTGTGTGCATACTGCCGTGTAGTAGTGAGTGGAGTACAGTACCTGTACTGCCGTGTAGTACCGAGTGGGGGACTGTGTGTATACTGCCGTGTAGTACTGAGTGGAGTACAGTGCCTGTACTACCGTGTAGTCCCGAGTGGAGTGCTGTGTGCATACTGCCGTGTAGTACTGAGTGGAGTACATTCCCTGTACTGCCGAGTAGTCCCGAGTGGAGTACAGTGTGTATAGTGCAGTGTAGTACTGAGTGGAGTACTGTGTGTATAGTGCAGTGTAGTACTGAGTGGAGTACAGTGCGTGTACTGCCGTGTAGTACCGAGTGGGGTACTGTGTGTATACTGCCGTGTAGTACTGAGTGGTGTACAGTGTGTATAGTGCCGTGTAGTACCGAGTGGGCGTTTGTGTGCATACTGCCGTGTAGTACTGAGTGGAGTACAGTGCCTGTACTGCTATGTTGTCCCGAGTGGAGTACAGTGCCTGTACTGTCGTGTAGTGCCGAGTGGAGTACTGTGTGTATAGTGCAGTGTAGTACTGAGCGGAGTACAGTGCATGTACTGCCATGTAGTCCCGAGTGGAGTACTGTGTGTATAGTGCAGTGTAGTACTGAGTGGAGTACAGTGCCTGTACTGCCGTGTAGTACCGAGTGGAGTACAGTGGCTGTACTGCCGTGTAGTCCCGAGTGTAGTACTCTGTGTATAGTGCAGTGTAGTGCTGAGTGGTGTACAGTGCTTGTACTGCCGAGTAGTACTGAGTGCAGTACAGTGCCTTAACTGCCGTGTAGTACTGAGTGGAGTAGAGTGCCTGTACTGCCGTGTAGTACTGAGTGGAGTACAGTGCCTGTACTGCCGTGTAGTACTGAGTGGAGTACAGTGCCTGTACTGCCGTGTAGTCCCGAGTGGAGTACAGTGCCTATACTGGCGTGTAGTACTGAGTGGAGTACTGTGTGTATAGTGCCGTGTAGTACCGAGTGGAGTACAGTGCCTGTACTGCCGTGTAGTACTGAGTGGAGCACAGTGCCTGTACTGCCGTGTAGTACTGAGTGGAGTACAGTTCCTGTACTGCCGTGTAGTCCCGAGTGGAGTACAGTGCCTGTACTGCCGTGTAGTACTGTGTGGAGTACTGTGTGTATAGTGCCGTGTAGTAACGAGTTGAGTACAGTGCTGTACCTCCGAGTAGTACTGAGTGGAGTACAGTACCTGTACTGCCGTGTAGTACTGAGTGGAGTACAGTGCCTGTACTGCCGTGTAGTCCCGAATGGAGTACTGTGTGTATAGTGCCGTGTAGTACCGAGTGGAGTACAGTGCCTGTTCTGCCGTGTAGCACCGAGTGGAGTATTGTGTGCATAGTGCCGTGTAGAACCGAGTGGAGTCCAGTGCCTGTATTGTCGTGTAGTACTGAGTGGAGTACAGTGCCTGTAATGCCGTGTAGTACCGAGTGGAGTACTCTGTGTATAGTGCCGTGTAGTACCGAGTGGAGTACAGTGTCTGTACTGCCGTGTAGTACTGAGTGGAGTACTGTGTGTATAGTGCCGTGTAGTACCGTGTGGAGTACAGTGCCTGTATTGCCGTGTAGTACTGAGTGGAATACAGTGCCTGTACTGCCGTGTAGTACTGAGTGGAGTACAGTGCCTGTACGGCCGTGTAGTACCGAGTGGAGTACAGTGCCTTTACTGCCGCGTAGTCCCGAGTGGAGTACTGTGTGCATACTGCCGTGTATTACTGAGTGGAGTACAGTGCCCGTACTGCCGTGTAGTAGCGAGTGGGGGACAGCGTGTGTACTGCCGTGTAGTACTGAGTAGAGTACAGTGCCTGTTCTGCCGTGTAGTACCGAGTGGAGTACTGTGTGTATAGTGCCGTGTAGTACCGAGTGGAGTACAGTGCCTGTACTGCCGTGTAGTACTGAGTGGAGTACAGTGCCTGTAATGCCGTGTAGTACCGAGTGGATTACAGTGTGTATAGTGCCGTGTAGTACCGAGTGGAGTACGGTGCCTGTACTGCCGTGTTGTACTGAGTGGAGTACAGTGCCTGTACTGCCGTGTAGTCCCGAGTGGAGTACAGTGCCCGTACTGCCGTTTAGTACTGATTGGAGTACAGTGCCTGTACTGCCGTGTAGTACCGAGTGGAGTACAGTGCTTGTACTGCCGTGTAGTACTGAGTGGAGTACAGTGCCTGTACTGCCGTGTAGTGCCCAGTGGAGTACTGTGTGTATAGTGCAGTGTAGTACTGAGTGGTGTACAGTGCATGTACTGCCGCGTAGTCCCGAGTTGAGTACTCTGTGTATAGTGCAGTGTAGTACTGAGTGGAGTACAGTGCCTGTACTGCCGTGTAGTACCGAGTGGAGTACAGTGCCTGTACTGCCGTGTAGTCCCGAGTGGAGTACTGTGTGCATAGTGCCGTGTGGTACTGAGTGAAGTACAGTGCCTGTACTGCCGTGTAGTACCGAGTGGAGTACAGTGCCTGTACTGCCGTGTAGTACTGAGTGGAGTACAGTGCCTGTACTGCCGTGTAGTCCCGAGTGGAGTACTGTGTGTATAGTGCAGTGTAGTACTGAGTGTATAGTGCAGTGTAGTACTGAGTGGAGTACTGTGTGTATAGTGCCGTGTAGTACTGAGTGGAGTACAGTGCCTGTACTGCGATGTAGTACCGAGTGGAGTACTGTGTGCATACTGCCGTGTAGTACTGAGTGGAGTACAGTGCCTGTACTGCCGTGTAGTACTGGGTGGAGTACAGTGCCTGTAGTGCCGTGTAGTCCCGAGTGGAGTACAGTGTGTATAGTGCAGTGTAGTACTGAGTGGAGTACAGTGTGTATAGTGCCGTGTAGTAACGAGTGGAGTACAGTGCCTGTACTGCCGTGTAGTACTGAGTGGTGTACAGTGTGTATAGTGCCGTGTAGTACCGAGTGGAGTACAGTGTGTATAGTGCCGTGTAGTACTGAGTGGAGTACAGTGCATGTACTGCCGTGTAGTACTGAGTGGAGTACAGTGCAAGTACTGCCGTGTAGTACTGAGTGGAGTACACTGCATGTACAGCCGTGTAGTACCGAGGGGAGTACAGTGCCTGTACTGCCGTGTAGTACTGAGTGGAATACAGTGCCTGTACTGCCGTGTATTACCGAGTGGAGTACAGTGTGTATAGTGCCGTCTAGTACCGAGTGGAGTACAGTGTGTATAGTGCCGTGTAGTACTGAGTGGAGTACAGTGCCTGTACTGCCGTGTAGTACCGAGTGGAGTACATTGCCTGTACTGCCGTGTAGTACTGAGTGGAATACAGTGCCTGTACTGCCGTGTAGTACCGAGTGGAGTACGGTGTGCATAGTGCCGTGTAGTACTGAGTGGAGTACAGTGCCTGTACTGCCGTGTAGTACTGAGTGGGTACAGTGCCTGTACTGCCGTGTAGTACCGAGTGGAGTAATGTGTGTATACTGCCGTGTAGTACTGAGTGGAGTGCAGTACCTGTACTGCCGTGTAGTACCGTGTGGGGGACTGTGTGTATACTGCCGTGTAGTACTGAGTGGAGTACAGTGCCTGTACTGCCGAGTAGTCCCGAGTGGAGTACTGTGTGTATAGTGCAGTGTAGTGCTGAGTGGAGTACAGTACCTGTACTGCCGTGTAGTACCGAGTGGGGAACTGTGTGTATACTGCCGTGTAGTACTGAGTGGAGTACAGTGCCTGTACTGCCGTGTAGTACCGAGTGGGGGACTGTGTGTATATTGCCGTGTAGTACTGAGTGGAGTACAGTGCCTGTACTGCCGTGTAGTCCCGAGTGGAGTACTGTGTGCATACTGCCGTGTAGTACTCAGTGGAGTACAGTCCCTGTACTGCCGAGTAGTCCCGAGTTTAGTACAGTGTGTATAGTGCAGTGTAGTACTGAGTGGAGTACTGTGTGTATAGTGCGGTGTAGTACTGAGTGGAGTACAGTGTGTATAGAGCCGTGTAGTACCGAGTGGGGGACTGTGTGCATACTACCGTGTAGTACTGACTGGAGTAGAGGGCCTGTACTGCCATGTAGTCCCGAGTGGAGTACTGTGTGTGTATACTGCCGTGTAGTACCGAGTGGAGTACAGTGCCTGTACTGCCGTGTAGTACCGAGTGGAGTACTCTGTGTATAGTGCCGTGTAGTACCGAGTGGAGTACTGTGTGCATACTGCCGTGTAGTACTGAGTGGAGTACAGTGCCTGTACTGCCGTGTAGTACCGAGTGGAGTACTGTGTGTATAGTGCCGTGTAGTACCGAGTGGAGTACAGTGCATGTACTGCCGTGTAGTACCGAGTGGAGTACTGTGTGTATAGTGCGGTGTAGTACCGAGTGGAGTACAGTGCCTGTACTACCGTGTAGTCCCGAGTTGAGTGCTGTGTGCATACTGCCGTGTAGTACTGAGTGGAGTACATTCCCTGTACTGCCGAGTAGTCCCGAGTGGAGTACAGTGTGTATAGTGCAGTGTAGTACTGAGTGGAGTACTGTGTGTATAGTGCAGTGTAGTACTGAGTGGAGTACAGTGCGTGTACTGCCGTGTAGTACCGAGTGGGGTACTGTGTGTATACTGCCGTGTAGTACTGAGTGGTGTACAGTGTGTATAGTGCCGTGTAGTACCGAGTGGGCGTTTGTGTGCATACTGCCGTGTAGTACTGAGTGGAGTACAGTGCCTGTACTGCTATGTTGTCCCGAGTGGAGTACAGTGCCTGTACTGTCGTGTAGTGCCGAGTGGAGTACTGTGTGTATAGTGCAGTGTAGTACTGAGCGGAGTACAGTGCATGTACTGCCATGTAGTCCCGAGTGGAGTACTGTGTGTATAGTGCAGTGTAGTACTGAGTGGAGTACAGTGCCTGTACTGCCGTGTAGTACCGAGTGGAGTACAGTGGCTGTACTGCCGTGTAGTTCCGAGTGTAGTACTCTGTGTATAGTGCAGTGTAGTGCTGAGTGGTGTACAGTGCTTGTACTGCCGAGTAGTACTGAGTGCAGTACAGTGCATTAACTGCCGTGTAGTACTGAGTGGAGTAGAGTGCCTGTACTGCCGTGTAGTACTGAGTGGAGTACAGTGCCTGTACTGCCGTGTAGTACTGAGTGGAGTACAGTGCCTGTACTGCCGTGTAGTCCCGAGTGGAGTACAGTGCCTATACTGGCGTGTAGTACTGAGTGGAGTACTGTGTGTATAGTGCCGTGTAGTACCGAGTGGAGTACAGTGCCTGTACTGCCGTGTAGTACTGAGTGGAGCACAGTGCCTGTACTGCCGTGTAGTACTGAGTGGAGTACAGTTCCTGTACTGCCGTGTAGTCCCGAGTGGAGTACAGTGCCTGTACTGCCGTGTAGTACTGTGTGGAGTACTGTGTGTATAGTGCCGTGTAGTAACGAGTTGAGTACAGTGCTGTACCTCCGTGTAGTACTGAGTGGAGTACAGTACCTGTACTGCCGTGTAGTACTGAGTGGAGTACAGTGCCTGTACTGCCGTGTAGTCCCGAATGGAGTACTGTGTGTATAGTGCCGTGTAGTACCGAGTGGAGTACAGTGCCTGTTCTGCCGTGTAGCACCGAGTGGAGTACTGTGTGCATAGTGCCGTGTAGAACCGAGTGGAGTACAGTGCCTGTATTGTCGTGTAGTACTGAGTGGAGTACAGTGCCTGTAATGCCGTGTAGTACCGAGTGGAGTACTCTGTGTATAGTGCCGTGTAGTACCGAGTGGAGTACAGTGTCTGTACTGCCGTGTAGTACTGAGTGGAGTACTGTGTGTATAGTGCCGTGTAGTACCGTGTGGAGTACAGTGCCTGTATTGCCGTGTAGTACTGAGTGGAGTACAGTGCCTGTACTGCCGTGTAGTACTGAGTGGAGTACAGTGCCTGTACGGCCCTGTAGTACCGAGTGGAGTACAGTGCCTTTACTGCCGCGTAGTCCCGAGTGGAGTACTGTGTGCATACTGCCGTGTATTACTGAGTGGAGTACAGTGCCCGTACTGCCGTGTAGTAGCGAGTGGGGGACAGCGTGTGTACTGCCGTGTAGTACTGAGTAGAGTACAGTGCCTGTTCTGCCGTGTAGTACCGAGTGGAGTACTGTGTGTATAGTGCCGTGTAGTACCGAGTGGAGTACAGTGCCTGTACTGCCGTGTAGTACTGAGTGGAGTACAGTGCCTGTAATGCCGTGTAGTACCGAGTGGATTACTGTGTGTATAGTGCCGTGTAGTACCGAGTGGAGTACGGTGCCTGTACTGCCGTGTTGTACTGAGTGGAGTACAGTGCCTGTACTGCCGTGTAGTCCCGAGTGGAGTACAGTGCCCGTACTGCCGTTTAGTACTGATTGGAGTACAGTGCCTGTACTGCCGTGTAGTACCGAGTGGAGTACAGTGCTTGTACTGCCGTGTAGTACTGAGTGGAGTACAGTGCCTGTACTGCCGTGTAGTGCCCAGTGGAGTACTGTGTGTATAGTGCAGTGTAGTACTGAGTGGTGTACAGTGCATGTACTGCCGCGTAGTCCCGAGTTGAGTACTCTGTGTATAGTGCAGTGTAGTACTGAGTGGAGTACAGTGCCTGTACTGCCGTGTAGTACCGAGTGGAGTACAGTGCCTGTACTGCCGTGTAGTCCCGAGTGGAGTACTGTGTGCATACTGCCGTGTAGTACTGAGTGGAGTACAGTGCCTGTACTGCCGTGTAGTACCGAGTGGAGTACAGTGCCTGTACTGCCGTGTAGTACTGAGTGGAGTACAGTGCCTGTACTGCCGTGTAGTCCCGAGTGGAGTACTGTGTGTATAGTGCAGTGTAGTACTGAGTGTATAGTGCAGTGTAGTACTGAGTGGAGTACTGTGTGTATAGTGCCGTGTAGTACTGAGTGGAGTACAGTGCCTGTACTGCCGTGTAGTACCGAGTGGAGTACTGTGTGCATACTGCCGTGTAGTACTGAGTGGAGTACAGTGCCTGTACTGCCGTGTAGTACTGGGTGGAGTACAGTGCCTGTAGTGCCGTGTAGTCCCGAGTGGAGTACAGTGTGTATAGTGCAGTGTAGTACTGAGTGGAGTACAGTGTGTATAGTGCCGTGTAGTAACGTGTGGAGTACAGTGCCTGTACTGCCGTGTAGTACTGAGTGGTGTACAGTGTGTATAGTGCCGTGTAGTACCGAGTGGAGTACAGTGTGTATAGTGCCGTGTAGTACTGAGTGGAGTACAGTGCATGTACTGCCGTGTAGTACTGAGTGGAGTACAGTGCAAGTACTGCCGTGTAGTACTGAGTGGAGTACACTGCATGTACAGCCGTGTAGTACCGAGTGGGGTACTGTGTGTATACTGCCGTGTAGTACTGAGTGGAATACAGTGCCTGTACTGCCGTGTATTACCGAGTGGAGTACAGTGTGTATAGTGCCGTCTAGTACCGAGTGGAGTACAGTGTGTATAGTGCCGTGTAGTACTGAGTGGAGTACAGTGCCTGTACTGCCGTGTAGTACCGAGTGGAGTACATTGCCTGTACTGCCGTGTAGTACTGAGTGGAATACAGTGCCTGTACTGCCGTGTAGTACCGAGTGGAGTACGGTGTGCATAGTGCCGTGTAGTACTGAGTGGAGTACAGTGCCTGTACTGCCGTGTAGTACTGAGTGGGTACAGTGCCTGTACTGCCGTGTAGTACCGAGTGGAGTAATGTGTGTATACTGCCGTGTAGTACTGAGTGGAGTGCAGTACCTGTACTGCCGTGTAGTACCGTGTGGGGGACTGTGTGTATACTGCCGTGTAGTACTGAGTGGAGTACAGTGCCTGTACTGCCGAGTAGTCCCGAGTGGAGTACTGTGTGTATAGTGCAGTGTAGTGCTGAGTGGAGTACAGTACCTGTACTGCCGTGTAGTACCGAGTGGGGAACTGTGTGTATACTGCCGTGTAGTACTGAGTGGAGTACAGTGCCTGTACTGCCGTGTAGTACCGAGTGGGGGACTGTGTGTATATTGCCGTGTAGTACTGAGTGGAGTACAGTGCCTGTACTGCCGTGTAGTCCCGAGTGGAGTACTGTGTGCATACTGCCGTGTAGTACTCAGTGGAGTACAGTCCCTGTACTGCCGAGTAGTCCCGAGTTTAGTACAGTGTGTATAGTGCAGTGTAGTACTGAGTGGAGTACTGTGTGTATAGTGCGGTGTAGTACTGAGTGGAGTACAGTGTGTATAGAGCCGTGTAGTACCGAGTGGGGGACTGTGTGCATACTACCGTGTAGTACTGACTGGAGTAGAGGGCCTGTACTGCCATGTAGTCCCGAGTGGAGTACTGTGTGTGTATACTGCCGTGTAGTACCGAGTGGAGTACAGTGCCTGTACTGCCGTGTAGTACCGAGTGGAGTACTCTGTGTATAGTGCCGTGTAGTACCGAGTGGAGTACTGTGTGCATACTGCCGTGTAGTACTGAGTGGAGTACAGTGCCTGTACTGCCGTGTAGTACCGAGTGGAGTACTGTGTGTATAGTGCCGTGTAGTACCGAGTGGAGTACAGTGCATGTACTGCCGTGTAGTACCGAGTGGAGTACTGTGTGTATAGTGCGGTGTAGTACCGAGTGGAGTACAGTGCATGTACTGCCATGTAGTACCGAGTGGAGTACTGTGTGTATACTGCCGTGTAGTACCGAATGGAGTACAGTGCCTGTATTGCCGTGTAGTACCAAGTGGAGTACTGTGTGTATAGTGCGGTGTAGTACCGAGTGGAGTACTGTGTGCATACTGCCGTGTAGTACTGAGTGGAGTACAGTACCTCTACTGCCGTGTAGTACCGAGTGGAGTACTGTGTGTATAGTGCCGTGTAGTACCGAGTGGAGTACAGTGCCTGTACTGCCGTGTAGTACTGAGTGGAGTACATTGCCTGTACTGCCGTGTAGTCCCGAGTGGAGTACAGTGCCTGTACTGCCGTGTAGTAGTGAGTGGAGTACTGTGCCTGTACTGCCGTGTAGTACTCAGTGGAGTACTGTGTGTATAGTGCCGTGTAGTACCGGGTGGAGTACAGTGGGTGTACTGCCGTGTAGTTATGAGTGGAGTACAGCGCCTGTACTGCCGTGTAGTACTGAGTGGATTACAGTGCCTGTACTGCCGTGTAGTCCCGAGTGGAGTACAGTGCCTATACTGGCGTGTAGTACTGAGTGGAGTACTGTGTGTATAGTGCCGTGTAGTACCGAGTGGAGTACAGTGCCTGTACTGCCGTGTAGTACTGAGTGGAGCACAGTGCCTGTACTGCCGTGTAGTACTGAGTGGAGTACAGTTCCTGTACTGCCGTGTAGTCCCGAGTGGAGTACAGTGCCTGTACTGCCGTGTAGTACTGTGTGGAGTACTGTGTGTATAGTGCCGTGTAGTAACGAGTTGAGTACAGTGCTGTACCTCCGTGTAGTACTGAGTGGAGTACAGTACCTGTACTGCCGTGTAGTACTGAGTGGAGTACAGTGCCTGTACTGCCGTGTAGTCCCGAATGGAGTACTGTGTGTATAGTGCCGTGTAGTACCGAGTGGAGTACAGTGCCTGTTCTGCCGTGTAGCACCGAGTGGAGTACTGTGTGCATAGTGCCGTGTAGAACCGAGTGGAGTACAGTGCCTGTATTGTCGTGTAGTACTGAGTGGAGTACAGTGCCTGTAATGCCGTGTAGTACCGAGTGGAGTACTATGTGTATAGTGCCGTGTAGTACCGAGTGGAGTACAGTGCCTCTACTGCCGTGTAGTACTGAGTGGAGCACAGTGCCTGTACTGCCGTGTAGTACTGAGAGGAGTACAGTGCCTGTACTGCCGTGTAGTCCCGAGTGGAGTACAGTGCCTGTACTTCCGTGTAGTACTGATTGGAGTACAGTGCCTGTACTGCCGTGTAGTACCGAGTGGAGTACTGTGTGTATAGTGCAGTGTATTACTGAGCGGAGTACAGTGCATGTACTGCCATGTAGTCCCGAGTGGAGTACTGTGTGTATAGAGTGCCGTGTAGTACCGAGTGGAGTACAGTGCCTGTACTGTCGTGTAGTACTGAGTGGAGTACAGTGCCTGTAATGCCGTGTAGTACCGAGTGGAGTACTGTGTGTATAGTGCCGTGTAGTACCGAGTGGAGTACGGTGCCTGTACTGCCGTGTTGTACTGAGTGGAGTACAGTGCCTGTACTGCCGTGTAGTCCCGAGTGGAGTACAGTGCCCGTACTGCCGTTTAGTACTGATTGGAGTACAGTGCCTGTACTGCCGTGTAGTACCGAGTGGAGTACAGTGCTTGTAATGCCGTGTAGTACTGAGTGGAGTACAGTGCCTGTACTGCCGTGTAGTGCCCAGTGGAGTACTGTGTGTATAGTGCAGTGTAGTACTGAGTGGTGTACAGTGCATGTACTGCCGCGTAGTCCCGAGTTGAGTACTCTGTGTTTAGTGCAGTGTAGTACTGAGTGGAGTACAGTGCCTGTACTGCCGTGTAGTACCGAGTGGAGTACAGTGCCTGTACTGCCGTGTAGTCCCGAGTGGAGTACTGTGTGCATACTGCCGTGTAGTACTGAGTGGAGTACAGTGCCTGTACTGCCGTGTAGTACCGAGTGGAGTACAGTGCCTGTACTGCCGTGTAGTACTGAGTGGAGTACAGTGCCTGTACTGCCGTGTAGTCCCGAGTGGAGTACTGTGTGTATAGTGCAGTGTAGTACTGAGTGTATAGTGCAGTGTAGTACTGAGTGGAGTACTGTGTGTATAGTGCCGTGTAGTACTGAGTGGAGTACAGTGCCTGTACTGCCGTGTAGTACCGAGTGGAGTACTGTGTGCATACTGCCGTGTAGTACTGAGTGGAGTACAGTGCCTGTACTGCCGTGTAGTACTGGGTGGAGTACAGTGCCTGTAGAGCCGTGTAATCCTGAGTGGAGTACAGTGTGTATAGTGCAGTGTAGTACTGAGTGGAGTACAGTGTGTATAGTGCCGTGTAGTAACGAGTGGAGTACAGTGCCTGTACTGCCGTGTAGTACTGAGTGGTGTACAGTGTGTATAGTGCCGTGTAGTACCGAGTGGAGTACAGTGTGTATAGTGCCGTGTAGTACTGAGTGGAGTACAGTGCATGTACTGCCGTGTAGTACTGAGTGGAGTACAGTGCAAGTACTGCCGTGTAGTACCGAGTGGAGTACACTGCATGTACAGCCGTGTAGTACCGAGTGGAGTACAGTGCCTGTACTGCCGTGTAGTACTGAGTGGAATACAGTGCCTATACTGCCGTGTATTACCGAGTGGAGTACAGTGTGTATAGTGCCGTCTAGTACCGAGTGGAGTACAGTGTGTATAGTGCCGTGTAGTACTGAGTGGAGTACAGTGCCTGTACTGCCGTGTAGTACCGAGTGGAGTACATTGCCTGTACTGCCGTGTAGTACTGAGTGGAATACAGTGCCTGTACTGCCGTGTAGTACCGAGTGGAGTACGGTGTGCATAGTGCCGTGTAGTACTGAGTGGAGTACAGTGCCTGTACTGCCGTGTAGTACTGAGTGGGTACAGTGCCTGTACTGCCGTGTAGTACCGAGTGGGGAACTGTGTGTATACTGCCGTGTAGTACTGAGTGGAGTACAGTGCCTGTACTGCCGTGTAGTACCGAGTGGGGGACTGTGTGTATATTGCCGTGTAGTACTGAGTGGAGTACAGTGCCTGTACTGCCGTGTAGTCCCGAGTGGAGTACTGTGTGCATACTGCCGTGTAGTACTCAGTGGAGTACAGTCCCTGTACTGCCGAGTAGTCCCGAGTTTAGTACAGTGTGTATAGTGCAGTGTAGTACTGAGTGGAGTACTGTGTGTATAGTGCGGTGTAGTACTGAGTGGAGTACAGTGTGTATAGAGCCGTGTAGTACCGAGTGGGGGACTGTGTGCATACTACCGTGTAGTACTGACTGGAGTAGAGGGCCTGTACTGCCATGTAGTCCCGAGTGGAGCACTGTGTGTGTATACTGCCGTGTAGTACCGAGTGGAGTACAGTGCCTGTACTGCCGTGTAGTACCGAGTGGAGTACTCTGTGTATAGTGCCGTGTAGTACCGAGTGGAGTACTGTGTGCATACTGCCGTGTAGTACTGAGTGGAGTACAGTGCCTGTACTGCCGTGTAGTACCGAGTGGAGTACTGTGTGTATAGTGCCGTGTAGTACCGAGTGGAGTACAGTGCATGTACTGCCGTGTAGAACCGAGTGGAGTACTGTGTGTATAGTGCGGTGTAGTACCGAGTGGAGTACAGTGCATGTACTGCCATGTAGTACCGAGTGGAGTACTGTGTGTATACTGCCGTGTAGTACCGAATGGAGTACAGTGCCTGTATTGCCGTGTAGTACCAAGTGGAGTACTGTGTGTATAGTGCGGTGTAGTACCGAGTGGAGTACTGTGTGCATACTGCGGTGTAGTACTGAGTGGAGTACAGTACCTCTACTGCCGTGTAGTACCGAGTGGAGTACTGTGTGTATAGTGCCGTGTAGTACCGAGTGGAGTACAGTGCCTGTATTGCCGTGTAGTACTGAGTGGAGTACATTGCCTGTACTGCCGTGTAGTCCCGAGTGGAGTACAGTGCCTGTACTGCCGTGTAGTAGTGAGTGGAGTACTGTGCCTGTACTGCCGTGTAGTACTCAGTGGAGTACTGTGTGTATAGTGCCGTGTAGTACCGAGTGGAGTACAGTGGGTGTACTGCCGTGTAGTTATGAGTGGAGTACAGCGCCTGTACTGCCGTGTAGTACTGAGTGGATTACAGTGCCTGTACTGCCGTGTAGTCCCGAGTGGAGTACAGTGCCTATACTGGCGTGTAGTACTGAGTGGAGTACTGTGTGTATAGTGCCGTGTAGTACCGAGTGGAGTACAGTGCCTGTACTGCCGTGTAGTACTGAGTGGAGCACAGTGCCTGTACTGCCGTGTAGTACTGAGTGGAGTACAGTTCCTGTACTGCCGTGTAGTCCCGAGTGGAGTACAGTGCCTGTACTGCCGTGTAGTACTGTGTGGAGTACTGTGTGTATAGTGCCGTGTAGTAACGAGTTGAGTACAGTGCTGTACCTCCGTGTAGTACTGAGTGGAGTACAGTACCTGTACTGCCGTGTAGTACTGAGTGGAGTACAGTGCCTGTACTGCCGTGTAGTCCCGAATGGAGTACTGTGTGTATAGTGCCGTGTAGTACCGAGTGGAGTACAGTGCCTGTTCTGCCGTGTAGCACCGAGTGGAGTACTGTGTGCATAGTGCCGTGTAGAACCGAGTGGAGTACAGTGCCTGTATTGTCGTGTAGTACTGAGTGGAGTACAGTGCCTGTAATGCCGTGTAGTACCGAGTGGAGTACTATGTGTATAGTGCCGTGTAGTACCGAGTGGAGTACAGTGCCTGTACTGCCGTGTAGTACTGAGTGGAGCACAGTGCCTGTACTGCCGTGTAGTACTGAGAGGAGTACAGTGCCTGTACTGCCGTGTAGTCCCGAGTGGAGTACAGTGCCTGTACTTCCGTGTAGTACTGATTGGAGTACAGTGCCTGTACTGCCGTGTAGTACCGAGTGGAGTACTTTGCTTGTACTGCCGTGTAGTACTGAGTGGAGTACAGTGCCTGTACTGTCGTGTAGTGCCGAGTGGAGTACTGTGTGTATAGTGCAGTGTATTACTGAGCGGAGTACAGTGCATGTACTGCCATGTAGTCCCGAGTGGAGTACTGTGTGTATAGAGTGCAGTGTAGTACTGAGTGGAGTACAGTGCCTGTACTGCCGTGTAGTACCGAGTGGAGTACAGTGCCTGTACTGCCGTGTAGTCCCAGGTGGAGTACTGTGTGCATACTGCCGTGTAGTACTGAGTGGAGTACAGTGCCTGTACTGCCGTGTAGTACCGAGTGGAGTACAGTGCCTGTACTGCCGTGTAGTACAGGGTGGAGTACAGTGCCTGTACTGCCGTGTAGTCCCCAGTGGAATACAATTTGTGTAGTGCAGTGTAGTACTGAGTGGAGCACAGTGCATGTACTGCCGTATAGTACCGAGTGGAGTACTGTGTGTATAGTGCCGTGTAGTACCGAGTGGAGTACAATGCCTGTACTGCCGTGTAGTACCGAGTGGAGTACTGTGTGTATAGTGCCGTGTAGTACCGAGTGGAGTACAGTGCCTGTACTGCGTGTAGTACCGAGTGGAGTACTGTGTGTATAGTGCCGTGGAGTACCGAGTGGAGTACAGTGCCTGTACTGCCGTGTAGTACCGAGTGGAGTACAGTGCGTATAGTGCCGTCTAGTACCGAGTGGAGTACAGTGTGTATATTGCCGTGTAGTACTGAGTGGAGTACAGTGTCTGTACTGCCGTGTAGTACCGAGTGGAGTACAGTGTGTATAGTGCCGTGTAGTACCGAGTGGTGTACTGTGCCTGTACTGCCGTGTAGTACTGAGTGGAGTACAGTGCCTGTACTGCTGTGTAGTACCGAGTGGAGTACAGTGTGTATAGTGCCGTGTAGTACTGAGTGGAGTACAGTGCCTTTACAGCCGTGTAGTACTGATTGGGGTACAGTTTCTGTACTGCCGTGTAGTACCGAGTGGGGGACTGTGTGTATACTGCCGTGTAGTACTGAGTATAGTACAG
Source organism: Anabrus simplex (assembly GCF_040414725.1). Lineage (NCBI taxonomy): Eukaryota > Metazoa > Arthropoda > Insecta > Orthoptera > Tettigoniidae > Anabrus > Anabrus simplex. Next base: position 915,259,815 of record NC_090266.1, on the reverse strand, counting down.
TGCCTGTACTGCCGTGTAGTACCGAGTGGAGTACTGTGTGCATACTGCCGTGTAGTAGTGGGTGGAGTACAGTACCTGTACTGCCGTGTAGTACCGAGTGGGGGACTGTGTGTATACTGCCGTGTAGTACTGAGTGGAGTACAGTGCCTGTACTACCGTGTAGTCCCGAGTGGAGTGCTGTGTGCATACTGCCGTGTAGTACTGAGTGGAGTACATTCCCTGTACTGCCGAGTAGTCCCGAGTGGAGTACAGTGTGTATAGTGCAGTGTAGTACTGAGTGGAGTACTGTGTGTATAGTGCAGTGTAGTACTGAGTGGAGTACAGTGCGTGTACTGCCGTGTAGTACCGAGTGGGGTACTGTGTGTATACTGCCGTGTAGTACTGAGTGGTGTACAGTGTGTATAGTGCCGTGTAGTACCGAGTGGGCGTTTGTGTGCATACTGCCGTGTAGTACTGTGTGGAGTACAGTGCCTGTACTGCTATGTTGTCCCGAGTGGAGTACAGTGCCTGTACTGTCGTGTAGTGCCGAGTGGAGTACTGTGTGTATAGTGCAGTGTAGTACTGAGCGGAGTACAGTGCATGTACTGCCATGTAGTCCCGAGTGGAGTACTGTGTGTATAGTGCAGTGTAGTACTGAGTGGAGTACAGTGCCTGTACTGCCGTGTAGTACTGAGTGGAGTACAGTGCCTGTACTGCCATGTAGTACCGAGTGGAGTACTGTCTGTATAGTGCCGTGTAGTACCGAGTTTAGTACAGTGCATGTACTGCCGTGTATTACCGAGTGGAGTACTGTTTGTATAGTGCGGTGTAGTACCGAGTGGAGTACAGTGCATGTACTGCCGTGCAGTACCGAGTGGAGTACTGTGTGTATAGTGCCGTGTAGTACCGAGTGGAGTACAGTGCCTGTATTGCCGTGTAGTACCGAGTGGAGTACTGTGTGTATAGTGCCGTGTAGTACCGATTGGAGTACTGTGTGCATACTGCCGTGTAGTACTAGTGGAGTACAGTACCTGTACTGCCGTGTAGTACCGAGTGGAGTACTGTGTGTATAGTGCCGTGTAGTACCGAGTGGAGTACAGTGCCTGTACTGCCGTGTAGTACTGAGTGGAGTAGAATGCCTGTACGGCCGTGTAGTCCCGAGTGGAGTACAGTGCCTGTACTGCCGTGTAGTAGTGAGTGGAGTACTGAGCCTGTACTGCCGTGTAGTACTGAGTGGAGTACTGTGTGTATAGTGGCGTGTAGTACCGAGTGGAGTACAGTGGGTGTACTGCCGTGTAGTACTGAGTGGAGTACAGTGCCTGTACTGCCGTGTAGTACTGAGTGGAGTACAGTGCCTGTACTGCCGTGTAGTCCCGAGTGGAGTAGAGTGCATGTACTACCATGTAGTACTGAGTTTAGTACTGTTTGTATAGTGCTGTGTAGTACCGAGTGGAGTACAGTGCCTGTACTGCCGTGTAGTCCCGAGTGGAGTACGGTGCATGTACTGTCGTGTAGTACCGAGTGGAGTATAATGCCTGTACTGCCGTGTAGTACCGAGTGGAGTACGGTGTGCATACTGCCGTGTAGTACCGAGTGGAGTACAGTGCCTGTACTGCCGTGTAGTACCGAGTGGAGTACTGTTAGTATAGTACCGTGTAGTACCGAGTGGAGTACAGTGCATGTACTGCCGTGTAGTACAGACTCAAGTACTGTGTGTATAGTGCGGTGTAGTACCGAGTGGAGTACAGTGCATGTACTGCCGTGTAGTACCGAGTGGAGTACTGTGTGTATAGTGCCGTGTAGTACCGTGTCGAGTACAGTGCCTGTATTGCCGTGTAGTACCGAGTGGAGTACTGTGTGTATAGTGCCGTGTAGTACCGAGTGGAGTACAGTGCCTATACTGCCGTGTAGTACTGAGTGGTGTACAGTGCCTGTACTGCCGTGTAGTCCCGAGTGGAGTACAGTGCTTGTACTGCCGTGTAGTAGTGAGTGGAGTACTGTGCCAGTACTGCCGTGTAGTACTGAGTGGAGTATTGTGCCTGTACTGCCGTGTAGTACCGAGTGGAGTACATGGGTGTACTGCCGTGTAGTACTGAGTGGAGTACAGTGCCTGTACTGCCGTCTAGTACTGAGTGGAGTACAGTGCCTGCACTGCCGTGTAGTCCCGAGTGTAGTACAATGCCTGTACTGCCGTGTAGTACTGAGTGGAGTACTGTGTGTATAGTGCCGTGTAGTACCGAGTGGTGTACAGTGCCTGTACTGCCGTGTAGTACTGAGTGGAGTACAGTGCCTGTAATGCCGTGTAGTACCGAGTGAAGTACTGTGTGTATAGTGCCGTTAGTACCGAGTGTAATACAGTGCCTGTACTGCCGTGTAGTACTGAGTGGAGTACAGTGCCTATACTGGCGTGTAGTCCCGAGTGGAGTACAGTGCCTGTACTGCCGTGCAGTACTGATTGGAGTACAGTGCCTGTACTGCCGTGTAGTGCCGGGTGGAGTACAGTGCTTGTACTGCCGTGTAGTACTGAGTGAAGTACAGTGCCTGTACTGCCGTGTAGTGCCGAGTGGAGTACTGTGTGTATAGTGCAGTGTAGTACTGAGTGGAGTACAGTGCATTTACTGCCGTGTAGTACCGAGTGGAGTACAGTGCCTGTACTGTCGTGTAGTCCCGAGTGGAGTAATGTGTGTATAGTGCATTGTAGTACTGAGTGGAGTACTGTGTGTATAGTCCCGTGTAGTACTGAGTGGAGTACAGTGCCTGTACTGCCGTGTAGTACCGATTGGAGTACTGTGTGCATACTGCCGTCTAGTACTGTGTGGAGTACAGTGCCTGTACTGCCGTGTAGTACTGAGTGGAATACAGTGCCTGTACTGCCGTGTAGTCCCGAGTGGAGTACAGTGTGTATAGTGCAGTGTAGTACTGAGTGGAGTACAGTGCATGTACTGCCGTGTAGTACCGAGTGGTGTACTGTGTGTATAGTGCCGTGTGGTACCGAGTGGAGTACCATGCCTGTACTGCCGTGTAGTACCGAGTGGAGTACTGTGTGTATAGTGCCGTGTAGTACCGAGTGGAGTACTGTGCCTGTACTGCGTGTAGTACCGAGTGGAGTACAGTGCCTGCACTGCGTGTAGTACCGAGTGGAGTACAGTGTGTATAGTGCCGTCTAGTACCGAGTGGAGTACAGTGTGTATAGTGCCGTGTAGTACTGAGTGGAGTACAGGGCCTGTACTGCCGTGTAGTACTGAGTGGAATACAGTGCCTGTACTGCCGTGTAGTCCCGAGTGGAGTACAGTGTGTATAGTGCAGTGTAGTACTGAGTGGAGTACAGTACCTGTACTGCCGTGTAGTACCGAGTGGGGGACTGTGTGTATACTGCCGTGAAGTACTGGGTTGGAGTACAGTGCCTGTACTGCCATGTAGTACCGAGTGGGGGACTGTGTGTATACTGCCGTGTAGTACTGAGTGGAGTACAGTGCCTGTAATGCCGTGTAGTACCGAGTGAAGTACTGTGTGTATAGTGCCGTTAGTACCGAGTGTAATACAGTGCCTGTACTGCCGTGTAGTACTGAGTGGAGTACAGTGCCTATACTGGCGTGTAGTCCCGAGTGGAGTACAGTGCCTGTACTGCCGTGCAGTACTGATTGGAGTACAGTGCCTGTACTGCCGTGTAGTGCCGGGTGGAGTACAGTGCTTGTACTGCCGTGTAGTACTGAGTGAAGTACAGTGCCTGTACTGCCGTGTAGTGCCGAGTGGAGTACTGTGTGTATAGTGCAGTGTAGTACTGAGTGGAGTACAGTGCATTTACTGCCGTGTAGTACCGAGTGGAGTACAGTGCCTGTACTGTCGTGTAGTCCCGAGTGGAGTAATGTGTGTATAGTGCATTGTAGTACTGAGTGGAGTACTGTGTGTATAGTCCCGTGTAGTACTGAGTGGAGTACAGTGCCTGTACTGCCGTGTAGTACCGAGTGGAGTACAGTGTGTATAGTGCCGTGTAGTACTGAGTGGAGTACAGGGCCTGTACTGCCGTGTAGTACTGAGTGGAATACAGTGCCTGTACTGCCGTGTAGTCCCGAGTGGAGTACAGTGTGTATAGTGCAGTGTAGTACTGAGTGGAGTACAGTACCTGTACTGCCGTGTAGTACCGAGTGGGGGACTGTGTGTATACTGCCGTGAAGTACTGGGTTGGAGTACAGTGCCTGTACTGCCATGTAGTACCGAGTGGGGGACTGTGTGTATACTGCCGTGTAGTACTGAGTGGAGTACAGTGCCTGTACTGCCGTGTAGTACCGAGTGGAGTACTGTGTGCATACTGCCGTGTAGTACTGGGTGGAGTACAGTACCTGTATTGCCGTGTAGTACCGAGTGGGGGACTGTGTGTATACTGCCGTGTAGTCCCCAGTGGAATACAGTTTGTGTAGTGCAGTGTAGTACTGAGTGGAGTACAGTGCATGTACTGACGTGTAGTACCGAGTGGAGTACTGTGTGTATAGTGCCGTGTAGTACCGAGTGGAGTACAATGCCTGTACTGCCGTGTAGTACCGAGTGGAGTACTGTGTGTATAGTGCCGTGTAGTACCGAGTGGAGTACAGTGCCTGTACTGCGTGTAGTACCGAGTGGAGTACAGTGTGTATATTGCCGTGTAGTACTGAGTGGAGTACAGTGTCTGTACTGCCGTGTAGTACCGAGTGGAGTACAGTGTGTATAGTGCCGTGTAGTACCGAGTGGTGTACTGTGCCTGTACTGCCGTGTAGTACTGAGTGGAGTACAGTGCCTGTACTGTCGTGTAGTCCCGAGTGGAGTACAGTGCCTGTACTTCCGTGTAGTACTGATTGGAGTACAGTGCCTGTACTGCCGTGTAGTACCGAGTGGAGTACTTTGCTTGTACCGCCGTGTAGTACTGAGTGGAGTACAGTGCCTGTACTGTCGTGTAGTGCCGAGTGGAGTACTGTGTGTATAGTGCAGTGTAGTACTGAGCGGAGTACAGTGCATGTACTGCCATGTAGTCCCGAGTGGAGTACTGTGTGTATAGTGCAGTGTAGTACTGAGTGGAGTACAGTGCCTGTACTGCCGTGTAGTACCGAGTGGAGTACAGTGCCTGTACTGCCGTGTAGTCCCAGGTGGAGTACTGTGTGCATACTGCCGTGTAGTACTGAGTGGAGTACAGTGCCTGTACTGCCGTGTAGTACCGAGTGGAGTACAGTGCCTGTACTGCCGTGTAGTACAGGGTGGAGTACAGTGCCTGTACTGCCGTGTAGTCCCGAATGGAGTACTGTGTGTATAGTGCCGTGTAGTACCGAGTGGTTACAGTGCCTGTTCTGCCGTGTAGCACCGAGTGGAGTACTGTGTGTATAGTGCCGTGTAGAACCGAGTGGAGTACAGTGCCTGTATTGCCGTGTAGTACTGAGTGGAGTACAATGCCTGTATTTTCGTGTAGTACTGAGTGGAGTAGATTGCCTGAAGTGCCGTGTAGTCCCGAGTGGAGTACAGTGCCTGTACTGCCGTGTAGTTGTGAGTGGAGTACAGTGCCTGTACTGCCGTTTAGTCCCGAGTGGAGTACAGTGCCTGTACTTCCGTGTAGTACTGATTGGAGTACAGTGCCTGTACTGCCGTGTAGTACCGAGTGGAGTACTTTGCTTGTACTGCCGTGTAGTACTGAGTGGAGTACAGTGCCTGTACTGTCGTGTAGTGCCGAGTGGAGTACTGTGTGTATAGTGCAGTGTAGTACTGAGCGGAGTACAGTGCATGTACTGCCATGTAGTCCCGAGTGGAGTACTGTGTGTATAGTGCAGTGTAGTACTGAGTGGAGTACAGTGCCTGTACTGCCGTGTAGTACCGAGTGGAGTACAGTGCCTGTACTGCCGTGTAGTCCCAGGTGGAGTACTGTGTGCATACTGCCGTGTAGTACTGAGTGGAGTACAGTGCCTGTACTGCCGTGTAGTACCGAGTGGATACAGTGCCTGTACTGCCGTGTAGTACAGGGTGGAGTACAGTGCCTGTACTGCCGTGTAGTCCCCAGTGGAATACAGTTTGTGTAGTGCAGTGTAGTACTGAGTGGAGTACAGTGCATGTACTGCCGTTTAGTACCGAGTGGAGTACTGTGTGTATAGTGCCGTGTAGTACCGAGTGGAGTACAATGCCTGTACTGCCGTGTAGTACCGAGTGGAGTACTGTGTGTATAGTGCCGTGTAGTACCGAGTGGAGTACATTGCCTGTACTGCGTGTAGTACCGAGTGGGGTACTGTGTGTATAGTGCCGTGTAGTACCGTGTGGAGTACAGAGCCTGTACTGCCGTGTAGTACTGAGTGGGGTACAGTGCCTGTACTGCCGTGTAGTACAGAGTGGGGGACTGTGTGTATACTGCCGTGTAGTACTGAGTATAGTACAGTGCCTGTACTGCCATGTAGTACCGAGTGGGGGACTGTGTGTATACTGCCGTGTAGTACTGAGTGGAGTACAGTGCCTGTACTGCCGTGTAGTACCGAGTGGAGTACTGTGTGCATACTGCCGTGTAGTACTGAGTGGAGTACAGTACCTGTACTGCCGTGTAGTACCGAGTGGGGGACTGTGTGTATACTGCCGTGTAGTCCCCAGTGGAATACAGTTTGTGTAGTGCAGTGTAGTACTGAGTGCAGTACAGTGCATGTACTGCCGTGTAGTACCGAGTGGAGTACTGTGTGTATAGTGCCGTGTAGTACCGAGTGGAGTACAATGCCTGTACTGCCGTGTAGTACCGAGTGGAGTACTGTGTGTATAGTGCCGTGTAGTACCGAGTGGAGTACAGTGCCTGTACTGCGTGTAGTACCGAGTGGAGTACTGTGTGTATAGAGCCGTGTAGTACCGAGTGGAGTACAGTGCCTGTACTGCCGTGTAGTACCGAGTGGAGTACAGTGCGTATAGTGCCGTCTAGTACCGAGTGGAGTACAGTGTGTATATTGCCGTGTAGTACTGAGTGGAGTACAGTGTCTGTACTGCCGTGTAGTACCGAGTGGAGTACAGTGTGTATAGTGCCGTGTAGTACCGAAAGGTGTACTGTGCCTGTACTGCCGTGTAGTACTGAGTGGAGTACAGTGCCTGTACTGCCGTGTAGTCCCGAGTGGAGTACAGTGCCTGTACTTCCGTGTAGTACTGATTGGAGTACAGTGCCTGTACTGCCGTGTAGTACCGAGTGGAGTACTTTGCTTGTACTGCCGTGTAGTACTGAGTGGAGTACAGTGCCTGTACTGTCGTGTAGTGCCGAGTGGAGTACTGTGTGTATAGTGCCGTGTAGTACCGAGTGGAGTACAGTGCCTGTACTGCCGTGTAGTACTGAGTGGAGTAGAATGCCTGTACGGCCGTGTAGTCCCGAGTGGAGTACAGTGCCTGTACTGCCGTGTAGTAGTGAGTGGAGTACTGTGCCTGTACTGCCGTGTAGTACTGAGTGGAGTACTGTGTGTATAGTGCCGTGTAGTACCGAGTGGAGTACAGTGGGTGTATTGCCGTGTAGTACTGAGTGGAGTACAGTGCCTGTACTGCCGTGTAGTACTGAGTGGAGTACAGTGCCTGTACTGCCGTGTAGTCCCGAGTGGAGTAGAGTGCCTGTACTACCGTGTAGTACTGAGTTTAGTACTGTTTGTATAGTGCTGTGTAGTACCGAGTGGAGTACAGTGCCTGTACTGCCGTGTAGTCCCGAGTGGAGTACGGTGCATGTACTGTCGTGTAGTACCGAGTGGAGTACAATGCCTGTACTGCCGTGTAGTACCGAGTGGAGTACGGTGTGCATACTGCCGTGTAGTACCGAGTGGAGTACAGTGCCTGTACTGCCGTGTAGTACCGAGTGGAGTACTGTGTGCATACTGCCGTGTAGTACTGAGTGGAGTACAGTGCCTGTACTGCCGTGTAGTACCGAGTGGAGTACTGTTAGTATAGTACCGTGTAGTACCGTGTGGAGTACAGTGCATGTACTGCCGTGTAGTACAGACTCAAGTACTGTGTGTATAGTGCGGTGTAGTACCGAGTGGAGTACAGTGCATGTACTGCCGTGTAGTACCGAGTGGAGTACTGTGTGTATAGTGCCGTGTAGTACCGTGTCGAGTACAGTGCCTGTATTGCCGTGTAGTACCGAGTGGAGTACTGTGTGTATAGTGCCGTGTAGTACCGAGTGGAGTACAGTGCCTATACTGCCGTGTAGTACTGAGTGGTGTACAGTGCCTGTACTGCCGTGTAGTCCCGAGTGGAGTACAGTGCTTGTACTGCCGTGTAGTAGTGAGTGGAGTACTGTGCCAGTACTGCCGTGTAGTACTGAGTGGAGTACTGTGCCTGTACTGCCGTGTAGTACCGAGTGGAGTACAGTGGGTGTACTGCCGTGTAGTACTGAGTGGAGTACAGTGCCTATACTGCCGTGTAGTACTGAGTGGGGTACAGTGCCTGTACTGCCGTGTAGCCCGAGTGGAGTACAGTGCCTGTACTGCCGTGTAGTACTGAGTGGAGTACAGTGCCTGTACTGCCGTCTAGTACTGAGTGGAGTACAGTGCCTGCACTGCCGTGTAGTCCCGAGTGTAGTACAATGCCTGTACTGCCGTGTAGTACTGAGTGGAGTACTGTGTGTATAGTGCCGTGTAGTACCGAGTGGAGTACAGTGCCTGTACTGCCGTGTAGCCCGAGTGGAGTACAGTGCCTGTACTGCCGTGTAGTACTGAGTGGAGTACAGTGCCTGTACTGCCGTCTAGTACTGAGTGGAGTACAGTGCCTGCACTGCCGTGTAGTCCCGAGTGTAGTACAATGCCTGTACTGCCGTGTAGTACTGAGTGGAGTACTGTGTGTATAGTGCCGTGTAGTACCGAGTGGAGTACAGTGCCTGTACTGCCGTGTAGTACTGAGTGGAGTACAGTGCCTGTAATGCCGTGTAGTACCGAGTGAAGTACTGTGTGTATAGTGCCGTTAGTATCGAGTGTAATACAGTGCCTGTACTGCCGTGTAGTACTGAGTGGAGTACAGTGCCTATACTGGCGTGTAGTCCCGAGTGGAGTACAGTGCCTGTACTGCCGTGCAGTACTGATTGGAGTACAGTGCCTGTACTGTCGTGTAGTGCCGGGTGGAGTACAGTGCTTGTACTGCCGTGTAGTACTGAGTGAAGTACAGTGCCTGTACTGCCGTGTAGTGCCGAGTGGAGTACTGTGTGTATAGTGCAGTGTAGTACTGAGTGGAGTACAGTGCATTTACTGCCGTGTAGTACCGAGTGGAGTACAGTGCCTGTACTGTCGTGTAGTCCCGAGTGGAGTAATGTGTGTATAGTGCATTGTAGTACTGAGTGGAGTACTGTGTGTATAGTCCCGTGTAGTACTGAGTGGAGTACAGTGCCTGTACTTTCGTGTAGTACCGATTGGAGTACTGTGTGGATACTGCCGTCTAGTACTGTGTGGAGTAGAGTGCCTGTACTGCCGTGTAGTACCGAGTGGAGTACAGTGCCTGTACTGCCGTGTAGTACAGGGTGGAGTACAGTGCCTGTACTGCCGTGTAGTACAGGGTGGAGTACAGTGCCTGTACTGCCGTGTAGTCCCGAATGGAGAACTGTGTGTATAGTGCCGTGTAGTACCGAGTGGTTACAGTGCCTGTTCTGCCGTGTAGCACCGAGTGGAGTACTGTGTGTATAGTGCCGTGTAGAACCGAGTGGAGTACAGTGCCTGTATTGCCGTGTAGTACTGAGTGGAGTAGATTGCCTGAAGTGCCGTGTAGTCCCGAGTGGAGTACAGTGCCTGTACTGCCGTGTAGTTGTGAGTGGAGTACAGTGCCTGTACTGCCGTTTAGTCCCGAGTGGAGTACAGTGCCTGTACTGCCGTGTAGTACAGAGTGGAGTACTGTCTGTATAGTGCCGTGTAGTACCGAGTGGAGTAAAGTGCCTGTACTGCCGTGTAGTACTGAGTGGAGTACAGTGCCTGTACTGCCATGTAGTACTGAGTGGAGTACTGTGTGTATAGTGCCGTGTAGTACCGAGTGGAGTACCGTGCCTGTACTGCCGTGTAGTCCCGAGTGGAGTACAGTGCCTGTACTGCCGTGTAGTACTGAGTGGAGTACTGTGTGTATAGTGCAGTGTAGTACTGAGTGGAGTACAGTGCCTGTTCTGCCGTGTAGTACCGAGTGGAGTACAGTGACTGTACTGCCGTGTAGTGCCGAGTGGAGTACAGTGCCTGTACTGCCGTGTAGTACTGAGTGGTGTACAGTGCCTGTACTGCCGTGTAGTACTGATTGGAGTACAGTGCCTGTACTGCCGTGTAGTACCGAGTGGAGTACTTTGCTTGTACTGCCGTGTAGTACTGAGTGGAGTACAGTGCCTGTACTGTCGTGTAGTGCCGAGTGGAGTACTGTGTGTATAGTGCAGTGTAGTACTGAGCGGAGTACAGTGCATGTACTGCCATGTAGTCCCGAGTGGAGTACTGTGTGTATAGTGCAGTGTAGTACTGAGTGGAGTACAGTGCCTGTACTGCCGTGTAGTACTGAGTGGTGTACAGTGCCTGTACTGCCGTGTAGTACTGATTGGAGTACAGTGCCTGTACTGCCGTGTAGTACCGAGTGGAGTACTTTGCATGTACTGCCGTGTAGTACTGAGTGGAGTACAGTGCCTGTACTGTCGTGTAGTGCCGAGTGGAGTACTGTGTGTATAGTGCAGTGTAGTACTGAGCGGAGTACAGTGCATGTACTGCCATGTAGTCCCGAGTGGAGTACTGTGTGTATAGTGGAGTGTAGTACTGAGTGGAGTACAGTGCCTGTACTGCCGTGTAGTACCGAGTGGAGTACAGTGACTGTACTGCCGTGTAGTCCCGAATGGAGTACTGTGTGTATAGTGCCGTGTAGTACCGAGTGGTTACAGTGCCTGTTCTGCCGTGTAGCACCGAGTGGAGTACTGTGTGTATAGTGCCGTGTAGAACCGAGTGGAGTACAGTGCCTGTATTGCCGTGTAGTACTGAGTGGAGTAGATTGCCTGAAGTGCCGTGTAGTCCCGAGTGGAGTACAGTGCCTGTACTGCCGTGTAGTTGTGAGTGGATTACAGTGCCTGTACTGCCATGTAGTACTGAGTGGAGTACTGTGTGTATAGTGCCGTGTAGTACCGAGTGGAGTACCGTGCCTGTACTGCCTTGTAGTCCCGAGTGGAGTACAGTGCCTGTACTGCCGTGTAGTACTGAGTGGAGTACTGTGTGTATAGTGCAGTGTAGTACTGAGTGGAGTACAGTGCCTGTACTGCCGTGTAGTACCGAGTGGAGTACAGTGACTGTAATGCCGTGTAGTGCCGAGTGGAGTACAGTGCCTGTACTGCCGTGTAGTACTGAGTGGAGTACAGTGCCTGTACTGCCATGTAGTACTGAGTGGAGTACTGTGTGTATAGTGCCGTGTAGTACCGAGTGGAGTACCGTGCCTGTACTGCCGTGTAGTCCCGAGTGGAGTACAGTGCCTGTACTGCCGTGTAGTACTGAGTGGAGTACTGTGTGTATAGTGCAGTGTAGTACTGAGTGGAGTACAGTGCCTGTACTGCCGTGTAGTACCGAGTGGAGTACAGTGACTGTAATGCCGTGTAGTGCCCAGTGGAGTACAGTGCCTGTACTGCCGTGTAGTACTGAGTGGTGTACAGTGCCTGTACTGCCGTGTAGTACTGATTGGAGTACAGTGCCTGTACTGCCGTGTAGTACCGAGTGGAGTACTTTGCTTGTACTGCCGTGTAGTACTGAGTGGAGTACAGTGCCTGTACTGTCGTGTAGTGCCGAGTGGAGTACTGTGTGTATAGTGCAGTGTAGTACTGAGCGGAGTACAGTGCATGTACTGCCATGTAGTCCCGAGTGGAGTACTGTGTGTATAGTGCAGTGTAGTACTGAGTGGAGTACAGTGCCTGTACTGCCGTGTAGTACTGAGTGGTGTACAGTGCCTGTACTGCCGTGTAGTACTGATTGGAGTACAGTGCCTGTACTGCCGTGTAGTACCGAGTGGAGTACTTTGCTTGTACTGCCGTGTAGTACTGAGTGGAGTACAGTGCCTGTACTGTCGTGTAGTGCCGAGTGGAGCACTGTGTGTATAGTGCCGTGTAGTACCGAGTGGAGTACAGTGCCTGTACTGCGTGTAGTACCGAGTGGAGTACAGTGTGTATATTGCCGTGTAGTACTGAGTGGAGTACAGTGTCTGTACTGCCGTGTAGTACCGAGTGGAGTACAGTGTGTATAGTGCCGTGTAGTACCGAGTGGTGTACTGTGCCTGTACTGCCGTGTAGTACTGAGTGGAGTACAGTGCCTGTACTGCCGTGTAGTCCCGAGTGGAGTACAGTGCCTGTACTTCCGTGTAGTACTGATTGGAGTACAGTGCCTGTACTGCCGTGTAGTACCGAGTGGAGTACTTTGCTTGTACCGCCGTGTAGTACTGAGTGGAGTACAGTGCCTGTACTGTCGTGTAGTGCCGAGTGGAGTACTGTGTGTATAGTGCAGTGTAGTACTGAGCGGAGTACAGTGCATGTACTGCCATGTAGTCCCGAGTGGAGTACTGTGTGTATAGTGCAGTGTAGTACTGAGTGGAGAACAGTGCCTGTACTGCCGTGTAGTACCGAGTGGAGTACAGTGCCTGTACTGCCGTGTAGTCCCAGGTGGAGTACTGTGTGCATACTGCCGTGTAGTACTGAGTGGAGTACAGTGCCTGTACTGCCGTGTAGTACCGAGTGGAGTACAGTGCCTGTACTGCCGTGTAGTACAGGGTGGAGTACAGTGCCTGTACTGCCGTGTAGTCCCGAATGGAGTACTGTGTGTATAGTGCCGTGTAGTACCGAGTGGTTACAGTGCCTGTTCTGCCGTGTAGCACCGAGTGGAGTACTGTGTGTATAGTGCCGTGTAGAACCGAGTGGAGTACAGTGCCTGTATTGCCGTGTAGTACTGAGTGGAGTACAATGCCTGTATTTTCGTGTAGTACTGAGTGGAGTAGATTGCCTGAAGTGCCGTGTAGTCCCGAGTGGAGTACAGTGCCTGTAGTGCCGTGTAGTTGTGAGTGGAGTACAGTGCCTGTACTGCCGTTTAGTCCCGAGTGGAGTACAGTGCCTGTACTTCCGTGTAGTACTGATTGGAGTACAGTGCCTGTACTGCCGTGTAGTACCGAGTGGAGTACTTTGCTTGTACTGCCGTGTAGTACTGAGTGGAGTACAGTGCCTGTACTGTCGTGTAGTGCCGAGTGGAGTACTGTGTGTAAAGTGCAGTGTAGTACTGAGCGGAGTACAGTGCATGTACTGCCATGTAGTCCCGAGTGGAGTACTGTGTGTATAGTGCAGTGTAGTACTGAGTGGAGTACAGTGCCTGTACTGCCGTGTAGTACCGAGTGGAGTACAGTGCCTGTACTGCCGTGTAGTCCCAGGTGGAGTACTGTGTGCATACTGCCGTGTAGTACTGAGTGGAGTACAGTGCCTGTACTGCCGTGTAGTACCGAGTGGAGTACAGTGCCTGTACTGCCGTGTAGTACAGGGTGGAGTACAGTGCCTGTACTGCCGTGTAGTCCCCAGTGGAATACAGTTTGTGTAGTGCAGTGTAGTACTGAGTGGAGTACAGTGCATGTACTGCCGTTTAGTACCGAGTGGAGTACTGTGTGTATAGTGCCGTGTAGTACCGAGTGGAGTACAATGCCTGTACTGCCGTGTAGTACCGAGTGGAGTACTGTGTGTATAGTGCCGTGTAGTACCGAGTGGAGTACAGTGCCTGTACTGCGTGTAGTACCGAGTGGAGTACTGTGTGTATAGTGCCGTGTAGTACCGAGTGGAGTACAGAGCCTGTACTGCCGTGTAGTACTGAGTGGGGTACAGTGCCTGTACTGCCGTGTAGTACAGAGTGGGGGACTGTGTGTATACTGCCGTGTAGTACTGAGTGGAGTACAGTGCCTGTACTGCCGTGTAGTACCGAGTGGAGTACTGTGTGCATACTGCCGTGTAGTACTGAGTGGAGTACAGTACCTGTACTGCCGTGTAGTACCGAGTGGGGGACTGTGTGTATACTGCCGTGTAGTCCCCAGTGGAATACAGTTTGTGTATTGCAGTGTAGTACTGAGTGGAGTACAGTGCATGTACCGCCGTGTAGTACCGAGTGGAGTACTGTGTGTATAGTGCCGTGTAGTACCGAGTGGAGTACAATGCCTGTACTGCCGTGTAGTACCGAGTGGAGTACTGTGTGTATAGTGCCGTGTAGTACCGAGTGGAGTACAGTGCCTGTACTGCCGTGTAGTACCGAGTGGAGTACAGTGCGTATAGTGCCGTCTAGTACCGAGTGGAGTACAGTGTGTATATTGCCGTGTAGTACTGAGTGGAGTACAGTGTCTGTACTGCCGTGTAGTACCGAGTGGAGTACAGTGTGTATAGTGCCGTGTAGTACCGAGTGGTGTACTGTGCCTGTACTGCCGTGTAGTACTGAGTGGAGTACAGTGCCTGTACTGCCGTGTAGTCCCGAGTGGAGTACAGTGCCTGTACTTCCGTGTAGTACTGATTGGAGTACAGTGCCTGTACTGCCGTGTAGTACCGAGTGGAGTACTTTGCTTGTACTGCCGTGTAGTACTGAGTGGAGTACAGTGCCTGTACTGTCGTGTAGTGCCGAGTGGAGTACTGTGTGTATAGTGCCGTGTAGTACCGAGTGGAGTACAGTGCCTGTACTGCCGTGTAGTACTGAGTGGAGTAGAATGCCTGTACGGCCGTGTAGTCCCGAGTGGAGTACAGTGCCTGTACTGCCGTGTAGTAGTGAGTGGAGTACTGTGCCTGTACTGCCGTGTAGTACTGAGTGGAGTACTGTGTGTATAGTGCCGTGTAGTACCGAGTGGAGTACAGTGGGTGTATTGCCGTGTAGTACTGAGTGGAGTACAGTGCCTGTACTGCCGTGTAGTACTGAGTGGAGTACAATGCCTGTACTGCCGTGTAGTACCGAGTGGAGTACGGTGTGCATACTGCCGTGTAGTACCGAGTGGAGTACAGTGCCTGTACTGCCGTGTAGTACTGAGTTTAGTACTGTTTGTATAGTGCTGTGTAGTACCGAGTGGAGTACAGTGCCTGTACTGCCGTGTAGTCCCGAGTGGAGTACGGTGCATGTACTGTCGTGTAGTACCGAGTGGAGTACAATGCCTGTACTGCCGTGTAGTACCGAGTGGAGTACGGTGTGCATACTGCCGTGTAGTACCGAGTGGAGTACAGTGCCTGTACTGCCGTGTAGTACCGAGTGGAGTACTGTGTGCATACTGCCGTGTAGTACTGAGTGGAGTACAGTGCCTGTACTGCCGTGTAGTACCGAGTGGAGTGCTGTTAGTATAGTACCGTGTAGTACCGAGTGGAGTACAGTGCATGTACTGCCGTGTAGTACAGACTCAAGTACTGTGTGTATAGTGCGGTGTAGTACCGAGTGGAGTACAGTGCATGTACTGCCGTGTAGTACCGAGTGGAGTACTGTGTGTATAGTGCCGTGTAGTACCGTGTCGAGTACAGTGCCTGTATTGCCGTGTAGTACCGAGTGGAGTACTGTGTGTATAGTGCCGTGTAGTACCGAGTGGAGTACAGTGCCTATACTTCCGTGTAGTACTGAGTGGTGTACAGTGCCTGTACTGCCGTGTAGTCCCGAGTGGAGTACAGTGCTTGTACTGCCGTGTAGTAGTGAGTGGAGTACTGTGCCAGTACTGCCGTGTAGTACTGAGTGGAGTACTGTGCCTGTACTGCCGTGTAGTACCGAGTGGAGTACAGTGGGTGTACTGCCGTGTAGTACTGAGTGGAGTACAGTGCCTATACTGCCGTGTAGTACTGAGTGGGGTACAGTGCCTGTACTGCCGTGTAGCCCGAGTGGAGTACAGTGCCTGTACTGCCGTGTAGTACTGAGTGGAGTACAGTGCCTGTACTGCCGTCTAGTACTGAGTGGAGTACAGTGCCTGCACTGCCGTGTAGTCCCGAGTGTAGTACAATGCCTGTACTGCCGTGTAGTACTGAGTGGAGTACTGTGTGTATAGTGCCGTGTAGTACCGAGTGGAGTACAGTCCCTGTACTGCCGTGTAGTACTGAGTGGAGTACAGTGCCTGTAATGCCGTGTAGTACCGAGTGAAGTACTGTGTGTATAGTGCCGTTAGTACCGAGTGTAATACAGTGCCTGTACTGCCGTGTAGTACTGAGTGGAGTACAGTGCCTATACTGGCGTGTAGTCCCGAGTGGAGTACAGTGCCTGTACTGCCGTGCAGTACTGATTGGAGTACAGTGCCTGTACTGTCGTGTAGTGCCGGGTGGAGTACAGTGCTTGTACTGCCGTGTAGTACTGAGTGAAATACAGTGCCTGTACTGCCGTGTAGTGCCGAGTGGAGTACTGTGTGTATAGTGCAGTGTAGTACTGAGTGGAGTACAGTGCATTTACTGCCGTGTAGTACCGAGTGGAGTACAGTGCCTGTACTGTCGTGTAGTCCCGAGTGGAGTAATGTGTGTATAGTGCATTGTAGTACTGAGTGGAGTACTGTGTGTATAGTCCCGTGTAGTACTGAGTGGAGTACAGTGCCTGTACTTTCGTGTAGTACCGATTGGAGTACTGTGTGGATACTGCCGTCTAGTACTGTGTGGAGTACAGTGCCTGTACTGCCGTGTAGTACCGAGTGGAGTACAGTGCCTGTACTGCCGTGTAGTACAGGGTGGAGTACAGTGCCTGTACTGCCGTGTAGTACAGGGTGGAGTACAGTGCCTGTACTGCCGTGTAGTCCCGAATGGAGTACTGTGTGTATAGTGCCGTGTAGTACCGAGAGGTTACAGTGCCTGTTCTGCCGTGTAGCACCGAGTGGAGTACTGTGTGTATAGTGCCGTGTAGAACCGAGTGGAGTACAGTGCCTGTATTGCCGTGTAGTACTGAGTGGAGTAGATTGCCTGAAGTGCCGTGTAGTCCCGAGTGTAGTACAGTGCCTGTACTGCCGTGTATTTGTGAGTGGAGTACAGTGCCTGTACTGCCGTTTAGTCCCGAGTGGAGTACAGTGCCTGTACTGCCGTGTAGTACAGAGTGGAGTACTGTGTGTATAGTGCCGTGTAGTACCGAGTGGAGTAAAGTGCCTGTACTGCCGTGTAGTACTGAGTGGAGTACAGTGCCTGTACTGCCATGTAGTACTGAGTGGAGTACGGTGTGTATAGTGCCGTGTAGTACCGAGTGGAGTACCGTGCCTGTACTGCCGTGTAGTCCCGAGTGGAGTACAGTGCCTGTACTGCCGTGTAGTACTGAGTGGAGTACTGTGTGTATAGTGCAGTGTAGTACTGAGTGGAGTACAGTGCCTGTACTGCCGTGTAGTACCGAGTGGAGTACAGTGACTGTACTGCCGTGTAGTGCCGAGTGGAGTACAGTGCCTGTACTGCCGTGTAGTACTGAGTGGTGTACAGTGCCTGTACTGCCGTGTAATACTGATTGGAGTACAGTGCCTGTACTGCCGTGTAGTACCGAGTGGAGTACTTTGCTTGTACTGCCGTGTAGTACTGAGTGGAGTACAGTGCCTGTACTGTCGTGTAGTGCCGAGTGGAGTACTGTGTGTATAGTGCAGTGTAGTACTGAGCCGAGTACAGTGCATGTACTGCCATGTAGTCCCGAGTGGTGTACTGTGTGTATAGTGCAGTGTAGTACTGAGTGGAGTACAGTGCCTGTACTGCCGTGTAGTACTGAGTGGTGTACAGTGCCTGTACTGCCGTGTAGTACTGATTGGAGTACAGTGCCTGTACTGCCGTGTAGTACCGTGTGGAGTACTTTGCTTGTACTGCCGTGTAGTACTGAGTGGAGTACAGTGCCTGTACTGTCGTGTAGTGCCGAGTGGAGTACTGTGTGTATAGTGCAGTGTAGTACTGAGCGGAGTACAGTGCATGTACTGCCATGTAGTCCCGAGTGGAGTACTGTGTGTATAGTGCAGTGTAGTACTGAGTGGAGTACAGTGCCTGTACTGCCGTGTAGTACCGAGTGGAGTACAGTGACTGTACTGCCGTGTAGTCCCAGGTGGAGTACTGTGTGCATACTGCCGTGTAGTACTGAGTGGAGTACAGTGCCTGTACTGCCGTGTAGTACCGAGTGGAGTACAGTGCCTGTACTGCCGTGTAGTACAGGGTGGAGTACAGTGCCTGTACTGCCGTGTAGTCCCGAATGGAGTACTGTGTGTATAGTGCCGTGTAGTACCGAGTGGTTACAGTGCCTGTTCTGCCGTGTAGCACCGAGTGGAGTACTGTGTGTATAGTGCCGTGTAGAACCGAGTGGAGTACAGTGCCTGTATTGCCGTGTAGTACTGAGTGGAGTAGATTGCCTGAAGTGCCGTGTAGTCCCGAGTGGAGTACAGTGCCTGTACTGCCGTGTAGTTGTGAGTGGAGTACAGTGCCTGTACTGCCGTTTAGTCCCGAGTGGAGTACAGTGCCTGTACTTCCGTGTAGTACTGATTGGAGTACAGTGCCTGTACTGCCGTGTAGTACCGAGTGGAGTACTTTGCTTGTACTGCCGTGTAGTACTGAGTGGAGTACAGTGCCTGTACTGTCGTGTAGTGCCGAGTGGAGTACTGTGTGTATAGTGCAGTGTAGTACTGAGCGGAGTACAGTGCATGTACTGCCATGTAGTCCCGAGTGGAGTACTGTGTGTATAGTGCAGTGTAGTACTGAGTGGAATACAGTGCCTGTACTGCCGTGTAGTACCGAGTGGAGTACAGTGCCTGTACTGCCGTGTAGTCCCAGGTGGAGTACTGTGTGCATACTGCCGTGTAGTACTGAGTGGAGTACAGTGCCTGTACTGCCGTGTAGTACCGAGTGGAGTACAGTGCCTGTACTGCCGTGTAGTACAGGGTGGAGTACAGTGCCTGTACTGCCGTGTAGTCCCCAGTGGAATACAGTTTGTGTAGTGCAGTGTAGTACTGAGTGGAGTACAGTGCATGTACTGCCGTTTAGTACCGAGTGGAGTACTGTGTGTATAGTGCCGTGTAGTACCGAGTGGAGTACAATGCCTGTACTGCCGTGTAGTACCGAGTGGAGTACTGTGTGTATAGTGCCGTGTAGTACCGAGTGGAGTACAGTGCCTGTACTGCGTGTAGTACCGAGTGGAGTACTGTGTGTATAGTGCCGTGTAGTACCGAGTGGAGTACAGAGCCTGTACTGCCGTGTAGTACTGAGTGGGGTACAGTGCCTGTACTGCCGTGTAGTACAGAGTGGGGGACTGTGTGTATACTGCCGTGTAGTACTGAGTATAGTACAGTGCCTGTACTGCTATGTAGTACCGAGTGGGGGACTGTGTGTATACTGCCGTGTAGTACTGAGTGGAGTACAGTGCCTGTACTGCCGTGTAGTACCGAGTGGAGTTCTGTGTGCATACTGCCGTGTAGTACTGAGTGGAGTACAGTACCTGTACTGCCGTGTAGTACCGAGTGGAGTACAGTGCCTGTACTGCCGTGTAGTACTGAGTGGGGTACAGTGCCTGTACTGCCGTGTAGTACAGAGTGGGCGACTGTGTGTATACTGCCGTGTAGTACTGAGTACAGTACAGTGCCTGTACTGCTATGTAGTACCGAGTGGGGGACTGTGTGTATACTGCCGTGTAGTACTGAGTGGAGTACAGTGCCTGTACTGCCGTGTAGTACCGAGTGGAGTACTTTGCTTGTACCGCCGTGTAGTACTGAGTGGAGTACAGTGCCTGTACTGTCGTGTAGTGCCGAGTGGAGTACTGTGTGTATAGTACAGTGTAGTACTGAGCGGAGTACAGTGCATGTACTGCCATGTAGTCCCGAGTGGAGTACTGTGTGTATAGTGCAGTGTAGTACTGAGTGGAGTACAGTGCCTGTACTGCCGTGTAGTACCGAGTGGAGTACAGTGCCTGTACTGCCGTGTAGTCCCAGGTGGAGTACTGTGTGCATACTGCCGTGTAGTACTGAGTGGAGTACAGTGCCTGTACTGCCGTGTAGTACCGAGTGGAGTACAGTGCCTGTACTGCCGTGTAGTACAGGGTGGAGTACAGTGCCTGTACTGCCGTGTAGTCCCGAATGGAGTACTGTGTGTATAGTGCCGTGTAGTACCGAGTGGTTACAGTGCCTGTTCTGCCGTGTAGCACCGAGTGGAGTACTGTGTGTATAGTGCCGTGTAGAACCGAGTGGAGTACAGTGCCTGTATTGCCGTGTAGTACTGAGTGGAGTACAATGCCTGTATTTTCGTGTAGTACTGAGTGGAGTAGATTGCCTGAAGTGCCGTGTAGTCCCGAGTGGAGTACAGTGCCTGTAGTGCCGTGTAGTTGTGAGTGGAGTACAGTGCCTGTACTGCCGTTTAGTCCCGAGTGGAGTACAGTGCCTGTACTTCCGTGTAGTACTGATTGGAGTACAGTGCCTGTACTGCCGTGTAGTACCGAGTGGAGTACTTTGCTTGTACTGCCGTGTAGTACTGAGTGGAGTACAGTGCCTGTACTGTCGTGTAGTGCCGAGTGGAGTACTGTGTGTAAAGTGCAGTGTAGTACTGAGCGGAGTACAGTGCATGTACTGCCATGTAGTCCCGAGTGGAGTACTGTGTGTATAGTGCTGTGTAGTACTGAGTGGAGTACAGTGCCTGTACTGCCGTGTAGTACCGAGTGGAGTACAGTGCCTGTACTGCCGTGTAGTCCCAGGTGGAGTACTGTGTGCATACTGCCGTGTAGTACTGAGTGGAGTACAGTGGCTGTACTGCCGTGTAGTACCGAGTGGAGTACAGTGCCTGTACTGCCGTGTAGTACAGGGTGGAGTACAGTGCCTGTACTGCCGTGTAGTCCCCAGTGGAATACAGTTTGTGTAGTGCAGTGTAGTACTGAGTGGAGTACAGTGCATGTACTGCCGTTTAGTACCGAGTGGAGTACTGTGTGTATAGTGCCGTGTAGTACCGAGTGGAGTACAATGCCTGTACTGCCGTGTAGTACCGAGTGGAGTACTGTGTGTATAGTGCCGTGTAGTACCGAGTGGAGTACAGTGCCTGTACTGCGTGTAGTACCGAGTGGAGTACTGTGTGTATAGTGCCGTGTAGTACCGAGTGGAGTACAGAGCCTGTACTGCCGTGTAGTACTGAGTGGGGTACAGTGCCTGTACTGCCGTGTAGTACAGAGTGGGGGACTGTGTGTATACTGCCGTGTAGTACTGAGTGGAGTACAGTGCCTGTACTGCCGTGTAGTACCGAGTGGAGTACTGTGTGCATACTGCCGTGTAGTACTGAGTGGAGTACAGTACCTGTACTGCCGTGTAGTACCGAGTGGGGGACTGTGTGTATACTGCCGTGTAGTCCCCAGTGGAATACAGTTTGTGTAGTGCAGTGTAGTACTGAGTGGAGTACAGTGCATGTACTGCCGTGTAGTACCGAGTGGAGTACTGTGTGTATAGTGCCGTGTAGTACCGAGTGGAGTACAATGCCTGTACTGCCGTGTAGTACCGAGTGGAGTACTGTGTGTATAGTGCCGTGTAGTACCGAGTGGAGTAAGTGCCTGTACTGCGTGTAGTACCGAGTGGAGTACTGTGTGTATAGAGCCGTGTAGTACCGAGTGGAGTACAGTGCCTGTACTGCCGTGTAGTACCGAGTGGAGTACAGTGCGTATAGTGCCGTCTAGTACCGAGTGGAGTACAGTGTGTATATTGCCGTGTAGTACTGAGTGGAGTACAGTGTCTGTACTGCCGTGTAGTACCGAGTGGAGTACAGTGTGTATAGTGCCGTGTAGTACCGAGTGGTGTACTGTGCCTGTACTGCCGTGTAGTACTGAGTGGAGTACAGTGCCTGTACTGCCGTGTAGTCCCGAGTGGAGTACAGTGCCTGTACTTCCGTGTAGTACTGATTGGAGTACAGTGCCTGTACTGCCGTGTAGTACCGAGTGGAGTACTTTGCTTGTACTGCCGTGTAGTACTGAGTGGAGTACAGTGCCTGTACTGTCGTGTAGTGCCGAGTGGAGTACTGTGTGTATAGTGCCGTGTAGTACCGAGTGGAGTACAGTGCCTGTACTGCCGTGTAGTACTGAGTGGAGTAGAATGCCTGTACGGCCGTGTAGTCCTGAGTGGAGTACAGTGCCTGTACTGCCGTGTAGTAGTGAGTGGAGTACTGTGCCTGTACTGCCGTGTAGTACTGAGTGGAGTACTGTGTGTATAGTGCCGTGTAGTACCGAGTGGAGTACAGTGGGTGTATTGCCGTGTAGTACTGAGTGGAGTACAGTGCCTGTACTGCCGTGTAGTACTGAGTGGAGTACAGTGCCTGTACTGCCGTGTAGTCCCGAGTGGAGTAGAGTGCCTGTACTACCGTGTAGTACTGAGTTTAGTACTGTTTGTATAGTGCTGTGTAGTACCGAGTGGAGTACAGTGCCTGTACTGCCGTGTAGTCCCGAGTGGAGTACGGTGCATGTACTGTCGTGTAGTACCGAGTGGAGTACAATGCCTGTACTGCCGTGTAGTACCGAGTGGAGTACGGTGTGCATACTGCCGTGTAGTACCGAGTGGAGTACAGTGCCTGTACTGCCGTGTAGTACCGAGTGGAGTACTGTGTGCATACTGCCGTGTAGTACTGAGTGGAGTACAGTGCCTGTACTGCCGTGTAGAACCGAGTGGAGTACTGTTAGTATAGTACCGTGTAGTACCGAGTGGAGTACAGTGCATGTACTGCCGTGTAGTACAGACTCAAGTACTGTGTGTATAGTGCGGTGTAGTACCGAGTGGAGTACAGTGCATGTACTGCCGTGTAGTACCGAGTGGAGTACTGTGTGTATAGTGCCGTGTAGTACCGTGTCGAGTACAGTGCCTGTATTGCCGTGTAGTACCGAGTGGAGTACTGTGTGTATAGTGCCGTGTAGTACCGAGTGGAGTACAGTGCCTATACTGCCGTGTAGTACTGAGTGGTGTACAGTGCCTGTACTGCCGTGTAGTCCCGAGTGGAGTACAGTGCTTGTACGGCCGTGTAGTAGTGAGTGGAGTACTGTGCCAGTACTGCCGTGTAGTACTGAGTGGAGTACTGTGCCTGTACTGCCGTGTAGTACCGAGTGGAGTACAGTGGGTGTACTGCCGTGTAGTACTGAGTGGAGTACAGTGCCTATACTGCCGTGTAGTACTGAGTGGGGTACAGTGCCTGTACTGCCGTGTAGCCCGAGTGGAGTACAGTGCCTGTACTGCCGTGTAGTACTGAGTGGAGTACAGTGCCTGTACTGCCGTCTAGTACTGAGTGGAGTACAGTGCCTGCACTGCCGTGTAGTCCCGAGTGTAGTAAAATGCCTGTACTGCCGTGTAGTACTGAGTGGAGTTCTGTGTGTATAGTGCCGTGTAGTACCGAGTGGAGTACAGTGCCTGTACTGCCGTGTAGTACTGAGTGGAGTACAGTGCCTGTAATGCCGTGTAGTACCGAGTGAAGTACTGTGTGTATAGTGCCGTTAGTACCGAGTGTAATACAGTGCCTGTACTGCCGTGTAGTACTGAGTGGAGTACAGTGCCTATACTGGCGTGTAGTCCCGAGTGGAGTACAGTGCCTGTACTGCCGTGCAGTACTGATTGGAGTACAGTGCCTGTACTGTCGTGTAGTGCCGGGTGGAGTACAGTGCTTGTACTGCCGTGTAGTACTGAGTGAAGTACAGTGCCTGTACTGCCGTGTAGTGCCGAGTGGAGTACTGTGTGTATAGTGCAGTGTAGTACTGAGTGGAGTACAGTGCATTTACTGCCGTGTAGTACCGAGTGGAGTACAGTGCCTGTACTGTCGTGTAGTCCCGAGTGGAGTAATGTGTGTATAGTGCATTGTAGTACTGAGTGGAGTACTGTGTGTATAGTCCCGTGTAGTACTGAGTGGAGTACAGTGCCTGTACTTTCGTGTAGTACCGATTGGAGTACTGTGTGGATACTGCCGTCTAGTACTGTGTGGTGTACAGTGCCTGTACTGCCGTGTAGTACCGAGTGGAGTACAGTGCCTGTACTGCCGTGTAGTACAGGGTGGAGTACAGTGCCTGTACTGCCGTGTAGTACAGGGTGGAGTACAGTGCCTGTACTGCCGTGTAGTCCCGAATGGAGTACTGTGTGTATAGTGCCGTGTAGTACCGAGTGGTTACAGTGCCTGTTCTGCCGTGTAGCACCGAGTGGAGTACTGTGTGTATAGTGCCGTGTAGAACCGAGTGGAGTACACTGCCTGTATTGCCGTGTAGTACTGAGTGGAGTAGATTGCCTGAAGTGCCGTGTAGTCCCGAGTGTAGTACAGTGCCTGTACTGCCGTGTAGTTGTGAGTGGAGTACAGTGCCTGTACTGCCGTTTAGTCCCGAGTGGAGTACAGTGCCTGTACTGCCGTGTAGTACAGAGTGGAGTACTGTGTGTATAGTGCCGTGTAGTACCGAGTGGAGTAAAGTGCCTGTACTGCCGTGTAGTACTGAGTGGAGTACAGTGCCTGTACTGCCATGTAGTACTGAGTGGAGTACTGTGTGTATAGTGCCGTGTAGTACCGAGTGGAGTACCGTGCCTGTACTGCCGTGTAGTCCCGAGTGGAGTACAGTGCCTGTACTGCCGTGTAGTACTGAGTGGAGTACTGTGTGTATAGTGCAGTGTAGTACTGAGTGGAGTACAGTGCCTGTACTGCCGTGTAGTACCGAGTGGAGTACAGTGACTGTACTGCCGTGTAGTGCCGAGTGGAGTACAGTGCCTGTACTGCCGTGTAGTACTGAGTGGTGTACAGTGCCTGTACTGCCGTGTAATACTGATTGGAGTACAGTGCCTGTACTGCCGTGTAGTACCGAGTGGAGTACTTTGCTTGTACTGCCGTGTAGTACTGAGTGGAGTACAGTGCCTGTACTGTCGTGTAGTGCCGAGTGGAGTACTGTGTGTATAGTGCAGTGTAGTACTGAGCCGAGTACAGTGCATGTACTGCCATGTAGTCCCGAGTGGAGTACTGTGTGTATAGTGCAGTGTAGTACTGAGTGGAGTACAGTGCCTGTACTGCCGTGTAGTACTGAGTGGTGTACAGTGCCTGTACTGCCGTGTAGTACTGATTGGAGTACAGTGCCTGTACTGCCGTGTAGTACCGTGTGGAGTACTTTGCTTGTACTGCCGTGTAGTACTGAGTGGAGTACAGTGCCTGTACTGTCGTGTAGTGCCGAGTGGAGTACTGTGAGTATAGTGCAGTGTAGTACTGAGCGGAGTACAGTGCATGTACTGCCATGTAGTCCAGAGTGGAGTACTGTGTGTATAGTGCAGTGTAGTACTGAGTGGAGTACAGTGCCTGTACTGCCGTGTAGTACCGAGTGGAGTACAGTGACTGTACTGCCGTGTAGTCCCAGGTGGAGTACTGTGTGCATACTGCCGTGTAGTACTGAGTGGAGTACAGTGCCTGTACTGCCGTGTAGTACCGAGTGGGGTACAGTGCCTGTACTGCCGTGTAGTACAGGGTGGAGTACAGTGCCTGTACTGCCGTGTAGTCCCGAATGGAGTACTGTGTGTATAGTGCCGTGTAGTACCGAGTGGTTACAGTGCCTGTTCTGCCGTGTAGCACCGAGTGGAGTACTGTGTGTATAGTGCCGTGTAGAACCGAGTGGAGTACAGTGCCTGTATTGCCGTGTAGTACTGAGTGGAGTAGATTGCCTGAAGTGCCGTGTAGTCCCGAGTGGAGTACAGTGCCTGTACTGCCGTGTAGTTGTGAGTGGAGTACAGTGCCTGTACTGCCGTTTAGTCCCGAGTGGAGTACAGTGCCTGTACTTCCGTGTAGTACTGATTGGAGTACAGTGCCTGTACTGCCGTGTAGTACCGAGTGGAGTACATTGCTTGTACTGCCGTGTAGTACTGAATGGAGTACAGTGCCTGTACTGTCGTGTAGTGCCGAGTGGAGTACTGTGTGTATAGTGCAGTGTAGTACTGAGCGGAGTACAGTGCATGTACTGCCATGTAGTCCCGAGTGGAGTACTGTGTGTATAGTGCAGTGTAGTACTGAGTGGAATACAGTGCCTGTACTGCCGTGTAGTACCGAGTGGAGTACAGTGCCTGTACTGCCGTGTAGTCCCAGGTGGAGTACTGTGTGCATACTGCCGTGTAGTACTGAGTGGAGTACAGTGCCTGTACTGCCGTGTAGTACCGAGTGGAGTACAGTGCCTGTACTGCCGTGTAGTACAGGGTGGAGTACAGTGCCTGTACTGCCGTGTAGTCCCCAGTGGAATACAGTTTGTGTAGTGCAGTGTAGTACTGAGTGGAGTACAGTGCATGTACTGCCGTTTAGTACCGAGTGGAGTACTGTGTGTATAGTGCCGTGTAGTACTGAGTGGAGTACAATGCCTGTACTGCCGTGTAGTACCGAGTGGAGTACTGTGTGTATAGTGCCGTGTAGTACCGAGTGGAGTACAGTGCCTGTACTGCGTGTAGTACCGAGTGGAGTACTGTGTGTATAGTGCCGTGTAGTACCGAGTGGAGTACAGAGCCTGTACTGCCGTGTAGTACTGAGTGGGGTACAGTGCCTGTACTGCCGTGTAGTACAGAGTGGGGGACTGTGTGTATACTGCCGTGTAGTACTGAGTATAGTACAGTGCCTGTACTGCTATGTAGTACCGAGTGGGGGACTGTGTGTATACTGCCGTGTAGTACTGAGTGGAGTACAGTGCCTGTACTGCCGTGTAGTACCGAGTGGAGTACTGTGTGCATACTGCCGTGTAGTACTGAGTGGAGTACAGTACCTGTACTGCCGTGTAGTACCGAGTGGGGGACTGTGTGTATACTGCCGTGTAGTCCCCAGTGGAATACAGTTTGTGTAGTACAGTGTAGTACTGAGTGGAGTACAGTGCATGTACTGCCGTGTAGTACCGAGTGGAGTACTGTGTGTATAGTGCCGTGTAGTACCGAGTGGAGTACAATGCCTGTACTGCCGTGTAGTACCGAGTGGAGTACTGTGTGTATAGTGCCGTGTAGTACCGGGTGGAGTACAGTGCCTGTACTGCCGTGTAGTACCGAGTGGAGTACAGTGCGTATAGTGCCGTCTAGTACCGAGTGGTGTACAGTGTGTATATTGCCGTGTAGTACTGAGTGGAGTACAGTGTCTGTACTGCCGTGTAGTACCGAGTGGAGTACAGTGTGTATAGTGCCGTGTAGTACCGAGTGGTGTACTGTGCCTGTACTGCCGTGTAGTACTGAGTGGAGTACAGTGCCTGTACTGCCGTGTAGTCCCGAGTGGAGTACAGTGCCTGTACTTCCGTGTAGTACTGATTGGAGTACAGTGCCTGTACTGCCGTGTAGTACCGAGTGGAGTACTTTGCTTGTACTGCCGTGTAGTACTGAGTGGAGTACAGTGCCTGTACTGTCGTGTAGTGCCGAGTGGAGTACGGTGTGTATAGTGCAGTGTAGTACTGAGCGGAGTACAGTGCATGTACTGCCATGTAGTCCCGAGTGGAGTACTGTGTGTATAGTGCAG
This sequence comes from Anabrus simplex, assembly GCF_040414725.1. Classification (NCBI taxonomy): domain Eukaryota; kingdom Metazoa; phylum Arthropoda; class Insecta; order Orthoptera; family Tettigoniidae; genus Anabrus; species Anabrus simplex. The sequence goes on along the minus strand of NC_090266.1, from coordinate 915,232,508 downwards.
TGTAGTACTGAGTGGAGTACAGTGCCTGTACTGCCGTGTAGTACCGAGTGGAGTACAGTGCCTGTACTGCCGTGTAGTCCCAGGTGGAGTACTGTGTGCATACTGCCGTGTAGTACTGAGTGGAGTACAGTGCCTGTACTGCCGTGTAGTACCGAGTGGAGTACAGTGCCCGTACTGCCGTGTAGTACAGGGTGGAGTACAGTTCCTGTACTGCCGTGTAGTCCCGAATGGAGTACTGTGTGTATAGTGCCGTGTAGTACCGAGTGGAGTACAGTGCCTGTTCTGCCGTGTAGCACCGAGTGGAGTACTGTGTGTATGGTGCCGTGTAGAACCGAGTGGAGTACAGTGCCTGTATTGCCGTGTAGTACTGAGTGGAGTACAATGCCTGTATTTTCGTGTAGTACTGAGTGGAGTAGAGTGCCTGAAGTGCCGTGTAGTCCCGAGTGGAGTACAGTGCCTGTACTGCCGTGTAGTTGTGAGTGGAGTACAGTGCCTGTACTGCCGTGTAGTCCCGAGTGGAGTACAGTGCCTGTACTTCCGTGTAGTACTGATTGGAGTACAGTGCCTGTACTGCCGTGTAGTACCGAGTGGAGTACTTTGCTTGTACTGCCGTGTAGTACTGAGTGGAGTACAGTGCCTGTACTGTCGTGTAGTGCCGAGTGGAGTACTGTGTGTATAGTGCAGTGTAGTACTGAGCGGAGTACAGTGCATGTACTGCCATGTAGTCCCGAGTGGAGTACTGTGTGTATAGTGCAGTGTAGTACTGAGTGGAGTACAGTGCCTGTACTGCCGTGTAGTACTGAGTGGAGTACAGTGCCTGTACTGCCGTGTAGTCCCAGGTGGAGTACTGTGTGCATACTGCCGTGTAGTACTGAGTGGAGTACAGTGCCTGTACTGCCGTGTAGTACCGAGTGGAGTACAGTGCCTGTACTGCCGTGTAGTACAGGGTGGAGTACAGTGCCTGTACTGCCGTGTAGTCCCCAGTGGAATACAGTTTGTGTAGTGCAGTGTAGTACTGAGTGGAGTACAGTGCATGTACTGCCGTTTAGTACCGAGTGGAGTACTGTGTGTATAGTGCCGTGTAGTACCGTGTGGAGTACAATGCCTGTACTGCCGTGTAGTACCGAGTGGAGTACTGTGTGTATAGTGCCGTGTAGTACCGAGTGGAGTACAGTGCCTGTACTGCGTGTAGTACCGAGTGGGGTACTGTGTGTATAGTGCCGTGTAGTACCGAGTGGAGTACAGTGCCTGTACTGCCGTGTAGTACCGAGTGGAGTACAGTGCGTATAGTGCCGTCTAGTACCGAGTGGAGTACAGTGTGTATATTGCCGTGTAGTACTGAGTGGAGTACAGTGTCTGTACTGCCGTGTAGTACCGAGTGGAGTACAGTGTGTATAGTGCCGTGTAGTACCGAGTGGTGTACTGTGCCTGTACTGCCGTGTAGTACTGAGTGGAGTACAGTGCCTGTACTGCTGTGTAGTACCGAGTGGAGTACAGTGTGTATAGTGCCGTGTAGTACTGAGTGTAGTACAGTGCCTTTACAGCCGTGTAGTACTGAGTGGGGTACAGTGCCTGTACTGCCGTGTAGTACCGAGTGGGGGACTGTGTGTATACTGCCGTGTAGTACTGAGTATAGTACAGTGCCTGTACTGCCGTGTAGTACCGAGTGGAGTACTGTGTGCATACTGCCGTGTAGTAGTGAGTGGAGTACAGTACCTGTACTGCCGTGTAGTACCGAGTGGGGGACTGTGTGTATACTGCCGTGTAGTACTGAGTGGAGTACAGTGCCTGTACTACCGTGTAGTCCCGAGTGGAGTGCTGTGTGCATACTGCCGTGTAGTACTGAGTGGAGTACATTCCCTGTACTGCCGAGTAGTCCCGAGTGGAGTACAGTGTGTATAGTGCAGTGTAGTACTGAGTGGAGTACTGTGTGTATAGTGCAGTGTAGTACTGAGTGGAGTACAGTGCGTGTACTGCCGTGTAGTACCGAGTGGGGTACTGTGTGTATACTGCCGTGTAGTACTGAGTGGTGTACAGTGTGTATAGTGCCGTGTAGTACCGAGTGGGCTTTTGTGTGCATACTGCCGTGTAGTACTGAGTGGAGTACAGTGCCTGTACTGCTATGTTGTCCCGAGTGGAGTACTGTGTGTATACTGCCGTGTAGTACCGAGTGGAGTACAGTGCCTGTACTGCCATGTAGTACCGAGTGGAGTACTGTGTGCTTACTGCCGTGTAGTACGGAGTGGAGTACAGTGCCTATACTGCCGTGTAGTACCGAGTGGAGTACTGTGTGTATAGTGCCGTGTAGTACCGAGTTTAGTACAGTGCATGTACTGCCGTGTATTACCGAGTGGAGTACTGTTTGTATAGTGCGGTGTAGTACCGAGTGGAGTACAGTGCATGTACTGCCGTGTAGTACCGAGTGGAGTACTGTGTGTATAGTGCCGTGTAGTACCGAGTGGAGTACAGTGCCTGTATTGCCGTGTAGTACCGAGTGGAGTACTGTGTGTATAGTGCCGTGTAGTAACGATTGGAGTACTGTGTTCATACTGCCGTGTAGTACTAGTGGAGTACAGTCCCTGTACTGCCGTGTAGTACCGAGTGCAGTACTGTGTGTATAGTGCCGTGTAGTACCGAGTGGAGTACAGTGCCTGTACTGCCGTGTAGTACTGAGTGGAGTAGAATGCCTGTACTGCCGTGTAGTCCCGAGTGGAGTACAGTGCCTGTACTGCCGTGTAGTAGTGAGTGGAGTACTGTGCCTGTACTGCCGTGTAGTACTGAGTGGAGTACTGTGTGTATAGTGCAGTGTAGTACCGAGTGGAGTACAGTGGGTGTACTGCCGTGTAGTACTGAGTGGAGTACAGTGCCTGTACTGCCGTGTAGTACTGAGTGGAGTACAGTGCCTGTACTGCTGTGTAGTCCCGAGTGGAGTAGAGTGCCTGTACTACCGTGTAGTACTGAGTTTAGTACTGTTTGTATAGTGCTGTGTAGTACCGAGTGGAGTACAGTGCCTGTACTGCCGTGTAGTCCCGAGTGGAGTACGGTGCATGTACTGTCGTGTAGTACCGAGTGGAGTACAATGCCTGTACTGCCGTGTAGTACCGAGTGGAGTACGGTGTGCATACTGCCGTGTAGTACCGAGTGGAGTACAGTTCCTGTACTGCCGTGTAGTAGCGAGTGGAGTACTGTGTGCATACTGCCGTGTAGTACTGAGTGGAGTACAGTGCCTGTACTGCCGTGTAGTACCGAGTGGAGTACAGTTTGTATAGTACCGTGTAGTACCGAGTGGAGTACAGTGCATGTACTGCCGTGTAGTAGAGACTCAAGTACTGTGTGTATAGTGCGGTGTAGTACCGAGTGGAGTACAGTGCATGTACTGCCGCGTAGTACCGTGTGGAGTACTGTGTGTATAGTGCCGTGTAGTACCGTGTCGAGTACAGTGCCTGTATTGCCGTGTAGTACCGAGTGGAGTACAGTGCCTATACTGCCGTGTAGTACTGAGTGGTGTACAGTGCCTGTACTGCCGTGTAGTCCCGAGTGGAGTACAGTGCTTGTACTGCCGTGTAGTAGTGAGTGGAGTACTGTGCCAGTACTGCCGTGTAGTACTGAGTGGAGTACTGTGCCTGTACTGCCGTGTAGTACCGAGTGGAGTACAGTGGGTGTACTGCCGTGTAGTACTGAGTGGAGTACAGTGCCTATACTGCCGTGTAGTACTGAGTGGGTACAGTGCCTGTACTGCCGTGTAGCCCGAGTGGAGTACACTGCCTGTACTGCCGTGTAGTACTGAGTGGAGTACAGTGCCTGTACTGCCGTCTAGTACTGAGTGGAGTACAGTGCCGTGTAGTACCGAGTGGAGTACTGTGTGTATACTGCCGTGTAGTCCCGAGTGTAGTACAATGCCTGTACTGCCGTGTAGTACTGAGTGGAGTACTGTGTGTATAGTGCCGTGTAGTACCGAGTGGAGTACAGTGCCTGTACTGCCGTGTAGTACTGAGTGGAGTACAGTGCCTGTAATGCCGTGTAGTACCGAGTGAAGTACTGTGTGTATAGTGCCGTTAGTACCGAGTGTAATACAGTGCCTGTACTGCCGTGTAGTACTGAGTGGAGTACAGTGCCTATACTGGCGTGTAGCCCCGAGTGGAGTACAGTGCCTGTACTGCCGTGCAGTACTGATTGGAGTACAGTGCCTGTACTGCCGTGTAGTGCCGGGTGGAGTACAGTGCTTGTACTGCCGTGTAGTACTGAGTGAAGTACAGTGCCTGTACTGCCGTGTAGTGCCAAGTGGAGTACTGTGTGTATAGTGCAGTGTAGTACTGAGTGGAGTACAGTGCATTTACTGCCGTGTAGTACCGAGTGGAGTACAGTGCCTGTACTGTCGTGTAGTCCCGAGTGGAGTACTGTGTGTATAGTCCCGTGTAGTACTGAGTGGAGTACAGTGCCTGTACTGCCGTGTAGTACCGATTGGAGTACTGTGTGCATACTGCCGTCTAGTACTGTGTGGAGTACAGTGCCTGTACTGCCGTGTAGTACTGAGTGGAATACAGTGCCTGTACTGCCGTGTAGTCCCGAGTGGAGAACAGTGTATATAGTGCAGTGTAGTACTGAGTGGAGTACAGTGCATGTACTGCCGTGTAGTACCGAGTGGTGTACTGTGTGTATAGTGCCGTGTGGTACCGAGTGGAGTACCATGCCTGTACTGCCGTGTAGTACCGAGTGGAGTACTGTGTGTATAGTGCCGTGTAGTACCGAGTGGAGTACTGTGCCTGTACTGCGTGTAGTACCGAGTGGAGTACAGTGCCTGCACTGCGTGTAGTACCGAGTGGAGTACAGTGTGTATAGTGCCGTCTAGTACCGAGTGGAGTACAGTGTGTATAGTGCCGTGTAGTACTGAGTGGAGTACAGGGCCTGTACTGCCGTGTAGTACCGAGTGGAGTACAGTGTGTATAGTGCCGTGTAGTACTGAGTGGAGTACAGTGCCTGTACTGCCGTGTAGTACTGAGTGGGGTACAGTGCCTGTACTGCCGTGTAGTACAGAGTGGGGGACTGTGTGTATACTGCCGTGTAGTACTGAGTATAGTACAGTGCCTGTACTGCCGTGTAGTACCGAGTGGAGTACTGTGTGTATAGTGCCGTGTAGTACTGAGTGGAGTACAGTACCTGTACTGCCGTGTAGTACCGAGTGGGGGACTGTGTGTATACTGCCGTGTAGTACTGGGTTGGAGTACAGTGCCTGTACTGCCATGTAGTACCGAGTGGGGGACTGTGTGTATACTGCCGTGTAGTACTGAGTGGAGTACAGTGCCTGTACTGCCGTGCAGTACCGAGTGGAGTACTGTGTGCATACTGCCGTGTAGTACTGAGTGGAGTACAGTACCTGTACTGCCGTGTAGTACCGAGTGGGGGACTGTGTGTATACTGCCGTGTAGTCCCCAGTGGAATACAGTTTGTGTAGTGCAGTGTAGTACTGAGTGGAGTACAGTGCATGTACTGCCGTGTAGTACCGAGTGGAGTACTGTGTGTATAGTGCCGTGTAGTACCGAGTGGAGTACAATGCCTGTACTGCCGTGTAGTACCGAGTGGAGTACTGTGTGTATAGTGCCGTGTAGTACCGAGTGGAGTACAGTGCCTGTACTGCGTGTAGTACCGAGTGGAGTACTGTGCGTATAGTGCCGTGTAGTACCGAGTGGAGTACAGTGCCTGTACTGCCGTGTAGTACCGAGTGGAGTACAGTGCGTATAGTGCCGTCTAGTACCGAGTGGAGTACAGTGTGTATATTGCCGTGTAGTACTGAGTGGAGTACAGTGTCTGTACTGCCGTGTAGTACCGAGTGGAGTACAGTGTGTATAGTGCCGTGTAGTACCGAGTGGTGTACTGTGCCTGTACTGCCGTGTAGTACTGAGTGGAGTACAGTGCCTGTACTGCTGTGTTGTACCGAGTGGAGTATATTGTGTATAGTGCCGTGTAGTACCGAGTGGTGTACTGTGCCTGTACTGCCGTGTAGTACTGAGTGGAGTACAGTGCCTGTACTGCCGTGTAGTACCGAGTGGGGGACTGTGTGTATACTGCCGTGTAGTACTGAGTATAGTACAGTGCCTGTACTGCCGTCTAGTACCGAGTGGAGTACTGTGTGCATACTGCCGTGTAGTACTGAGTGGAGTACAGTACCTGTACTGCCGTGTAGTACTGAGTGGGGGACTGTGTGTATACTGCCGTGTAGTACTGAGTGGAGTACAGTGCCTGTACTGCCGTGTAGTACCGAGTGGGGGAATGTGTGTATACTACCGTGCAGTACTGAGTGGAGTACAGTGCCTGTACTGCCGAGTAGTACCGAGTGGGGGACTGTGTGTACACTGCCGTGTAGTACTGAGTGGAGTACAGTGCCTCTACTGCCGTGTAGTACCGAGTGGGGGACTGTGTGTATACTGCCGTGTAGTACTGATTGGAGTACAGTGTGTATAGTGCAGTGTAGTGCTGAGTGGAGTACAGTGCCTGTACTGCCGTGTAGTACCGAGTGGATTATTGTGTGTATAGTGCAGTGTAGTGCTGAGTGGAGTACAGTACCTGTACTCCCGTGTAGTACTGAGTACAGTACAGTGCCTGTACTGCCGTGTAGTACCGAGTGGGGGACTGTGTGTATACAGCCGTGTAGTACTGAGTGGAGTACAGTACCTGTACTGCCGAGTAGTCTGGTGTGGAGTACTGTGTGTATAGTGCAGTGTAGTGCTGAGCGGAGTACAGTACCTGTACTGCCGTGTAGTACCGAGTGGGGGAATGTGTGTATACTGCCGTGCAGTTCTGAGTGGAGTACAGTGACTGTACTGCCGTGTAGTACCGAGTGGGGGACTGTGTGTATACTGCCGTGTAGTACTGAGTGGAGTACAGTGCCTGTACTACCGTGTAGTCCCGAGTGGAGTGCTGTGTGCATACTGCCGTGTAGTACTGAGTGGAGTACATTACCTGTACTGCCGAGTAGTCCCGATTGGAGTACAGTGTGTATAGTGCAGTGTAGTACCGAGTGGAGTACTGTGTGTACAGCGCAGTGTAGTACTGAGTGGAGTACAGTGCGTGTACTGCCGTGTAGTACCGAGTGGGGGACTCTGTGTATACTGCCGTGTAGTACTGAGTGGAGTACAGTGTGTATAGTGCCGTGTAGTACCGAGTGGGCGTTTGTGTGCATACTGCCGTGTAGTACTGAGTGGAGTACAGTGCCTGTACTGCTATGTTGTCCCGAGTGGAGTACTGTGTGTATACTGCCGTGTAGTACCGAGTGGAGTACAGTGCCTGTACTGCCATGTAGTACCGAGTGGAGTACTGTGTGCATACTGCCGTGTAGTACGGAGTGGAGTACAGTGCCTATACTGCCGTGTAGTACCGATTGGAGTACTGTGTGGATAGTGCCATGGAGTACCGAGTGGAGTACTGTGTGCATACTGCCGTGTAGTACTTAGTGTAGTACAGTGCCTGTACTGCCGTGTAGTACCGAGTGGAGTACTGTGTGTATAGTGCCGTGTAGTACCGAGTTTAGTACAGTGCATGTACTGCCGTGTATTACCGAGTGGAGTACTGTTTGTATAGTGCGGTGTAGTACCGAGTGGAGTACAGTGCATGTACTGCCGTGTAGTACCGAGTGGAGTACTGTGTGTATAGTGCCGTGTAGTACCGAGTGGAGTACATTGCCTGTATTGCCATGTAGTACCGAGTGGAGTACTGTGTGTATAGTGCCGTGTAGTACCGATTGGAGTACTGTGTGCATACTGCCGTGTAGTACTAGTGGGGTACAGTACCTGTACTGCCGTGTAGTACCGAGTGGAGTACTGTGTGTATAGTGCCGTGTAGTACCGAGTGGAGTACAGTGCCTGTACTGCCGTGTAGTACTGAGTGGAGTAGAATGCCTGTACTGCCGTGTAGTCCCGAGTGGAGTACAGTGCCTGTACTGCCGTGTAGTAGTGAGTGGAGTACTGTGCCCGTACTGCCGTGTAGTACTGAGTGGAGTACTCTGTGTATAGTGCCGTGTAGTACCGAGTGGAGTACAGTGGGTGTACTGCCGTGTAGTACTGAGTGGAGTACAGTGCCTGTACTGCCGTGTAGTCCCGAGTGGAGTACGGTGCATGTACTGTCGTGTAGTACCGAGTGGAGTACAATGCGTGTACTGCCGTGTAGTACCGAGTGGAGTACTGTGTGCATACTGCCGTGTAGTACCGAGTGGAGTACAGTGCCTGTACTGCTGTGTAGTACCGAGTGGAGTACTGTGTGCATACTGCCGTGTAGTACTGAGTGGAGTACAGTGCCTGTACTGCCGTGTAGTACCGCGTGGAGTACTGTTTGTATAGTGCCGTGTGGTACCGAGTGGAGTAGAGTGCATGTACTGCCGTGTAGTACCGACTGGAGTACTGTGTGTATAGTGCGGTGTAGTACCGAGTGGAGTACAGTGCATGTACTGCCGTGTAGTACCGAGTGGAGTACTGTGTGTATAGTGCCGTGTAGTACCGTGTGGAGTACAGTGCCTGTATTGCCATGTAGTACCGAGTGGAGTAATGTGTGTATAGTGCCGTGTAGTACCGAGTGGAGTACAGTGCGTATACTGCCGTGTAGTACTGAGTGGTGTACAGTGCCTGTACTGCCGTGTAGTCCCGAGTGGAGTACAGTGCTTGTACTGCCGTGTAGTAGTGAGTGGAGTACTGTGCCTGTACTGCCGTGTAGTACTGAGTGGAGTACTGTGCCTGTACTGCCGTGTAGTACCGAGTGGAGTACAGTGGGTGTACTGCCGTGTAGTACTGAGTGGAGTACAGTGCCTATACTGCCGTCTAGTACTGAGTGGGGTACAGTGCCTGTACTGCCGTGTAGCCGGAGTGGAGTACAGTGCCTGTACTGCCGTGTAGTACTGAGTGGAGTACAGTGCCTTTACTGCCGTCTAGTACTGAGTGGAGTACAGTGCCTGTACTGCTGTGTAGTCCCGAGTGGAGTACAATGCCTGTACTGCCGTGTAGTACTGAGTGGAGTACTGTGTGTATAGTGCCGTGTAGTACCGAGTGGAGTACAGTGCCTGTACTGCCGTGTAGTACTGGGTGGAGTACAGTGCCTGTAATGCCGTGTAGTACCGAGTGAAGTACTGTGTGTATAGTGCCGTTAGTACCGAGTGTAATACAGTGCCTGTACTGCCGTGTAGTACTGAGTGGATTACAGTGCCTGTACTGGCGTGTAGTCCCGAGTGGAGTACAGTGCCTGTACTGCCGTGCAGTACTGATTGGAGTAGAGTACCTGTACTGCCGTGTAGTGCCGGGTGGAGTACAGTGCTTGTACTGCCGTGTAGTACTGAGTGAAGTACAGTGCCTGTACTGCCGTGTAGTGCCGAGTGGAGTACTGTGTGTATAGTGCAGTGTAGTACTGAGTGGAGTACAGTGCATTTACTGCCGTGTAGTACCGAGTGGAGTACAGTGCCTGTACTGCCGTGTAGTCCCGAGTGGAGTAATGTGTGTATAGTGCATTGTAGTACTGAGTGGAGTACTGTGTGTATAGTCCCGTGTAGTACTGAGTGGAGTACAGTGCCTGTACTGCCGTGTAGTACCGATTGGAGTACTGTGTGCATACTGCCGTCTAGTACTGTGTGGAGTACAGTGCCTGTACTGCCGTGTAGTACTGAGTGGAATACAGTGCCTGTACTGCCGTGTAGTCCCGAGTGGAGTACAGTGTGTATAGTGCAGTGGAGTACTGAGTGGAGTACAGAGCATGTACTGCCGTGTAGTACCGAGTGGTGTACTGTGTGTATAGTGCCGTGTGGTACCGAGTGGAGTACCATGCCTGTACTGCCGTGTAGTACCGAGTGGAGTACTGTGTGTATAGTGCCGTGTAGTACCGAGTGGAGTACTGTGCCTGTACTGCGTGTAGTACCGAGTGGAGTACAGTGCCTGCACTGCGTGTAGTACCGAGTGGAGTACACTGTGTATAGTGCCGTCTAGTAGCGAGTGGAATACAGTGTGTATAGTGCCGTGTAGTACTGAGTGGAGTACAGGGCCTGTACTGCCGTGTAGTACCGAGTGGAGTACAGTGTGTATAGTGCCGTGTAGTACTGAGTGGAGTACAGTGCCTGTACTGCCGTGTAGTACTGAGTGGGGTACAGTGCCTGTACTGCCGTGTAGTACAGAGTGGGGGACTGTGTGTATACTGCCGTGTAGTACTGAGTATAGTACAGTGCCTGTACTGCCGTGTAGTACCGAGTGGAGTACTGTGTGTATACTGCCGTGTAGTACTGAGTGGAGTACAGTACCTGTACTGCCGTGTAGTACCGAGTGGGGGACTGTGTGTATACTGCCGTGTAGTACTGGGTTGGAGTACAGTGCCTGTACTGCCATGTAGTACCGAGTGGGGGACTGTGTGTATACTGCCGTGTAGTACTGATTGGAGTACAGTGCCTGTACTGCCGTGTAGTACCGAGTGGGGGACTGTGTGTATACTGCCGTGTAGTACTGAGTGGAGTACTGAGTGTATAGTGCAGTGTAGTGCTGAGTGGAGTACAGTGCCTGTACTGCCGTGTAGTACCGAGTGCAGTACCGTGTGTATAGTGCAGTGTAGTGCTGAGTGGAGTACAGTACCTGTCATGCCGTGTAGTACTGGGCATAGTACAGTGCCTGTACTGCCGTGTAGTACCGAGTGGGGGACTGTGTGTATACTGCCGTGTAGTACTGAATGGAGTACAGTACCTGTACTGCCGAGTAGTCCCGAGTGGAGTACTGTGTGAATAGTGCAGTGTAGTGCTGAGTGGAGTATAGTACCTGTACCGCCGTTTAGTACCGAGTGGGGGACTGTGTGTATACTGCCGTGTAGTACTGAGTGGAGTACAGTCCCTGTACTGCCGTGTAGTACCGAGTGGG